>NC_142314.1:15983026-16294605 GCF_054855325.1 Carica papaya
TTTTTTTTTTTAAATCAAACACTCTTTCTAATTTTAAATGATATCGAAATAATTTATAATCTAGTTTTTAATTATGATGTGTTCTAATTTAGTCACAAAAATAATATTGGTCAAAATTTGATCCATCAATTTATAATTTTTTTGCAAAATAAATTTTTTTCAAAATTTTTTATGGAAAGAGCCAAAAGAATTCTTTATCTTTTTCTTTTTTTTTTTTGTGTAACTAAAAATAGTAGTTAAAAAATTAAGAAAAAGGTTATTGTATATCTATTTTTCCTATTACTCATCATTATTATTTATATAATTTAAATAAAATAAATTAATTGTCCTTGTAAAGCTTTTTAAAATTAATATCCATTTATTATAACTTCTAAAGTTCATAGAAAATAAAATGTAGATAAAATAAAAAACTTTTTTGTATTCATAAAAAAATCACGACTTGAAAACAATTTATAAATTTAATAACCAAATAACAAAAACCTTTTATACATATGCACTTTAATTTATTCACATGCAACATTTTGGATCTCACTATTACACATTTCACTCAATTTTTTTCACTAAATCTACTATCTGAATGTGTATATACAATATATATGTGTAAATATATAAAAATAAACCAAAAAGCATCACATAATATTTTTCATTTTCTTTAAAATTTTAAATATAAAAATAAAATTACAGGGATAATATTTATAATAATTATCTACATAAGATTTTAAATATAAAAATATAATTTATTTTTTTGTTGAATACCAATGCACATATAATTATTTATTTTTTATTTTTAAATATTAAAATATATTAATAATTTATTTAAAATTTTAAATATAAAATAATTTTTTTCGTTTAATTACAAATATATAAAATAAATATCTATTTAAAATTTTAATTAATTACAAACTTTATAATTATACACTATATATTCTCACTACTTAAATCTCATTAATTATATATATCTTTCATAAAAAAAATTAAGTTATGATTGGTATAATATCCTAATTTTTCTGAATTAAATATCACTTAATTTTTAAATAAATTTTAAATAAAAATTATTGTTTATCTATTATTATTATTAACATTATCGCAATTAATATTTTTGTAATTTTTTATTTTTATTTTTATTATTATCAATTATTACTGTTACTAATATGTTAATAAAAAGAAGAAAAAGTAAAAAAAGCTTTCACAAATAAGCCCAGCCCAAACCTATTCTTTCCCCTTACCCCAAACCCTATCCGTCCGACTGCCATTTAACCATCTATGCTCTTTTTGCTCACCGCGGCCTCCAGCCTCCCCTACCCAAAAAAAACCCTAGACTTTTCTCCTTGGTTTCTCTGCTAAGCCGGCCACAATTTCTCCCATTTTCTTTCTTCTCTTAGTTTTTCCTGTCAGCCGCGGAATCTTATTATTGTGGCAGGTATAGCTTTCACGGTATTCATTCTATTATTCTTTGATTTGTTTGTTCTTCGGTTTTATTCAATGGAGAGCACGAAAGGCAGGTAGTATCTTCTATGTTTCATTCCATGATTGTTTAATTTTTAATTTGGTACATGTTTGATTTGTTAGAATTTTTGTTAACAGGAAGCAAATCAATAGGGTTGGGCTTGTAAAGTCCAGATTCTCAGTATGAGGTGTGTACACTATGTTTCTTATCTTTATATAGTCCATACGGTTTGTGCGTGATGATTATACTGTGTATATTTATGTATCTGTACATATATGTTTGTATATGCACAAACACAGTCTACGGTCCTTATGGTTTCTTTTTCCTGTTCATTTCTACTATTATATTTGTGTGTAAATATTTGTAGCTAGAAACAGGGTTTGATATATATATATATGTGTGTGTAAATTTGTACCAAGAAACAGTTCCTGATAAGATGCTTTTGTTGCTTAAATCTTATGTGGTTTAATGGTCGTTAGTGAATCAGAATAATGAATGGAGGAGCCAACGATGCCATCTGTTCTCGTCTTTCATTGATAGGACGTATTGATATGTCACTCTTTGTAGACAATTTTTTAGTAACTATAAATTTGTACCTTTGCTTTAATACTGTTATGTGGAATTCAGGTTTTATGACTTTTGTTGTAACCCTTTTATTTGAAATGTGCTTTTGCTATTTTAGATAGTCCTTGCAGTCCTTACAATATGGAAGTTAGTAAGTGCCTAAGTTGTCATGGAAGTGACATGATAAACTCGTGAAGTTGGAATGCTTGAAATTCATGAACTGACTAGTTTTTATTACTGTGATACTTTTACCCGTGTTTGTTCACTGTACATAATTTTTTTTTTTCGAGATAAAAAGGAAGTATATTAAGTACAGACACCAAGGGGGTGTCCCCCCTGTACAACATAATTAAAAGTCACTGTACATAATTTATTATTACCTTTTTGGGTTCCTCCTTGCTTCTGAACTTTTGGTTTGGTATTCCTGTTCTAAATCTATGTTTTGCTTCATATGCTGTTTTGCTTCATATGCTACAGTAAGCTTCAGAGTGATGCACTGAGGGAAGCTATCTCCACCATTGTGAATGCTTCAAAAGAGAAAAAGCGGAACTTCACTGAGACCATTGAACTCCAGATTGGGCTAAAGAACTATGATCCCCAAAAGGACAAACGTTTCAGTGGTTCTGTGAAGTTGCCACACATTCCTCGTCCAAAGATGAAGGTCTGCATGCTTGGAGACGCCCAACATGTGGAAGAGGTAAGATTCTGCTCTATTTGAATGTGATAAAACTGTTGGTTCCACTTCTCTCCTCCATATGGTCTCCTTAAATGCAATGAATTTTTGTTTTGTCTTCGAACTTTTTTTCTGATGGTTCTTTCTTCTAATGAGTTGGTAATGTTTTGATTTTGGTGTATACTGTTCTATATTTTCTAAGATTTCTCATCTAGTGATTGTTGGCTGCCAAGGCTAAGCTTTTGGTGTTTTAAATTTTGCTTGGTTTTGAACCTTCTGTCTTTGGTTTTTTTTTAAACAATAAGGAGAGGTTTGTGTTAGCGTAGGTTAGTTTTTATATTCACTTTATGTTCAATTAGAACTGAAGGTTTTTTCGTTGACATAATTGCTGCAGGCAGAGAAGATAGGTTTGGATTATATGGATGTGGAAGGCTTGAAGAAATTAAATAAGAACAAGAAACTTGTTAAGAAGCTTGCCAAGAAGTACCATGCATTTTTAGCATCAGAATCAGTTATTAAGCAGATTCCTCGTCTTCTAGGCCCTGGTCTTAACAAGGCAGGCAAGTGTCTATTTTCAGAGTGTCAAATATAACCATTTCCTCTCTGTTCTACCTGTTGATTTTATCATTCATATTTTGCAGAGCACTATTATGTTCACATATTGTGAAGTTTCTAAGTAACTGGATTTTTCTCTCAATTCTGTTGGTTTAAAATTTCTCTTCCTTCCTGGTTGGGTTTCAATTTGGTGCATGGAAAACCAAGTTTCATGAATGTTAATGCTAATTGTGTATTGTGAAGAAACGTCCACATCATGGTTAGCTTATTTGAATCTACATCTTTGTTTGTTAGCTTATCTATTTATGTTCACAAACAGGAAAGTTCCCTACTCTTGTTACTCACCAAGAATCTCTCGAGTCTAAAGTCAATGAGACCAAGGCCACAGTGAAATTCCAGCTGAAGAAGGTGCTCTGCATGGGAGTAGCTGTTGGGAACTGTGCTATGGAAGAGAAACAGATTTTTCAGAATGTTCAGATGAGCGTCAACTTCCTTGTTTCATTATTGAAGAAAAATTGGCAAAATGTAAGTTTCATTTCACTTGACTCTATTGTTTTTATGGGATCAGATCATAATTCAATGTGGAATACAGGTGAGGTGCTTGTATCTGAAGAGTACCATGGGCCCATCGAACCGTGTTTTTTGAATTCCTACGTGCCTTGTCGTGGAGTTGTGCTTCGGATTGATCGGATCTATCCGAAATGGTCATTCAAGCTGTGTTTTGTCTTTGTTGAGTTGGATGGTGAAAATCTTACAACTTCTGACTTCCATTTTATTTTTTTTGGTAGACACGGGAGGATTTAATTTCTGGTTCTGGTTGTGTTTTGGTATCTTTTATGGCAAATTTTGTGGGAAAATTTAATTTATAAAACTTTTGAACACCAATCTCGTGTTTATGTCATCAAGTTGAATAACTTACATGAGATGTTTATTATCTGTTTCAATTTCTCTTACAAAAGCTAGTTGAAGATGTTGTGTTTATTTCACAATTCAATATATTTTTCTTTTACAAAATTCAAAAACATAACAGAGAGGTATATACACTCATCTGTTTTACAAATCCCATAAATTTTGAAAGAATAAACCAACCGAAATTTCTCTCTTTAAATATATATTATAAGCAGAAGTAAAATATGAATTTCAAATTATGAATCTTCACAAAATCTTGTTAGAAACCAAGTATTCTTAGTGAAAAAAGTCTATAGCCGTTAGAGACATAAAAATTTCATATATGATGCATTTAATGCATATAACATTACAACTCTAATTTGTAACTACAATGTATGTCCTGTCGTAGTGAATACATATACGCTATACATGTTTAAAAAAAAAAGATGAAGAAACCTTCCTAAATGGTAGATATGTGCACTCTGGGACACATTACACCAAGAAAATTTTTACGATTTTTTAAATTTTATTTTCACAAATTTATTCCATCTTTAATATACTTTGAAATTCTTTTTTGAACAATTTTCAAAAAAATATTACGGTTTTTTTCTTGCCAAAAAATGATTATGTAATATGTTATACTACATTTTCTCATTAAAAGAAAAAAAAAATCATATTCATGTTTAAACAATTGTTTCACACAAAATACTAAACTCTATTTTTCAAAAAATAATTATGTAATATATTACGCCGCATTTTCTCAACATAGAAAAAAAATTAAATTCATTTTATGTGATATGTTACACTAAATCAACATAAAAACTTAAATTCATTTTATGTGTTATGTAGCACCATTTTTTTTTTTATAATACATTAAAACTCAAAATTCTGAAAAATAAAGTTTTGAGAGAGAAAATCATTTTAAAAATTCTTAAATTTATTTTCAAGCTAATTTATGATTTACTACACTACAAATAAAAGAGAAAATCTTTACTATCCAACATTTTAATCTTCGATAGTATACTTTTATCTTTTTTTACATTCATAAACTATCCGTAAACCATAAAAGCTTCGACTAAGCTCTTTAAATTCATTTTTTTTTTTTTAAGTCTTGAACTTTTGTTTTCTACACACAAAGGTTTCATAAAATATAATTTTTTGTGAACATGACTTTAAAAGCTTTGTCTTATATAATAAATCAATCCAAACCTAACTGTTAACTAAACTGAGTGAGAGTTCCTGTGAAATCAGAATCAGACTAGACCTCCCATTCAGGGTAAAGCTTACAACCTCACCGAGCAGGATGCTAAAGCTAACCCGGACGTGATACAGGTACGTACACTATCTGTAATCATCTTGGATATATTTTGATTGATATTGGTGTTTCACATTCATTTGTTTCATATACTTTTACAAAAAAATTGAATGTGTTACTTGAAAATCTTGATTTTGTGATGTTTATGTCTACTCTTAGGAGTAGGACACCACTAGGGAGGTCATATATAAAGCTTGTATCGTAAACATAACATATAGAAAATTGAGTGTAAACTTGATAGAAATAGACATATGGGATTTTGATATAATTCTGGGAATGAATTAGTTAGCGACGTATCACGCCACTGTAGATTATTTCCGCAAGAATCTTGTATTCAATCCTTCTAATGAAGAGTCATTTACAATATTAATAAAAATTTTAAATATTATTCCCTCACGGTGATTGCCTTGTTTATATGCCACTTTAACTCAATTGTCTTTTCTACATTAGAAAAACCTAAGAAAAAAGTTTGCATTTAAGAGATTTTTGTGGTTCGAGAATTTTCGGATGTATTTTCTGATGAACTACCCAGACTACTAGTAGATAAAAAAGTTAAATTTACCATAGATCTTCAGTCTAGCATCTAACCCATCTTAGTTGTCCCTTAACGCATGAGCCATATAGAGATAGAAGAGTTGAGAAAACATATCAAAGAATTGCAGGATAGTGGGTTCTTCTGACATAGTGTTTCTCTTTGGGGTGTTGGAATCACGTTTGCAAAGAAGGGAGATGGGTCCTTGAGGTTATTTATTGACTACAGGGGATTGAATAGAGTCACAATCAAGAATAAGTACTCCCTCCCCAAGATTGATATTCTTTTCGATCAGTTACAAGGTGCTCATGTTTTTTCTAAGATAAACTTGCGTTCGGGTTACCATCAGGTGAAAATTAGGATAAAGGACATTCCCAAGATAACATTCAAAACTAAGTACGGACACTATGAGTTCTTGATAATGCCTTTTGGGCTAACTAATGCCCCTACCATTTTTATGGACTTGATGAATAGGGTTTTTAGGTAATTTCTAGACCAATTCGTCTTTATGTTTATTGATGATATCCTGGTTTATTTTAAGAACAGAGAATAACACATTTATCACCTGACTAAGGTTTTATAGGTTTTCAAAAAAAAGAAACTGTATGCAAAATTGAGTAAGTGTGGGTTTTGACTTGAACAGATTACTTTCCTAAGGCACATAATATCCAAGGATGGGGTGTTAGTGAATCCCGAGAAAGTTGAGGCAGTACTCAGTTGGGAAAGATTTACTTTAGTTAAGGAGATTCGTAGTTTTTTGAAAATAATAGGTTATTACCGTAGGTTTGTAGAAGGGTTCTCTTGTCTAACCACTCCTCTGACCCGACTTATAAAAAAGAACGTCAATTTTGAGTGGAACGAGAATTGCGAAAGGAGTTTTACAGAACTCAAGAAGCGATTGACTATTGCAGCAATTTTGGCTATACCGAGTGGGACAGGTGGATACACAGTGTATAATGATATATCTTATCTGGGGGTGGGTTGTATTATAATACAGCATGAGAAGGTTATAGCCTATGGGTCTAAACAGTTGAAGAGTCATGAAAAGAATTACCCCACCCATAACTTAGAATTTGCCACTATTATCCACGCCTTGAAGACTTGACGTCATTACTTATATGAGGAGATTTTTGAGATTTATACATACCACAAAAGCTTGAAGTATATATTCACTTAGAAGGATCTCCACATGCGTCAGAGGCATTGGATAGAACTCCTCAAAGATTATAATTGTAAGATTTTGTATCACCTGGGTAAGAGCAATGTGGTAGCCGACGCGCTTAGTAGAAAAAGTGCGGTATGTTGGTTCACTTAATAGTTTATGAATGTAGGTTAATAGGGGCTGCACAACATATATGGCTTTAGGACTTGAAGAGGATTACATACTTGGCCCATCTAATTGTCCAACTCGAATTGATTCAGAGAATAAAGAAAGCCCAATTGACCGATTTTACCCTAACAACTCTAAGGAAGGATATAGAGCAGGGAGTAAATCTAGAATTTCGAGTCTTTACCGATGGGTTGCTCAGGTTTTAGGACAAGGTGTGTGTTCTAGATAACAGTGAATTGAAGAGGAACATCATGACAGATGTCCATAGCTCAAAGTTCACCATACATTCCAAAAGTATTAAGATGTATCAAAGTATGCGATCTCGTTTTTGGTAGAGTGGGATGAAAAGAGAAATCGTTGATTTCATCTCCAAGTGCTTGTATGTCAACAGGTTAACGCATAACATCAATGCCCAGGTGGGTTACTTCAGCTATTACCGATCTCGGAGTAGAAAAATAAACATATCACCATAGATTTTGTAACATGATTTCCTAAGGCACGCTCGAGACATGATACTATCTGAAAAATTATTGATCGGCTCACCAAGTGTTCTCATTTCTTGACTATCAAAATGACCGACCTCTTAGATAAGATAATAATAATCTATATCTAGGAGATAGTCAAGCTACATAGAGTTTCGACGACAATGGCATCCGGCAGATACCCTAGGTTTACCTTAATTTTGCTTTAATTTTTAGCAAGCAATGAGAACAAAACTGTCTCTCAGCACCGTATTCCACCCTCAAACCAATGGACAATTAGAACGGATAATTCGCACACTAGATGATATGTTCCAAGCTTGTGTTCTAGATTTTGGAGGCTATTGGGATGATCACCTACCCTTGATAGAGTTTGCCTACAATAACAGCTATCAAGTAAGTATCCATATAGCCCCGTACGAGACATTATATGGTCGATCCTGTAGGTAATCGATTTGTTAGGAAGAGGTAGGTGATAGAAAATTGTTTGCGCTAGATCTTGTAGATGAGATCACAACCAAGATAGTTAAAATTAGGAGGAACATTCATATAACTAAGAGTAGGTTGAAGAGTTATACGCAAATCTGGATATCGAGGTGATCGTGTGTTTGGAGTCCATTACCGGACGAGGTATGAAAACGACCGGGTTAATTGACAAAGCTGAATATTGGGTTCACGAGTAGAAGAATATCTCTATGGACCCCCAAGGGTTCCAGTAAATAGGTAAAAAGAAAAATTATCGATCTTACTCAATTGTAAATAAAATCATAATGTTCTCTGAGTAATCGGCTTTATAGGTTAATTTTGAAAAACTCGTAATGGTAGGTATGGAATAAACGGTTTTCTTTATGTTAAATGAATTTACTTAAATTAAGGGCTCAATTAGCTATTTTATATTTTTTACTAACCTTCAATTTCCATATCAGTGATTAGTGTGATATTTTTACTGGCCTAGTATAACTCGCAATCCTATTAACCATTTTAGATCAAGAAGATTAAGATCTAGATCCTGATCAATAGAAGATTATGAGTAGGTTTCCTCTCGGACTCCATCAAGTGTTAGTAGAGGTTAACCCCCTAGAACATTTATTTACTATTTTTAGTTATTTATTTTATTTTTTTACGAACCACTGTAAAAAGAACATTTTCATAACCTTATTGGACACTCTAATTTACAATATAAGGAATGTAAATCCTAACATTATTGTTTGCTTCTACATTTAAAGTATGAATTCGTTTTCTTTAAGTTCTGGGTCTTTACATACAACCTTTGATACATTTTTCAAACAATTAGTGAAATCCAAAATTTAAAATAAAACCAACTAAATGAATTAAAACAATAATTTAGTATCTATACTATTTTGTTCAAATTACTTCATATTTTAATTTTATTTCAAATTAATTAATGTACTTTTGAAAAATTTTCAATGTAGTCCATCCCTATTAATAATTGTCAATAATGTTTATTTGGCTATCAAGTGTCAAATTTATTGACATGTGACACCTTTTAATTGTATAAGATTTTCATGATTATCTTCTAATTAGTTGAGATTAGATTGTCATAATTATCTCCTAATTTGTTGTGATCAGATTTTTGTATCATTTTTTATTTTGATATATCATGTTTATCTCATATTCTTTAGGAGGAAGTATGCGCAGATGGTTATAAATTCTATGAATCTATTGTATCAAACATTAGTGAAAAACAATATCAATTTTTCAGATTTTTATGTTATCAAAATAGGTTTCTAAGTCCCTGCAAACTCTAAGAATTATTCCTTAGTACCATGGCTATTGAATCAACAGAATTCACCACCAAATCAACCATTGTATCATCCACTTCTATTATACATATCCAATATGAAAAATTCAGGCTTTAATGCTGGTATAATCCTCATTAGAACCAATTATGACATTTGGTCCCAAATAATGGAAATGCACATTATTGGTCGTGAAAAACTTGACTATATTATTGGTGACTCACCTAAACTCAAAATAAATGACCCCTCTTACTCCAAATGGTATGCTGAAAATAAAAAAGTTAAAAGCTGGTTACTCACATCAATGACACCATAGATTATGAAGAGGCATCTCCGTCTACGTACTACACATGAAATTTAGACTGCTCTTACTAAGGCATTCTATGATGGATAAGATGAAACACAAATTTTTGCTCTTAATCAACGTGCTTTTTCTCTTCATCAATCATGTCGTTCTCTTCCTACATACTATGGTGAACTAATTGAAATATTTTAAGGACTTGATTACTGTGACAAAGTTAAAATGAAGGATCATGATGATATCATTATGTATAAAGCATTTGTTGAGAAATTGAGGATACATATCTTCTTGAATGGTCTTGACATTGAGTTTGAACAAGTGCGATGATAAATCCTTCGCATGAACCCAAGTTTAGATATTGAGCGCATATATATATATATATGCTCGTGATGAAACAAATCATCCAACTCTCTTAATTGATGACTTGACTGTCTTTGATTCTATTACAATGTTAGCTCGTCGAAACAAACGACCTACACATCAAGTTAACACTGGTACTACTCCATCTTCGTTAATGATGAAATTTTGTAGTTTTGATATTGGAAATAAACAGCCTGGCTCATCTAGATACTGTACTCATTGTGGAGATACGATATATACTATAAGTTGATGTTATGACTTGATTAGATATCCTCAATGGTGGGACCCTTTTAAGGCTCAAAAATGTAAAAACATGCTTTCAATAGCAATAACATTTGTTTCCATTACTAGAACTGAAGTATTTCCACATAATGCTACCTCCTTACACACCTCCTCAAATTCACAAGGTAAGTTTCTTACGGACCCTGCTTTTATCAAATCTTATGCACAGATTATTGATTCTGAATCAATTGATCATAAATCCTTTGATACTACCTTGTTTTCAAAGTTGAAACCATATGAAAAATCTATTGTGTTTACATCAAATGAAACTGAAGCCATAATTATTGGTAAAAGTTCATTTTCTCTAAATAAGCTGAATTTACATTCTGTTTTGATAGTTCATTTTCTTAATTTTATTAATATCTATTTCTTAAATTACAAATTCTTTAAATTGTGTTGTAATTTTTTGGTCTCACTATTATGTTTTTAAGGACATCAATGTTAAGAATATAATTGTTATGCCTAGGATCCAATTATTTATGTAATATATTGAATACATTATTATTTGAGAATTTATTTTAATATATGGTAATAATATTTTTATTATCATATTTTATTATCTTATTATTTAATTTATATGATAAAGTTCTTGATTAAATTTATAGATTTTGCATTAAGATGAAGATCTTGATAATAAGAGTAAAATATTTTATGATTTAATCTAAAATATTTTTAGTTATTGGATCATTAAAATATGACATTAATGATTCAGTAAGACTAATATATATGTGATAGTCTTTATAAAATAAAGATTAGTTGATCTCATTAACTAAATCACATATATTGATGATGTATATAGAGATATGATCATTGAACTGACCCAATTGAGAATTTTTAATGGTTAATATTATCTTAAACTGTCAATAGAGTATTCTCTTAAAATGATGAGATGTAAGAATTTCATTTGATACGAGATCATCATAGTAATTAACAAGTTATTTATTATACTTTGATTTTAGACACCTATAGTCATAGAACTATAGTTGAAAGGATATTTTGTGTGATTAAATACTTGTAGAATTAATGATTGATCAAGAAGAATCTGTCAACTTTGGTAATAAGTTTAAATTCTATGTTATCATTTATTATAATGACTAAACTAAGATATTGGTTAGAAAAATTGAACAAAAGAAGAAAAGAGTTTTTTATGTCATTCATTAGTCAATTATAATTGATATGAAACATAGCTGGTTACTTATTAAGATTTGATAATTAAACATATTCTAGGGTTAAACCGGAGCAATAATGACAGAAGAAAATATTACATCATTTTTTAACAGGTTCTTAAAAGTAATTGTACACTTCATACTATTCGGTCGTCAAAAAGTATTGCTAGACACCAACCTAAATTAGTAAATTGGTTTGACAAATTTGTTACAGGTTTAGGATTGAACCTATAGGATCGCACACTAACGAGTGTTCTAACTTTTGCTAAATAAATTAATTATTTTAATTATTTGAGAATTAAATTAGAGAATTTAATTTAATCAAATAAATAAAATTTTTAGTGTAAGTAAAATATTATTATATTCTTTATTAGCACCAATGATATAATTAATATTAGAGATAAATTGAATTTTTCTATTTTTAAAATAGAAAATTAATATTTATATTTTTAGTTATTATATTATTATACTAATAATATAATATGTGTGACTATTATAATGATAGAGATTATTATAAAATTTAATTTAAAATTAAATTGATTTATAAAATTATTTTATTAAATAATAATAATTAAAAAATGCAACATATATATATGAGATATATATATGTATATAATTGGGTGTTAAAAAAAATAAAAAAGGAGATAAGTCCAAATTGATTTGGATGTCTACAGGAAGAAGTAAAAAAGGACATGACCACCCATGCCATATATATATATATATATATATATATGAGTGGGGATCGCAAAGAATCAGTGAAGAGAAGAAAAACAAAAACTAGTTGCACACCAAAAGAAAAAAAATGGGGGAGGTTTTTTGAATTTTAACACAAATATTATTCAATTTGTTCGTCTATTCCATTGATCAAAGAGTTAATTAGTGAATTTCAATTTTTGTATGGATACGTATAGAATGTTCGTATTTTTGAATACTTTTAATTTGAGAACCCGCAGGCATGTATGTTTTAGATTTAATCTTTAATTTACAATATAATTTTTAAAGCACAAATAGATCATATTAGATTGTTCTATATCTTCCGCTGCGTGTTATGAATATATTACAATCATGCAATCAAGACAATGGAGATGATTCAATGTAGTGCTAGAAAAGGAAAGCTCTATTATCTTGATCTCACATCGTCTGGTTTAAGCACATTGGCTTAGTCATTATCTGTTACTAGTTTTAAATCTACTTATGATATCTGGTTGTGGCATAAGCAATTTGAACATGTTTCATTTGGATATTTAAAGCATTTGTTCCCCCAATTATTTTCAAACACATCTTCAACATCATTTAAATGTGAAACCTGTGAGTCAGCAAAGAGCCATCATATTACTTTTTTGCTAAGTTTGAAAAAAAGTTTTTTTGTAAATTATACTTATGCACTCTGATGTTTGGATTCCTGCAAAAGTTCCAACTTTGAATGGATCACATTGGTTTGTTTCTTTTATTGATGATCATAGTCGCATGACTTGGGTATATTTGATGAAAACAAAGCAAGAGGTTTGCTCATTCTTTAAACAACTTTATTCAATGGTCGCTACTTGGCATAAAATTTGAATTCAAGTTCTTCCCACTAATAATTGTAGAGAATTCTTAAATTCTTCAATGATCATGAGCTAAAGCAATTCTTAAATGATCATGACATAATTTATTAAACCACATGCCCCTATTCCCTTTAATAGAATAGAGTTGCAAAAAGAAAAAATAGACATATCCTATAAATGGTTTCAGTCACACTTTTTAAAGCAAACATGCCTTTTTATCATTAGGGAGAGTAACTTATTACAACATCTTACTTAATAAACTGTATTCCATCTCATAACTTGGACTTCCAAACACCTCTTGAGACATTAAACCGTAGCCTATCTTATCCACCCACTTAAACCTACCTCTAAAAGTTTTCAGTTGCACTACTTTTATACATACTCCAAATCATGCTCACCATAAACTTGAACCACGAGCTCTTCGATGTGTCTTTATTGGGTATGGTCTCCATTAGAAGAGATATTAGTGTTTTCACCCACTAATTCGTAAACTGTATGTTACCATGGATGTTATGAACACCAGATATACTTTCCTGCAACCTCAATTGTAAGTCAAGAAGAGAAGAGTATTGACTTACAATCTTTTAGCTATCAAAATAAAAACATGAGTCATACTTTAATTGAACACGAACCTCCTGAACTAGCAAAACCCACTGAACCTACAGAACCTGAACTTAAATAACCTAAAGAAATAGATTCAATAGCTGAGTTGAAGTACTTGAGCTTGAACCATGTGATCATTATAATATAACTGAACCAGAAATATCACAACAAAAAAGATTGTCTCCACTTGATGCTTCTATTCCTCATGAACCATCATCAAGTGCAAAATCTCAGGTAAACCTTGAACCTTCGCTCCAAATACTTCCTAATTATACCATAATAGGAGTTTCTAGAGCTTGTTATGAGCCTGTTCTTAATTCTACCCCTAAATACCCATGAAGTAATTATATATCTTATTATTGGTTATCAAAGACATGTGAATCATTTGTAAATCAATTATCTACTGTACATGTTCCTAATAGTGTATAAGAAGCCATAAAAAATCCCAGGTGGAAGGATGTAATGAATGAAGAGATGAAATCTTTAAGAAAAAATACAACATGGGAGGTGGTTGATTTATTTGTTGAAAAAACCCTGTTGGATATCGATGGGTTTTTACATAAAAATGCAAAGCTGATGGTGATATTGAGAGATTTAAACTCGACTTATAGCTAAGCAATATAATCAAACATATATGATTAATTATGTAGAAACTTTTGCACCAGTAGCTAAGATAAAATAGTATGTATTCTCTTATCATTAACTATGAATTTTGATTGGACACTATATCAATTTGATGTAAAGGATGTATTCCTGCACGTGGATCTCCAAGAAGAAGTTTACATGGAGTTACCTCTAGGATGTAGGCTGCAGGTTGAAGGAAGGAAGTAAGTTTATAGATAAAAAATCATTTTATGGTCTACAGCAATCACTGAAAGCTTAGTTTGACACATTTACAATGTCAATGAAGGCATTTGGTTATCAACATAGTAGTTCTGACCATACACTCTTCATAAAACACAATGAAGAAAGCTAATGGTAGTTATTATATATGTTGATGATATGATTGTGAGAGGAAATGATGTCGCTGAAAAGAATGCCTTGTAGTTTTATCTCTCTAGTGAATTTGAAATAAAAGATTTCATATCATTAAAATATTTTCTGGCAAAGTATTAAGATCTAAAAATGGAATATTCCTATCACAATGGAAATATACAACTGATCTACTTAATGAAGTTTACATGTTAGCTTGCAAACTGAGTTATACACTTGCTGTTGAAAATATCAAGTTAGGTACATTTTAGATCAAATTCCAGCAAATAAAGAATGTTATCAAAGGTTGGTAGGATGATTGATGTATCTTTCACATATTAGACTTGATTTGACATACTCTCTTAGTGTTATAAGTCAATTTATGCACTCTCCAAGTGAAGAACATATGAAGGCCGTGATACATTTTTTTACAATATTTGAAGTCCTTTCTATGCAAAGGAATTATTTTTATTAAGGGAGATGTTTGAAGTCCTTTTTGGGTAAATTAATTAATTAAAACATCACAATCTTCTTAATTCACGTGCTTTATTTTTTAAGTTTCTAAAATCAATATACTTTAGTATTCCTTGCCAGTATCTTTAAGACTAATGTTTATGTGACGCTCCGCATCTTTGTGCTTCATGTGGTATTAATACTCCATTTTATTCGGGGCTTTGGCCAATGAATTTTTATAATGTAATATTTTCTGTTTTATTTTATTTTAAATTTCTGCCCTTTTTTCTTAAATTATTAAAATTTATTTTAATTTTCATATGGTTATTTTATTTTATATTAATTATTTTGTTTTTAAAATTTTAAATTAAAGGAGGAAAGGAGACTAAGGAAAAGTTGCGAGGGGGAAAAATCCTCTAGCCCTGCATACGTGTCATCCCACCGTTTAGGCGCGCAGGCTAGTTGCATGTGTTAGACCTAGCTTGCTTCACACAACAGACTTGGACTGCGTGTGGCCTATTGGGCTCTGCATCGCTGGCCTACTACTGCCTACTACCAACCTATCGTTGGCCTACCATCGTCGTTGCTACTGCCATTGCCGTAACCACCGTCGTCACCTTGGGAGTCGTGCCTCCCTTGACCGATTGACACTGATGACATCATCATTTTCTCTCTACTCACGAATTTGTGACACGTGTTACAAATCCAACAGTTCTCTCCCCTTATAAATAAGACCTCCTCCTCCACTTTTCCTCACCCATTTTCACATTCTAAGACCAAATTCTAGAGGGAGAGAAAGGGAGACTTTGAGAGAGAAAGAAAGTTTGAAGAGAAGGGGGACTAACTTACAAAGAGTCATCAGTATTGGTAAGGAATTCAATATTTTCTTGTACATTCTAAGATATATTTTTTAAAAAATAAAGAAAATGAATTGTTGGTTCCGTTGTGTGATTATGACATGATTTTTAAAGAAAAGAATGCTGAATTTATTGCATGAGTATGACATGATTTTGAAGGTGTGATGAGTTATTTCTTATAACGTCGTTTAAATGCATGTATTGAAAATGCTTACATTATTATGAACAAATTGAAATAAAATTGAAGCAAGAATGAATTATATGAAATTATTGACATAACATGAAACATGAATTAATCTGTTAGATAATTCTATCTATTTCTGTTATCCCCCCTCTATTTGAAAAGACATGAGATGACCACTCCCTATGGATGACAGTATGAAAGCACGTAGGATATTTTAGGACCATTATGGCAAAGTATGGTCGTGGTCATTGTCTTTAGGACCACAATGGTCGGCATGATTGTGGTCATAGATCGTGTTATAGTATGGCGAGCCACAAATCAGATATGGTGTGGCAAGCCACAAGTCAACTATGTGTAGCGAGCCATAAATCTGCTGTGGTTGAGCAAGCCGTAAATTTTTGTTAGAGTCACCACAGTAGTATTTAGGAGTCCATATTAGACAATAGATAAAAAGTCGTAACGGGTTTCATGCAAAATATGGTAAAAGACTTAATACCGATTATTGTCTGATTAGTTTAATTTTCTTCTTTGATGCATATCTTTATTTTAATTAATGATCTTGATATTAAGTGCTTTTCTTACATCAATAGATCGTTGAAAAATGGTAATTAGAAAAAAGGTATTTTCTTAAATGCTTTTAATTTTATAAAATTTCTTAATTATGTCATTTTAATATTGTATGCCTTACTAAGTTTCATAAAACTTACCATTTCTATGCTAGGCCCTCCTAGATAACATCAAAGAAGATTTTTGCGATGAGTTTTTCGAGTTACCCCTTAAAGCTTGCCTGGATCTCGTGGATCCTTAATCGTTGATGAGTGCATGTCTTATTTCGCACTTTAATAAGTCCATTTACATAATGATAGAAGTGGCCACCTTTTGTATCTTTTTGTATTTTGTATTTTGTATTTTGTATTTTGTTGCCACTTCTGACCTTAATTGTATATGTAACTAAGAACTCCTATATTTTGTAAGGGACTTTGAAATGCAAAATTTTTCACTGCATATATTCTATCTAATGCAGTCATATTCTGTATTGATATCTAGCATCCTTATGCTATAATTAATATTGGGGATTTCATAGTGTAGGTCACAGTTTTAAGAAAGTTTGATTCAAAATGCTCAACTTGAGGGAAAAAGATCGAGAATGAGATTAAGGGTTAAAACCCAAGTGACAGTGAAAAAAAGATGGGTCTGAAGGCAAAAACCTTGGAGTGTTTCCACATGAGGAAGTGTTACAGTATCCCTCGGTACTCACTAAATTATTTTCACCTTTTTTCTAGTTTCTTTATTTTCGTAGGAATCCAACAATTATGATGAAGCAAATTCCAGGATGAATCTTTTTGAAGAAGGGGGAGATGATGTGAGCATAGGAAGGCTTAAACAAAGATCAAAGGGAGAGTCCTGTAAGAAGTAGGAATTCTATGGCATTCAGGATTCTCGTAGGATTGTTACCAATGAGCAAGCGACAACATGAGCAAGGTGTAGCCCACACGCATCATGTCATGTTGCGCGTGCACATGCTTTATGTCATATTACGTGTATGCACACAACAAGTGCACTGCATGCACACATCCATGGTAGCTCGCATAACGCGCACATGCAGTCTCCAATAAGGAAAGTGCATGTGCCCGCAGGAAATGGATTTTTCCTGTGGTATAAAGACATTTGACCCCTACAAGGATTCCCACCAATCCAAAGCCAAAAAGGAAATGAATTTTGGTCATCCCAAGTTTTCTAAAGTGGTTTTGACTTAAGATTCACCTAAGGAGGCCCAAGATAACTAACTCAAAGAGAGCCTAAACAAAGTTCAAGGATGTTTTGCCTTAATTTAAAGAAGCTGGTCCAAAGCCTATGAAGATCTAAGGGAATCTCAGCCTTTGAAGGCCCAAAGGAAAAATAAAATCCATCCAAAGGACTAAAGGGGCATATGACCATCACATGTCATGGATGGGAGCACCCTTTTTCACATATGTGAGTAAGCAAGCATAGGAGAAAGGGAACCTGCACATGCAAGAACCTTCTACCTGTGTGGAAAGCCCTTCTCATCCTCTTTTGGATCAGCTTCAAAAATTCCTAAATGTTTAATGCAACAACTTGAAGTAGGTAAGGAAGAAGAGTCAAAAATTCATAAGAGAAAGGACCCTCACAAGTGAAGGAGTTTGCAAGAATGGTGAAACTCTTGATTGGACTCTCACCCGCACAAGAGTCCTAACCGAGAAGAGTTTTGAATCTCTCACATGTTATATGTTTTTTCATTCTTTTATTTTAGATGGGACTCATCATAAAAAGGTGCTCTATTTAATTAAAGGTTTAAAGGAACACAAAGACAAAAATCAATCTTCCAAGGGAGGATTGGCTAAGGACAAGTCTTTTTATCAAAGAGTCCACTTCAAGTGTTCTTCCTTAAACTCCAAACTATACAAATAATTAATTTAATACAAGGAAGAACAAGGTGAAGCAAAGTAAATCACTTCAAGTTAAATAGGACACAAGGATCGGTCGTGGGCGGGGAGAATTATCCATTTAATATTTTAGTATTATTTTTATTATTATTTTAATATTTGAATTAGGGTAAGACTAGATTTAGATAGAATTTTATTCTTTCAATTTAAGTTAAATTATTCTAGTGAAAGCATATATAAAAGCCTTACTCTTAGTTTATAAACAACAATCAATTTCATATTATTGACTTAAATTTTTCTCTTAGCTTTTGCTAATTGAATTATGACTGTTCATTCAGAAGAGGTTTTTCGATCGTCTTGTTGAGTTAAAAAATTGAATTGATTTATCAGGTAAGCCATGATGTGATGCAGAACCCAAGGTTCAAAGATTACATCCAGAACCTCACATCTATTTAGCATAGATAACTTAGAACCCTAAACATATCCTCCCTACTAAACCCACAACTAACCTGTAATTGAAAACTTGGGTAATCGTGATGAAAGAAGCAAGAATGAATAAACACCAAGATAACTTGATAAATTAATTCAATTCTTGATGCAACAAGAACAATAAGAATTCTCACTTGTCAACGTTCTACCAAAGGCAATGAAATTCTTGAAAATAAAATATTTATAGGCTAAAATACTTAGATTCTGCCAAAAGATCATAATTAAATTACCTAAAGAAATATGGTATTAAATGACCTAGGAAAATATGATATTAAATGACCTAAAAGAACATGATAGTAAATTACCTATAAGAATATAATATTAAATAACTTAGAGAAACATAGTATTAAATGACCTAGGAAAACATGATATTAAATGACTTAGGGGGAACATAGTATTAAATGACCTAGGGAAACATAGTATTAAATTACCTAAAAAAATATGAACATAATTTATTTATCTAGGAAATAGCCAAAATGATCCTAGACATTCATTTTAAATTCTACCCACACACTTTGGATGAAATTAATGATCTTCTTTGGTTTATTTGATTCTTCAAATAGTTCATATGTGCTAAGTTCTTGTTGTATCTATTTTTGTAAAAAGCCTTGAAATATATGTTTTAGTTCTTAACTTGAAATCTTGTGATTGGATCAGCTGACATTGTAATATCTTCTTCATGCTTCTCTTTAATGTCTTTTGAACCCATGTCTGCATCATGAGATCTTTTCTATTCTTTTTATTTTTTCAGTTACCTTACCATATTATTCTCATAGAATTATTGGGTTAAATATGGAGGGTTTATCTAAGAATTTAAGGTTTCTGCATGTTAGTGTAATATACAAAGTTTTGGATGATATATGTTGATCTTGGGTCTTTCATCAACCATATTTTGGATGACATGTGTTGATCCTGGGTTAAGCAAGTATATAGAGATGTGATGTGATATTGGATGGCCCAAATTTGGTGTCAAGGATGCCAATCTGCGTCAAAGAGGAATCCAGTAGGTCCTGACTCAAACAGAAATATAAGTTCTAGTTTCCTAAACAAAAACACCCAAAATAGGAAAGTAATTTTATCCCTAACTACTTTTCTAATTGGGATTATTCCAAAAATGGGCCAACTTTGTTCAAGCCAAAAAACTTAAGGCCCAAGTGAGATTAATGGACTTAAATAATTGTAAGAAAGCCCATGCTCGAGGAAGATGGCCCACACGAAACAAGTGTGCCCAGCAATGCTCGTGCACAGGCAAACCCAGCTGCTCCACCACACGGTCCAGAAGACCCGCAAGCACTGATCATGAAAATAGTCACGTGCGTGTAGGTCGAAGGGGTTGAACACGCACACCCCTCATGTACGGGCTTGGAACTGGCCCAGCCGGCCCAGTGCGCGACCTATGACCCAACTTGTGGGCCCACTTTTTGTGGCCCATGCAGATCGGCCCGCTTGGGTTACCTAACCCCGGCCAGCTCATTCTCCACATTTTAATTAATTAATAATTGTTTATTTTAAAATTTTAAAAGAATTTGGAACTCACTTTTTAATTACCCATATTTTAAATTAAAATCCTACATATTTAAATTAATTTCTCCATGTATTTTACATGGGAATCACATGGGATAAGCTTTATCTTATTTTTATTATTATTTTAATGCAAATTTTATCCCAAAAATTATTCAATTAATTTTTTTGTATTTGATGGGATAAAATAAATATTTTATTATGTAATTGTCCTAGAATTAGATATAATTTTATCTATAATATTATTTTATTATTTATTTTAAGAATTTGTACTCATCTAAATTGTCCGGAAAATATTATAAATGGGCATTTGTCCATGCATTATAAACACACCAATTACAATCAATTTGAAAGAATTCTTGAAAGTTTAGCCTTTTTTTCTTTTAGCATTTTTTACTAATTTAGTTTCTTCAAGTTCTTCGACGAGCAGGAGTCTTTAAAAATCTTGTTGACCCAAGGAACGGGGATCAGCTTATCGGTAAGTCTGTGGTATTTTTTATTTTTTTAATTTTAATTTTTTTAATATTTATTTTTGCATTAATTTTAAGATTATAGATTCAACTAGAGGGGGTGGTTTATATAGGCGGTTAAAATTTTAGTATTGTATAATGTTAAATGGGTTATATGAGTTGATTTAATCCTCCCCATACCCCCCTGCGTCAAGATGACTATAAATGCCATGTATCTATTGTATCAAACATGAATGAAAAGCCATATCATTTTTCCATATTTTCATTAATTGGTCTTATTGTAATTTCAATGTCATAAAAGATGTTATATGATATATGATGTAATATTTAAAAAAAATTAGTTGTTGAACAATTCATACTGATCCATAAATTAAAAAAACCATTAAAAAATCCATCCATGCCCAATCCTTGTCATTTGGCAGATCATGTTCTTTTTTGTGGAATCTAAATTTTTAGATCTATCCATAAAGCTAAGATGGTTTTCATTCATGTAATTATTATATCATCAATCTCATTGACATCAATGCCTTCATTAGCATGCATAACACCCTACACCATGACTTGTTTTAAATTGCTCCTTAGAACATTGACCATTAGATTAAAAACTGTTCTTTTGTGCTTGAGTAAGGACCAAAAAATAGTAACTCAAAAAAATAAAGTTAGGAACTTTTCTTCATACATTGATTGTGCAAGAACCAAAAAGTAGCAATGAGAGAAAGGTGAAGCAGAAGCACAAGACCGAGTAGTCCTTTGTGGTGATGGGAACATGCGACAGTGGAGTCAACAACTTCATCTAAAGCAAAGTGCACGTCTCCATCGTGGAAAAATGTGTGCATGACAGATGGGAGGAAGCATTGGAGGGGAGGAAGAAGAAAAAGGGATACATTTTTGGGGATTTAGGGGAATAAAGGATATTTGTTTTTTCATTTTAGACTGGTTCAAACAGCTCCAGATTAAAATGATTACCATGTTAGATGTCACATTGCATCTGATGTGGCATTCAACTAATGTTAAAAAATTATTTATTGGATTCCTTATTTTTTGTGACATTTCGTTACCCGTTGGGCAGTGATGTCCAATACAGAACATATATGAGCACACCGCATGCTAGGGGCCTTGTTCTAACACCTATGCATGCCCGGATAGTGTTCCTTATACATTCGGCACACAATTGTGTCTTTGTTGCGGTCTATCTCGGCACATCAGTGCCTTTACTGCATCAAGCCAAGGCAGAAGCCTTTCTTATTGATTCCTTAACATTGCATTTTACTTTCCAAAACTGATTATCAAACATACATAAACATCTAACTTGTATTTTTAAGAAAAATTTCATCAGAACATCAAACCAACAACATATTAAACATCATTTTAAATGCACACACTTCATACAAGTTCATGCATGTAATTCTTGAATATTTTAACTATTTTGAATGACGTATAAAACCGATTAAAAACATCAAAATATTGTTCCCATCCTTACTAGAAGTTGATTGTGTTTTGGCTTTTAAAACGTGGTGAGAAGCTTGCAGTTTGTGGAGAGGAAATGGTTGCAACAAAGAGCGAGGACAACGAAGCAGTTTGAAGCTCCTAAGTTGAAGATACCTAAAAAACTTGAAAAATTAACAGAGCTAATTTAAGCAAAAACTTCTATATTGATATTTTAAATTATGTGCTACAACCTATGGGTAAAGACCTTTATATAAGCATTTCCTGAGATAATTATGGTAGAATGCAAACACTTGAATTTAATCTAAATTCTAGCTAGATATATTTTTATCCTAATTTTAGTATTAAAATATAATTAAAATAGTTAATAAATAATAATTTAATCTAATCTTAAGATTAAAATAATAAATCTTTAAGCCTAAGGATAAAACAAAAAAAGTCACAATTACATTTAAACTAATATTAAAATATTGTAATAGTTAATATTAAATTCCTTCTTTTCCATGTGGTGAAATTTGAGGTTGAGTTGATGAAGAGTTTTTATAGAAATTACTCCACAAAAATCACATGTTAAAAAAGAGAAGATTCCTTCCTGAAGAAAACTATCCAGATGTCATACAACGGACGTGTGCGGGAAAGGATTCTTGCATGCTCCACCCACGCGGGCAGATTTCCTACAGCTTGGGCATGTCATACGTGTTGGCAAACCCGCATACATGCTCTCTGCGCACAGGCCTCCTGCGCATTTGACATTTGTGTGCACAATCTAACATGCTTGTTTTGCGCGTGCATGCTGCGTGCGGATTCTGTTGCACGCATGGGTTATCTATCTTGCACACGCTCATGTGCGTATTGGGCTCGGGTTGGGCCTCCCGCCCCTCTACGACTTTGGCCCAGCACGTATGGCCTTCTACTTACACTTCTAGGCCGTGTGCTGTTGTGGTTGTGGACCTTTCTCGCCTGTCGCGTGAGACTATTGGTCGAAGCTTTACCTCCGGGCCGAGGGCCATGAAGGCTGAACGACCATGGGCCTAGGCCTTCCTCATCAGGTTTTAGGATTGCCTCAAAGGCCCACTCTTCATCTCCTCCTTCGAATTCTTGGGCAGGTTGATTGATGGCCTGTAGGACTACCCTTGCTTAATGTCATCTAGGATCCATCTAACATGATCCAAGCTTCTGTGAACTGGATCATTACACCTAGATGGGTGGATCTTCGCTTCGCAGGTATGTGCTTATTTTCTTGGTCTTGTTTTCTTCTAAATTTTGGGTCAAACACCTACGCCATGTGGCTTACCATATGAAGCATGTTCAAGCCTACTTGATATCACATCATTCTATTTTTCCACACTAGGATCCGTGGATTGGGTTTTCCTGATTCTCTGAATGAGACTGGGTTGGATCCTAATATAGGCAAAATAAGTGACGCGGGAGGGTATGGAGAGGATTGAATCTACTCTTGAAACCCACTCAACGTATGTAATATCGAGACAATAACCACTTAGAATAAAACTCCTCATTCTAATTGAATTTATAATCCTAAAAAAAAAAGAAAAAATGCCACGGATTTACCGATAAATTGATCCCTACTCCTTGGCTCAACAAGACTTCTAAAGGCTCCTACTTTCCGAAGAACTTGAAGATTAGCAAAAATATTAAAAGAAAGAAAATTAAAACTCTCAAGAATTTACTCAAATTTATTCTCAAATGTGAGATTTATATCATACGGACAAAGGTCTATTTATAGCCTTTCCCATGTGATCTAGATGAATATAAAAATCTTGACATAAATAATAAAATATTAATCTAGATAAAATTTTATCTTAATCTAGGATAATTACAAAATAAAATAAATATTCTATTCCAAATAAATTAATTAAATAATCTTAAGAGATAGAGTTTAATTAAAATAATATTTAATTTAATAAATATAATAAGTCCATATTTATCCTATGTGAAATCCATATAAATCACATGTGAAAATCACATTAAAATAATTAGGATAAATAACAATGATTAAAAATATAATAAAATAATAGCTTAGTATAATTCTAAGATTAAAATATTATATAATTAATCATTAACTTAAAAATAATAATAAAATACTCAAGAGATAATTACCATGTGAATTTTGAAAACTTTTGAGCTGAAAAAGACACATGGCCATTTAAAATCCAAAAAAACTCACCACCATCCGTACGGGCTAGGGGAGCCTGCATGTGCGCGCAGCTTGGGCCAGGCCCACGTGTGTGCGACCTTTGGGCCTCACGGGCTAGGGGAGCCTATAATTGCTGCTGGACCGGGCTATTGGGCAAGGCGTTTGGCCCAGTTCTGTCTCTCTCGGGTGTGGGTCCGCTGGATTGGGCCTCAAGATGAGAGTCGATCTTTGGGTCCTCCTGATAGGCCTCAGTTGACCCACCCGTAGGGGTGTGCGGCATGGGCCGCACGTGTTTCTCACGTGCATGGCTTGCTAGGCCGCGGGTTAGGCCTAGCGGGCTGGGTGGTGAGTCGGGTGACTTGGGTCGCCTGCTTGCAGGCATCTCCTTTTCGTGCGTTGTCTCAGACACGCCACTGTTCTAGGATCAATCAGAAAGCCCATAATTTGTCATCATTGATGCTACTTTGGGTCGATCGTCTTGACGACCCATAAGGCTTCCCGGTCTTGATGGCGTTGATGATCCATCTTACCCAACTTAGGCTTGCACGAACTGGATCCTTAGGCTTCATGGGATTGGATCTTGTCATCGAATCTCAACTCTGTTTTCTTAAACTAGCCTTCTCCTGGGCCTTATTTCCATATTGGCGCAAAATCTAATGGTTGCCTCCCGAGTAACTGGAACACCCTCCTAGGGTTACATCAATAGGCGTTTTTGCTTTGATGATTCAATCGAAATTTTGAATTATTTTGAGCATTTTCCACTTTAAAATCATCATTTGTGCCAATAGAGTCGAGTTCTTCCTATTAAGAGCATCGACCATAATGTTACCCATACTAGGATGGTATATAATTTTATAGTCATAATCTTTCAAAAGATTCATCCAGCGTCTTTTTTTCATGTTAAGTTCCTTCTAGGTGAACAAATACTTCAAACTTTTGTGATCAATAAATATTTTCAAAAATTTCACTATACAAGTACTGGTGTAAGATTTTGAGAGTAAAGACAATGACTATTAACTCTAGATCATGAATAGGTTAGTTCAGTTCATGGGGCTTTAACTGCCTTGAACCATAAGCTACCACTCTACCATGTTACATAAGTACACATCCCAGATCAAGATGCAATGCATCATAGTAAACTTGAAATCCACCAATGTTGACAGGAATAAGTAATATCGTAGCAATTGACATGATCCTAAATAACTCAAATTTAGTTCTAATGATGCAATCTCGCATCAAGGAGGAATCCTAAAAGTTTCGTCCCAAGTAAGCAAGCAGTGCCAACATCCTTTTGTTTCTTAAACGGGATTAACTCAACTAAGAAAGTAATATTGTCCCTGACTATTTTCTTAATTGGAATTATTCTGAAGAGTGAGCCAAATTTGTTCACGCAAGAGGGTTTAAGGCTTAAGTGGTGACCTAAAGACTTGGAGAAATTACAAGGCAAGGAGGAGGTTCTACTTTTTTGGACCAACCAAGAAGGTCTCAAGGCCTTATGGCCAAGATGGGCCACAATCCAAGGATGCCACACCCATGGGCATCCCACGCTCGAGAAAGATGGTCGAAGTGCACCAAGCATGTGCAACCTACATACACGCAGCATGCACATATGCACAGCAAGGCCATCATACACGGGCCCAACAAGCCACTTACACGGCCCAACAGGCCCGTTTGGCCACATGCACGCCGATCCAACTGACCCGCCCGGACAACCCAGCAAGCCAGTCACGAACTTGAATCTAGCATGCAACCCAGCCCACATGCAAGCCCAACCCACATGGATAGCTTGTCCACACGACCCGCTTCTCCTGCTTAGAGTGACCTGCGACCTAGCTGCTGCCACATGGTAGCCCATTGTGTGAGTCATTTTCTTCCTTCTTTCTATATTCCATAAGGATTCTCTTAAATTTCATAATTTCCATGTGCTTTTATCTAAATTTCACTTGGGATAATTTTGAAATTATTTTATTAATTTATTTATTATTATTTTAATATAATTTCTATCCTTAGGATTATTTAATTATTTATTTGAATTTCAGATTGTGATAAAATAAAATTTTATTTTGTAATTATCTTATATTATAATAGAATTTTATATAAGATATTATTTTATTAATTTTCAAGTGATTGTGATCAACTAGAATTATCCTAGGATCTATAGGTTGTAAACACAATTCATTTCGCTAATTTCTTTTAGTTTCTTCAAGTTCTTCAAGGAGTAGGAGTCTTTAGAAGTCTTATTGAGCCAAGGAGCAAAGATCAACTTATCGGTAAGTACATGACATTTTTTCTTTTCTTGTTTTAATTATTAGTTTTTATTTTTGTATTCTTTCTAGGATTGTAGATTCAATTAAAGGGAGAGATTTTCTAGGCAGTTAAGTTTCAATATTGCATACATTGTCTGAGTTATAAGAGTTGGTTTGATCCTCCTCATATCTTCCCACATCAACAGCAGTCAAATGACGCTTGAACTCAAGAAGCTTTTCTTCACATTTTAGGCTCCAAAGAAATTTAGCACCCTTCCTAATAAGTTTGGTTAGCGGGGTAGCGATGTTGGAGAAACCTTTAACAAATTGACGGTAATATCCTATAAAACCCATGAAGCTACAAAGTTTGAAATAGGAAATCAAAATTGAATATAAGTGATAACAATCGTATTCCAAATCAACACCTTGTGCATAAAATAAAAAGAAAGCCAAAATGCTCTTAACTCAATTTTGAAATATTTTATTACAACTCTTGATGTCCAGAAAGAAGAGTTCTTTTGGTATTTATAGCCAAAGAAATCAATGAAAAGTTACAACACAATAACTACAATTGTAACTTCCACAATAGCTAGGCTAATTATGCGATAACTACAATTATAACTCCAATAATAACTAGGCTAATTATAGGCAGATAATTGTTATGTAACTCCTTGTAACTCTAATCTTCTTAACCAGCACCACTAATTATTTGTGAGACCATATAGTTATGGGCTCATTCTTGTAATAGCATTAAGATAAGACTTAAGCCCAAATGAGTTACATTTGACTATATGAGCTTAATTAACTCAAACTAAAATAAAATAATCTAAAATATTTAAAACAACTTAACTAATTTAGCCCGTACATAAGGCTTATTCACCCATTAACAATAAGACTCAAACAAGCCCAAATTATCCCAAATCATTTAAGCCCAATGAAAGTTACGAATTTGGGTTGTTCAAAAAGCTTATATTTGAACTTTCCACAACTGGCCGACCTATCATCCACATGTTTTTGAGTGAAAACTTGGAGTAACTCTTTAAACTTCTTTGCCTTTGATTTTGTTACTAGTCTGTTGAAACTTTCCAAGTTTGGAACTCTATTTATGTTCACGTCATTTGAAATTTGCTCCAAGTCACCTTTTGATGCTCTTTGAGTATCTTGAGTGTTTTTAGCATTGTTTGCATCAAATACCGTCATCAGAAATAACTTGGCCAAGGAAGGAGATCTGATCCAACTAGAATGTACACTTACTGAACTTAACATATAGTTTATGTTGTTAGAGGGTCTTCAGAAAACGTGCTAAATGTAGCATGTTCCATGTGGTCCTTTGTGTACACGAGTATATTATCAATAGAGATGATAACATATTAGTCTAATACGTGCTTGAAGATTATGTTCATAGGATCCATAAAGACGGTAGGAGCATTGGTGAGTTCAAAAGGTATAACACAAAATTCATAATGACCATACCTATATCGAAATGTTATCTTGGGAATGTCTTTAACTCTAACCCTTAATTAATGATAACTAAATCGAAGGTCAATTGTGGAAAAGATCGTTTTGCCCTAATGTTGGTCGAATAGGTCATCAATACGGGGTAGAGGATACTTATTCTTTATGGTCACCTAATTCACTTCCCTCTAGTCACTGCACATTCTAATGATCTCATTTTTCTTTTTAGCAAACAACACTAGTGTACCCCACGAGAAACTACTGGGCCTAATCAACTTCTTGAGTCATAATGCTGTTAGTTGACGGTTTAATTCCTCGAATTTTGCACGACCCATACGGTAGGGAGCTTCAGAAATTAGAAGTGTACCTAGGAGCAGGTCAATGGAGAACTCAATCTCTCGCCTGGGTGGCATACCCGAAAGTTCCTTCAAAAAAACATCTGGATAGTCGCGAATAATGAGTATTGATTTTATAGTATTTTAAAAATCCATTATGTCCTATATGCAGAAAAGGCATTAGGAAAAATAGACGTTTTATTTAAGATTTTAATACACATGTATATGATAAAATTCAAAAAATAATTATAATTAAAAATAAAGTTTATACAACACATTAATGAATGACTTTCCTTTTAAGGAGGCGAAAAGTCATTGTTTTGTCATAGTAATCTATGATAACACGATAGGCTTCCACCCAATCCACGATATCAACCAAATTCTTTTCACTTTTTTATAGTTTCCTTGTTTTCACTAGGTTCAATGAGTGATGATGAAGTATATTCGAGGACAAATCTTGTTGAAGAAGGGGAGGATGACATGATATCAGACAAGCTTAAAATCTATCTAGAAGGTGAAGCCTGCTAAGAACAAGGTACCTATGGACATGAAGCCAAGCCACAAGAAGCTAGTTGTGCCGCACGTGCATATTGACCAACATATTACTTGCGACTTCACATGATAGCCTACATGCTGTGTGTGTGTGGCCCAAAATTCGAAAGAAGGTGTAGCTTAGAAAGCATGCTCAAATATGGGAGGAGAAGCTCGACCCATCTAGGCATGAAGATCTGGTTCGCAGAAGCTTAGACCGTGTGAGATGGTTCCTTGACGACCTCAAGTGAAGTCAGCCCAATGGGCTTTCATCTCACCCGATCCAAGAAGCCAAGGAAAAGGAAGAAGCATGGGTGTTTGGGCCAATCCAAGAGCCTGATGAGAAAGGCCCTAGCCCACGACTTTTGGCCACAATGGGGCTCAACCTAAAGGCAACACGCAGGCATGAGGCCTTTTTGCAATAGACTGGGCATTCAGACGTGCAAGAAGCCGAACTCATGTCTGAAGGGAATCACGCATGCGTGTGTGTGCGAGGGAAGCTGCTTGCACGCCAAGGACAACATGCATGCGATGCGCGTGCACATGAGCTAAGTGTGTCAAACAGCGTGCGGCACACGTTGCATGTCCTAGAGACCCGCGCGTAGGCTCTTTTGTTCGCGTGACCCACCTCTAGTTGTGGGAATTTTGCCCACACTGATGAGGCATACGGGAATTCCTACCTGCACAGTTCCAGCATATGGCGGTTAAGCTGCTTTCTACAAGAGGGACTCTTTTTTGATGTGATTTGGTTTGGGATAATTTCTTTAAGGATTTTTCAGCATCTCTAACTCAAAATCCAACACATAAAAAAGGAGGAAATTATCTACTAAATTATTTTAATATTATTTTAATTGTAATTTAATTTTTATGTTTTATCCTTAGGATTACATATTTATTATTTTAATCTTAGGATTAGACTAAGCTATCATTTAATAATTATTGTAAGTGTATTTTAATCTTAAGATTAGGATAAATTATTATCTAGTTAGAATTTGGATTAAACTAAAATAATTGTATTCTAGTAGAGTTAACTTGGTGAAAGCCTATATAAAGGCCTCAACATAGGCAATAAATTTATCTTTAGAATTCAATAAAGAAAGCTTCTACTTTAAATTAACTCTACTAATTTTTCAAGTTCTTCAGACATCTTTAAGTTAGGAGTTTCAGACTATTTCATTGAGTAAGGAATAAGGGATCGACTTATCAAGTAAGTCATGACGTCTTTCTCTATTTTTTTAATTCTTTTCAGTTACCTAGATATGCCTTCAATACGTTGATTGTGATTCAAATAGGGAGGGTTTTAATTTAGTTAATTAAGTTTTACATGTTGAATATAATGGGTTCATGATTGAGGTGTTTTCAATTCGTGGTGTAAACGTTCTCCACCCTGTGTCAGGAAGTGCACCATTAACATTAATAAAAGCATTAGAAACGAAAGTAATAGGGGGATTAGCATCAATGGAAATAATAGCAGTAACAAGTTTGACAACCTTAAAGTTCATATTATCCTTAAGATTATTCTAAAAGAATGAAATAGATGTAAAATTTGAGGTGCTGAAAATTATCCTCAAGGATAATTCACTCACAACTATAAATTAAGATAATAAGATGTGTGTCCCCCATGATTTAATAAGCTTTTCTAGTACGTAGCTAAAAGACAGGAAGCAACCATAAATATGTTATAAAACCCAACAGAGAAGTGTATAATGTATGGCTATGAATAATAACTACTATTGGAAAATGCTAGTAGGAACTAAATAATAGCAATTATTAATGAGAGTTTAGCTTGTAGCATCTAATTTTGAAAATGACTAGTAGCAATGAATTTTGAAAATAGTAGGAATAAAGTACTGGTAATTAGCTTTAGAAATAGCTAGTTGTAATTAATTTTAAAAATAACGACTAACAATTAATTTGAAAATATCTAGCAGACGAGTAGTTTAAGTGATGGAATTGGACTAGTTCAAGTTAAGCTTTTAAATTAATTTCAAATGTGTAAAAATAAAATTAATTTAGAAACCAAAACTTTTTTTGAATTAGGCTTTGCGTATTCTTAACAGGTACGAGACGGGAATCTACTAATTTACACAGGATTCATGCTTTTTTGTGAGAACAAGTCCATCCCTTATACTTGCTCTTTAATACAATATTTTGTTTTTATTAATAAACTTAAGGAAAATGCGTTTCTTAACCAATGTGTGATATGTCATCATTGCCTTTTAAAATAACTAGAAAATCCAACACATGCAACAATAAAATCACATGTATACCCAACTTTACCCAATAGAATTTGCAACATCACCACTTGCTATAATGTCCTAACATAGCAACAAAAATTATTGTAACTTTTATTTCACTAACTTTTTTAGAGCATCAATATCAAAAAATAAGAAGGTTGTGGGAATTAAAAGCAAACTAGAGATGTGAAGCTTAGAGACACACACATGCAAAGCAGAGTGTGAGAAGAAGATAAGAGAAGATAACAAAGGCAATGATCGACAAGTAGATGGAGATAAAAAGCAAATACAATGATGACGTTCAACAAGGAAGAAGAAGAGGAATATAAGAAGAAAAAGGTTAGTTGTAACCATAATCATGGTGGTAAGGTAGATAGGATGAATTGGCAAGACAAGATTAAGTTTTTTAGACTAATAAATGTTTCTTTTTTGTGTTTATATAATCTGGAATTATGTTAACAAATCTTGGACTAAAATGGATTAATCTTCTCTTCCTCCTTCTAGACTAAGGACTAACTCAGGCATCATTCAAAATGATTCAAATTGAACATGTTAGTGTGATCCAGATTGGATAATGGACACCCCTACTTAAACTCTTATTTAACACATAATACAAACTTCATGTATGCCTAGTGGCTAACTCAATCTAATAAATTTACTCATATACCAACCAATTAAGCAGTTGTTATAATGTTAACTATATCACTGTCTAATAATGTTTAGTAAGATCAATTATAATTTCATAATTAACATAGCAGGTATTACCTAATTTATACAAATTCAACAATGTTATTCTCACATTAATGTAATGAATAGGGATATCTAAATACTATGTTTATATCCGATATTTCTTATTATTATTTCTCTATAATCGATTTGACATGACACAATTTATATGATTTTTTTTGTGATTCTCTCAATTATCCATTCATTTTAAAACAAAAAATAAGAAACAGAAGAATTTGTCTTTCATAGTTAAATAAATTATAGATTTTTAGTCTTTACAATGAACTATATATAATAAATCATTTTATATCACAGGTAATTGGTTTATATAACATATCATTATTAAATTTTCGTATATGAATAATGAGTGTAGGACAAACTACTTGCCAAATACAAGTGATCGTATTCATTAGTATGAGCTTTCTCTCATTTTTAACAATATTATTTCTAATTGTACCATCTTCATCCCCTTATGTCAACAATGTTAGATGCTCTCAAGTAGGTGTCGTAACTATCATCTTCTAAATTATAGTGATTTGCAGGCTCTTGTGTTTGTGGTTCAAGAAAAGGATGGTATATTTAGTTGTAAAAGAATGTATAAAATCATTTACAATTAAAATGATACTACAAATCATAATGGATAGAAATGACATTAAAAATTATAATACTTATTGTTGACGTGTCTTGAATTTTAGCGATATTTATCTATATTTTAGGGATAATTTATTTAAATTTTCTTTGTATTTATCATTTAAAATATTTGATGTATATCTTATAAAGTTTTTATTTGTGAAAAACTCTGCTAACTTCTCTATAAATAAGTTTGATAACCTATTGGTGATGTACTTTTAGATTGCATAGTAGAATTCTTTCTTACCGGTCTTACCCCTAAATGTAGGCATACTAACGAACCACGTAAAATACTTGTGTTCTTTTCTTTCTGTTTTACTTTGGTGTGATTGTTCATGTTTTAGGGATTAATTTTTTCTAATAAGGGATATCGGAGATCAGGTTTGAGCTAGGTTAGAAAGAAAAAGAGTGTATAGATTTATAGGTCAGATCAGACAGAGGAAATAGAGGCGACAACCACCGTGGGCGATGGATCAACTCAAATTCGTGCGAGTGGCAGTTTTTCGAAGAAGAAAAACTCGTCTCGCATGCGACTTGGAACCAGAAGGTCCGCAGGCGGTGTCGGCTAACAGGGGTGTCCAAAAGCTCGCTAGATCTACAAGGAGGAAGGAGCTGCAGACAATTTCAGTTTCGGCCAGAAACAAGAGAAGAGGCTCGCGATCTGACCAGAGTTGTGGTTGTGTGTGATAGACAGACGAAGAAAAGCTAAAAGAATCTGTTTATGCACGAAACTAGGGCCGAAGAAGGAGAACACGCACCGGAGAAGACGAACCAATATGACGACATCCAGTTTGTTTCAGGCCTATTTTACGGTGTTCCTGATAGTTTTTTAGGGCGTTTTCACTAGATCTGTGCCGAATTCGTCGAGCAACACGTTTTATGCTTTTTGGTGTTTTCCGGCGGCGATAAGAGATAGCCATTGGCCGTGCATGACATCTCCAACGGCCGCACGTGTGACAACACGTGGCGACATGGAGGAGCATGGAGGCACATGAAGGTGCATGCTTTGTTCTGGTGGTTGCGTTTTATGATTTTCTGTGCAGTAGTGACACCTTGTGAGTGTTTTATGCTTTTTGACAGTGTTTTTTTCTCTATTTAGTTTTTTGGTGTACAGTCTAGAGATTCGAGATGACATCCATAAAGTGTAAGATAGAAAAATTTGATGGTGGTACGAGTTTTAGTCTGTGGAAGATTAAAATGAGATCATCTCTGGTACTAGAAGGTTTGTGGGGGGCAATTGAAGAAAGATATCTTGAGGGTATGAAAGAGTCAGAAAACACAAGTATGCATGATAGAGTCTTATACGTGATTTTTACGACAGTCAATAACAATGTTCTGTGAGAGATTACTGAAGAAATTTCAGCTTCAACTGTATGGAAGAAACTGGAAGATTTGTACTATGTAAAATCGCTGACGAACCGCCTTTATCTGAAGAAAATGTTGTACAATTTTAGAATAAGTGAAAGTACGCCCATTAAACAATATCTTGATGAGTTTAATTATTTAATTATGGACCTGAATAACATAAATATTAAGATTAAAAATGAAGATAAGACATGGATTATTCTGTGTTCATTACCATCTTCTTATGAGACTTTTGTTGATACTATAGTACATGAAAAAGTTAGTATTTCACTAAATGATATTAGCAACACACTAAAATCGAAAGAATTACAAAAAAAACTTTATTGAGTATAGAACAGAAAGGGAATGTTTGGTAAGTAGGGGAAGAACATAGAAAATGGGCAAATCAAAATCTAAAGGTAAAAAGGAGAACTGTTTTGAGTGTGAGGATAAAGGTCACGTTAGAAGATATTGTCCTATGCTGAAGAGAGGAAATGAGCAGGAGAGTTCTGCTAATATAGTCAATAAAGATAATTCTGATAATAGTGATAACAACAGTGTTGGGGTAGTTCAATATGTGAATTCAGATTATAGAAAGAACTATTAGATTCTTGATTCTAGTGCTACATTTCACATGTGTCCACATAGGCATTAGTTTGCTACTTATAAGAAGATGAGTGATACCGTTTATAGTGAAGATTACAGTTTGTTATTTGTAGGTAGGATTGCTAATATCAGATTAAAAATATTTTATGGTATCATCAGGACTATTGAGTGTTAGCATGTTCCTCAGATGAAGAGGAATTTGATTTCTCTTTCTACATTGACGACTCAGGGTTATAAATATCATACAGAGAATTGTACTCTTAAAGTGTGTAAAGGCTCTGAGATACTCATGAAAAACAATTTAGAATCTACATTGTATGTTCTTCAGAAACATGTAGTTTTAAGGGAAGCTACTGTAGCATCAGGGGAGCAGTAATCATAATCAATTGTGGCATCTACGTTTGGGTAATATGAGTGACAAGAAATTATTTGTTTTGAGCAAGCAAAGTTTATTAAATAGGTATAAAGAAAAAGTTTTGAGTTTTTGTGAACACTATATGTTTGACAAACAGACTAGAGTGAAGTTCAACAAAAAGGCAATGCACAAGATCACAAGTAAGTTGGATTATGTTCATTCAAACTTATGGGGTCCATACAGAGTTTCCTCCAAGAGTGGTGTTAGGTACTTTATGACATTGATTGATGATTACTCTAGGAATGTATGAGTGTATTTTCTAAAATCCAAGGAAGATGCGTTTTTAACATTTTTCAGATGAAAGACCATGATTGAGAAGGAGACAAAGAAGAAGATCAAGTGTCTTAGGACTAACAATGAGTTAGAATTTTGCAATCATGAGTTTGATGACTTCTACAGTACGAAAGTTATAGTGAGACACCACACTTGTATTGAAACACCACAACAGAATCGTATTACAGAACGTATGAATAGGTAATAGGACACGAAACATGTTGTCTCATTCAGTTATGGGACAAGAATTTGGGGCTGAAGCTGTGAATATTGCTAATTTTTTTAGTTAATAGATCTCCATTTATAATGATTGAGAGTAAGACTCATTTTGAGATATGGTTTAAGTCACGTGCTAATTACTCTCAGTTGAGACTATTTGGTTGTCCTGCTTATGCTCATGTTAGGGATGGTAAGCTTGAGTCGAGAGCAAAGAAGTGCATATTTCTGGGGTATTAATTTGGAGTAAAATACTACAAGTTGTGATGTAGTGATTTTAAGTCTTCAGGGTTGATTATCAGCAGAGATGTGACATTTAACGAGTCTGCTTCATTAGACAGTTAGAAGGAAAAGACAATAGCAGAATCATATTATGGTGTCAGAAAACAAGCAGAATTAGAAGTTTAGTCCAATAGTCCAGAGAATGAAGTGTATGATCTTAATCAAGAAGGTGATAGTGCATCTGATCAACAACAACCATATAGTATTGCAACAAGCGGGGAGAGAAGACAGATTAGATGACCACAGAGGTATGAGAATCTAGTTGCATATAACTTATCAGTTGCGGGACCAGTTGATTTGCAGGAACCAGGTAGTTCAAATACTGATAAGATGATTAGTGTTGTGTGTGAAGAACTTGATGACAGATGTTGCTTTGTTCAGAGATCAGATAACAAGTTTAGGTACTGCTTAAACTTAACTGGAGTATGTGATACTCAATAGTACCCTAATGGGGGCATGTTGGCAAGACGGTGCGACAAGATGGTTACCTGCTTTAATGATAGAGAAAATTCAAGCCAAGGGGAAGATTTGTTGATGTGCCTTGAATTTTAGTAGTATTTATCTATAATTTGGGGATAATTTTTTTGAATTTTCTTTGTATTTATCTTAAAAAATATTTGATATATGTCCTATAAAGTTTTTATTTATTTTTCTATAAATAGGTTTGCTAACCTATTGGTGATGTACTATCAGATTACATAATATAATTTTTTTTTGCCAATCTTGTCTGTGGATGTAGGCACAATATTGAACCACGTAAAATATTTGTATTTTTTTCTTTTCGCTTTTAGTTTAGTGTAATTGTGCATGCTTTAAGGATTAATTTTTTTCCAACACTTATAAAATAAAATTATTTCTTTTAGTTTATTATTTAGAATAGTCTTCAAATCAATAACTTGAGGTTTGATTGCTAGTGCACTCAGAATGTCACTTGCAACATCTGTAAAGTTATATTTGAAAGCGTGTTCAACAAACTTACTGAGAGTATTTATATGTGAAATAATTTTAGGATAAAATTATTCTAATAATACTCTAATATAAATTCATATTAGTGACCTTCCTACCTTGATATTCAACACTATTCAACACCAATTTGCTTCCTTTATGGGTTTGCGAACCAATTGATGCAAATAGCAAAATATAATTTCTTATACGGATATAATATAGCAAATATTACAACACTAATTTAGCAAAAAATTAATGTGTAAATAAGGAAAGATTTATTGTATGTTATTTTACTTTTTAGAAGTTAAAAAAGAGCATATACTATTTTGGGAACATCATCCTCTCCCATATTTCACCACAGTTTCTTCTCTCCAGGTTGACATCACCTCTTGTCATTATCAGACAAGGGCGAAAGAGAAAAGAGAGCATCACCTTCTTGGAGTACCAAACAACCCAAGGAGATAAGAGTTTGGCGATGGTGTCTCCTTTTCTCTTTTCAGTTTCATGATTCTGCTCCGGATTGCTAGGGTTTGGTGGGAGCAGTGGATTATTTGCTTCTCTGTGCTATTAGGGTTTTGATGCTTCCAATTCAAGTTCATCTGGACATAAATTGAGAATTCAACTCAAGGAAACAAATTCTTTCTTTTTGTGTCTCCGGTCTGCGAAAGGAAATCTGGTTCTGAATCTGAACCCGGCTGGGGAAGAGAGCCATGGAAGGTAGGAGGATATCGGCAAGCCCAAGGCCGTGTTGTGGAAGGAGAATAGTAGCGAAGAAAAGGGCACGCGTGGATGGATTCGTCAACAGCGTCAAGAAGCTTCAGAGGCGAGAGATCTCCTCCAAGAAGGATCGTGCTTTCAGCATCAGCACTGCCCAAGAAAGATTTCGCAATATGCGTTTGGTGGTAAAATAAATGATACATACGCTCTCCTTTCTTTGTCTTTCTATATGTTGCCTGCTGCTTCTCTGCATATAATTCTTTACATATTTTTAGCTGTCTGCCCGGATTCTCCGAGTTCAGTTTCTAGATGATTGTCGTAATCTGTGATTTAAATCCTGTACCCATCAGTTAGTTCAATAATAAACCCACTCGTGGGTTTCTTAATACTTAGTCTTCATAGTAAGCCTGTAGGAGGGACACAGTAGTGGATATAAAGCTGGGTAGTTCATGTGTAAGTCTGAGAGGCATTCAACATATTATGACAAAAGAAAATATAGGATAAATTAATTGGCTGTGAATGTTCTTCTCTATATCCTCAGGTCTCCCTCTTATTAAATGAGGTTGAATCACGGAAGAAGATGCTGTGACTTCCAATTCTTTCTTTAGAAGTTAATCAACAAATGTAGTTTTCTTACCTTTGTATAATGATTGTGAACTTTAGATTTGACCAAGTTTCAGACATATTACTGCATGAGGTGATTTTGTGACATGAACTTATTTATGCCATATAATTTTCTTGATTACTTGATCTCTGACTTATTTGTCAGGTGGCAAGGATGCAAAATTCATGTTATATTTATCATCCATACAGCACGCAGTCTACCTCCAAATCTTATGTCCATTATGTTCATGCTTTGACTGCTAATGAAATTCAAACTCATTGTAATGAATTGGTTTTTCCTTTTCCTTTCTCATAAATGCTTTATTGACTTTTTGCATCAGGAGCAATACGATACTCATGATCCCTTGGGTCGCTGTTCCGTAGTGCTACCCTTTTTGTTGAAGAGAACAAAAGTTACTGAAATAGTCGCTGCACGTGATATTGTCTTTGCGCTTGCTCATTCTGGTGTATGTGCAGCTTTCAGTAGAGGTAGTTAAGCAACTGATCTGAAATGTTGTGTGTTATTTAGAGGGCTTTGGGTGAGTTTTGAATATTGTTTCCTGGCAAGTCTATCAAAAAGTTTAAGTCGAACTTCATAATAGAAGATTTCATTTTTTATTAATTAGTCAAACTTCCATACTTTTTATTTCCCAAAAAAAAAAAATTGGTCAAACTTAAAAAGACTATGCCTAAGTTAAGTTTTCAAGAAGATCACTAATTGCAGTCAATGTTTGTGCATGGGTTTGTGAAAAAAAAAGAACGAAAAAACTGCTCAAAATAAAGGATATGTCTCACTTTTGCCTATTCTAAATGCAGAGACAAACAAGAGGATATGTTTCTTAAATGTTAGCCATGATGAAGTCATCCGAAGCTTGTTCTATAACAAGAACAATGATTCCCTTATCACTGTTTCAGTATATGCTTCAGACAATTTCAGCTCTTTAAAGTGCAGATCCACTAGGATTGAGTATGTGGATCTTTTATCTTGGTTATTTATCTCTTCGCCTTTTACTGTTGTGAACTAATTTCTTACGTGTTTGTTGCTTCTTTTATTGATTAATTTATCACTTCAAATTGATTAGATACATTCGGAGGGGCCAGCCAGATGCTGGTTTCCCTCTTTTTGAGTCTGAGTCTTTAAAATGGCCTGGCTTTGTGGAGTTTGATGATGTTAATGGGAAAGTGCTAACATACTCTGCACAAGATAGGTACTTCTGGTTCCCGTAGTTTCAATTTCCAATCATTGAGTACATATTCTAAGCGTTGTTTAATATTGGCAGCATATACAAGGTATTTGATCTGAAAAACTATACCATGCTGTATTCTATATCAGATAAACATGTTCAAGAAATCAAGATTAGGTACTCTCTCTCTCTTTCTCTTTCTCTATCTTTCGTGGCTGCACAAACACATGCAGAAATAAACTTGGTGTCTGCGTCATGCGTGGCTATGTATGAATTATCTTGGGAGATTTTTATGTGGCTTTGCATATTTGTATCTCGGTCACCTACATATTTCTCATTCATTGACCTTAATCAGGTAGTTGCAAGATTATCTTTTGGATCCTGATATTAATTTCTATTTTTTTGCATCTTTTTCATTTACCTTTAGTAAGAAACTACTGAGAGGAAAAAGTTAGAAAGGAATATAAGGAAAAAAACAAATTTATTGACTTAAAGGCACAGATACCATACGCTATTGTTCCCTGAACCCCTAGATATGCTAATACTCTGACTATATAATGAAGTTTTTAGCCATTAATTCTGGTTGACTAGGAACAGCTACTTTCTTAACACAGTCCTAATTATTTAATGCTTCCCGGAATTGATCAACACTCCTCCCCCCCCCCCCAAGTTTTTAGTTTACAAAAGCAATCAGTTTATTTTCAGATAAATTGAAGCTAATAAAAACTTAAAACTCAACAAAAATAATGATAACAAGTTTTAACTTGACAAATTTCACAAATCGCATCACATAACCTTCTCAACCAACAGCTTGTAATGAGATGGATGACAAGGACTGAAACAGTAACTCAATTACACAATAATGAGCTCATGTAAATATCGACTTTCAATTGAACAACAATTCAAACTTTATCAAACAACTTATCACCGACCTTAAGGACGTGATTTGTCACAAAATTTCAAGCTTTACAATAAACTTATTGTTAAACCTCTTTTTGGAAAACTAGCTCTTTCTCTCCCTACACTACAAGTTCAAAGGGTTACAGCAATGTGAAAATCTTTGGCAAAGAACCGATCAGTAGAACAAAACGTGGAGAGGTACACTAACTACGTGGGTTGAGGACCAGCCAACTATGTATGACTCTCTAGGTTATGAACTTCTAGAAATCTCAACCTCTCTTGGATCACAGCAAAACATCTTATTACCACTGATGACTTGCTCTGGATCACACAACCACCATCACATGTAACAAGTTGAAAAAAGTACCTTACAAATTAGGAGGCCACACCAGGCTGGATTTTATGATGATTGCAAAATAGAGCCTCTTGTGACATTGATATAGCATGACAAAATAAAATTAGGTAAATAGGAAAAAGAAAAGAAAAGAAATCCAATCCACAATTATGTGGATTAGCAACAAGTATAATCGCAAGTTTTCACATTCAATCAATAATATCATATAAGTACTAGTAATGCAGAATTCGGGATCAACAAATGCAATCCAAAACCTATACATAAAATTTAGCATGCAAAACTTAAATTTTTAACTAAACTCTCCCTACTTAATTCAAAATCAACCTGTGATTGCAAACTAAGATAATTGAGAAAATAAAGAAATAGAATTGATAAGACACCACCAGATTATCTTGATAAGTAGAATCAATTCTTGATTCAACGAGAAGGTTGAAGAACCTCCCCAAAGAGCATTCACAATAGCCAAAGGTAGAGCAAAAATAAATTTGAATTTTATTGATTTCAAAGTGATGATTACAACCAAAGGAGTGAGGCCTTTCTATAGACATAAGGCTTACTAGTTCTATTTGAATTAAAAAACTAATTCCTAGAATAACTTTAATTATAATCTTATTTAGGAATGTAATAAAATATTAATTTAAAGAAGCATAAATATAATTAAAATAAAAGTCTTCTCTCTTGAAGAAAAGGTGGAGTTGTGGCCGAATTCTTCTTGCTTCTCCTACTTGGATTTGTACTCCAATATTTAATAAATTTGTGTTGAAGATGCTTTAAAAGTTCTCTTGATTGAAATAGAAATCCAACATTATCCCATGAGATTTTTAAGGAGGGAATTCGGTTAGGAATAGGGATTCCCCCTCTCTTTTAGCTTTCCTTTTCCTTTATCATTCCAACTCTTTTATTAATTAATCTCTTGAAGTTGAAATTCTCTTGGAACTCTAGAATGCAAAATCCGACTCCAACACCTTTATTTCTGCAAATCCTAGTCCAAAAAATTTACCCATGCAAGCGGGACTCTTTTCTTCCCCCAACTCTCGGCCATACGTGTAAAAAAGGATATTCACACGTGGCTGCATGTACTGTGGGATTCCAAAGCCGAATGGGCCTTTTCTTCCTTCCTTGTGGGCTCCTCTCTTGGATTCAAACCTTTCTTCTTCATTAATCCAACTTGCTTGAGTTTTTTGGATCTTGATTTCCAAGCTTTGAGGTTGCCATTGGGCTTCATGTGTGTGTGTCTTTGGGCCAATTCCGCATGAATCCTTCATGTTGCGAGTTTCCTTTAGCCTGCAGGAATCCCCCATGCCGCTTGTTTCTTATAGCTTGCGAAATCCTCCATGCCATGGGATTCCTCCTCCATGCTATCTTGGCTTACATCAACTAGCAATGTTCAAATCCTGTATATTTGTAGTCTCTCTAGAAAAACTAGTATGAGTAGAATATTCGACCTAAAAAAATAACATAATAAGACTTCTAAACAAATAAGAACCAAAAGTCACAAACCAATTAGACACAAGGATGCCCGTAATCAACAAGCGTTAGTTGTTGCTATTGGTAGGTGTAAACATAATTTTTTAGCGTTGCCTCCTTTTGCTTCATGGCATTCTAACCAATTGGGGTATAATCATCTTCAATTTAGGTCATGTTATCATCTACATAACTCAATTACTTCGTCAATGAAGTTGTATATGAACTTACTCTTATTGTTTGGATGGTTAATATAATGACATTATCTTGTGTCATAGGAAGATATATCTCTTAGCATGTACAGTGGTAATAATTTCATCATTATAGTCTTGCAAGGGAATGCCCAAATATTTTGTGCTTGCATAAAATTTGGTTTAAGCTTACTGACACAACTTATAAAAACTTTTTTTGCCAACTTATGTCTCTTCTAACATTTTGAAGAGCGGAGAGGAACTCTAGAGAGATGTAGTCACTTTCTTTCAAAGGCATAGTCATTATTGCCTCCATATATGAGAGTAGTCCTTCGTTGAAGCCACCTAGATTTCAATAAGTGCATGAACATTTCTACTATTAAGATCCCGATATCACTAGATATAATTAATGCTTTGCAACCTTTCAAGAATTATATTTCATTTATACATTGTGATTGCCTCATCCTGACATTTAAATGCAGAAACAATTAGCTAAACCTTATTTACCTCATTTTAAGGATATCCGGTGCAGTTATTCTAGTTAGACAGATTTAATAAGCAAGTTGAAGTTTCACATTAGTATTTCTCTTAAGAAGTTGGTTATAGACCAGTGCCTTTAACAGTGGGAAAAGTGCATCCAGTAGTGACTTGGATGGTCCTTCACATACCTCTTAGACCCAGTACTTAGCTTGGTCAAGAAGATGAAGAAGTTGACAACCATAATGTCAGCCTCAGTGGTAAGGGCACTACTTACCATCTTACTGGGGTTCCTGTAATGGGTTCATCCTAATAGTAATAGTTGTGGGTTAAACCAGACATTTCTGAGAGAGTGGAAACCCCTATGATCATACCCAAGGAAAGTTGGCTATGCTAGTCTCTCTTCCCATCCTTTTTTCCAAAAAAAGAAAAAAAGAAAACACAGAGAAGTTCATTGATGAAATTAGGAGGGTTGTAAGCCTTTGTTTGAGACCTTTATCAAAGGGCACCACAAACTTACCGGTAGTGGAATCATTCTCTTCACCAAGGCAATTTTTTTTTTCTGAAAAAAAAAGTATAATAAGTATATTAAAACAAAGGCAACAATGGGATACCATCCATTTACAAGGTATTCACAAATCTGTTAGTACATGTACGACATTTCCAAAATCCTCCAACCTGCAAGTGTTATGATCCAAAATCAAAAAGGTAAAATAATGTATCTTCCTATCCCTAATTTTAGACATTTCTCCTATCCCCTTAAAAACTCTACTATTTTTTTCTATTGAAATCACCCAAAAAATAGTCAAAGGAATAAGCTTTATAAATTTTTCTTTCTACATATCCTCTCCCGAGCCCAAATTTTCTCCTTAGCTGATCCCGCCATAACCTAGTTTATCCTAACAAACCATAAACTATCATCCAAAGATCGTACACCACCGGGCACTAGAGGAGAATATGATTACGAGACTTTGCCGCTCTCCTGCATAAATAACAACTGTTCACCATTAGTCTACCCCTTCTCATCAATTTATCAATGGTCAAAATACATTCTCTTCCCGCTTCCCAAGCAAAAAAAAAAACAATTATTGGAAGAGCCTTCACTTTGCAAATTCAGTTAGCAGGACACCGGACTACCCATTCCACATCTCTTCCAACCAGATGATTATAAAAAGAATTAACAGTAAGTTTGATCAAACGAACATCAAAAGGGGAAAGAAGATTTTAACCAAGCCCGTTATTAGCGTACATTCTTAACCAAATAACTCTAATTGAAATTAATTTGATCAAATGAAACTAGTTTGATCAAACGAACCTCAAAAGGGGAAAGAAGATGCTGAAAAGCTTTAGGAATGGATATATGGTGAACAAAAACCAATCTGGAGGTGGGAAAGCAGATTAGTCAAATCGGTTTGAACCAATCTAACATCAGTCTCTAAGTAAAATCCATTTGTGGTTTTTAATTTTTGCCCAGTTCGAAGGTCGGTGATCATTGACATGAGTGGAGAAGGCAAGTTCTGGGGAGGTGAAAATAGTTAAATCTTCAAGCATAGAGTGTGGCGATTTTTGAAGATGATGGAAGCTAAGATTTTGTAGAGGTGTTGGTTAGACTCTCTAAGTTGATGGCAGTGGTGATGTGATGCATTCCCTAGTGGTGGTTGATGTTGAAGAGAAGGAAAAAGATTCAATCTAGAAGCACATGGATTAACAGCAAAAAGAATCAGAGAGATATTTGGCAATTAAATAAACAAGAGACTATCAGCTTGTTTGATTCATAAGCAGTATTCTTAACAATGTTGAATCACTCGTATATTTGATGTAGCACAACAATAAGGTTTAGAACAATTTGGCACTTAAATCAATGGGAAAATATCAATATGTTTGATTCATAAGCAGTTGCGCCCTTATTTCAGACTCTTTGTAGAAACCAATATCATAAACAAACAAATGCCAAACTTGATTTACAAACCGCAGCATTTTAAGTCTTCCTTTACTTATAGCCAACTTACTTGATCTCTCTCCTCCGCTGAAATCCACAACAATGGTTCGATCACTGCATTATTGGGTGGGGAGGACGGCCATGGCAGTGGTTGTGGGAAGAATAAAATTGGCAGTAGGCGGCAGCTGTGTGATTTATGATTCCATGAAGATGATGAAGATGGGCGGTGGAGAGAGGAAGAAGATGATGTGAGTAGTGAATGTATTAGGGTTTTGATTTTCTAATTTAGGTACTTAAATTTTGTAACATTGATGAAATTTTAAAACATATAACATCTTATGTATTATATATGTAACCATGTCAAGTTCGGGCAAGTTTTTTAACCCTAAACCTGAATCTGATCCATCTCAGCATGGAATAACAAGAAAACTGCTCCATCTGACCTGCTTCAGGGTTTTTTTGAGAAAATTTTCCCAAAAAACCTAGAACAGTTTTGGTGGTTTGATTCAGATCTTACGGGCCATGGGTTTTTTTGCCACCCTTATTCATAAGCTCCCATTGTGTGATAGGTAGATCTCTTAGATGCTCTTAAGTTTTGCTGGATTAATTGCCAATACTTTCTAGTAGATCTTACCAAGTTCAATGTGGTAAATCTAACATCCTCTATGTCAGACATATCACACCACTCAAAATAATCCTCTAGAGCATCTAGCATTGTTGGAAATACGAGGATCCAGTTTACCATTGTTGGAAGGAGAATGTGGATTCTTTTGGTAACTCCTAGCAAGTGGTCACAAATGCCTAACAGGTGGTAAAATATGAACTAGCAAATTAACTTGTTACTAACCAATTGATAAAAATCAAGAATCAGCAGAAATTTAGTACCTCATCAAGAAATTCCAAAATTTCTAGTCTCTTGCAATAAATATTCTTAGATTGGCTCAAACTTGGGCGCAGTTCGACTTAGCTGGCTTGATTCACTTCAAGCAGATTGTCTCAGCTTAGGTAGCTCAGCTCGACTTGGCTCAGTTAAATATAGTAAGTAAGCTCCAGCCAGTTCAATTAAGTCAGCTGAAGTCAGATGCTTAGTAGCTCACCTAGGTTCATTTGACTTGCAAGAATCAAGCTCATGCACAGTTTCTGTCTACCATGGAGGACTAAGCTTCTGACAAGAGAGAGATTGGCAGCTGCTTTTCCAGCTATGGGCTAGAACAATGCTCAAGGGGTTGGAACTCACAACAACTGGGAGCAGCTGCTGTGGGACTGCACAGTACATAACATTCGATAGCTTTTGGCAGCAGTGCACTGTTCTACAGGCGGCCAGTTGGAGGTCTCTGTTCCTACTTATGTAATAGTGGTGGCTCAATGGTGAAGAAGGTTGGAGGATAAAGTGGTGCTGGCAGCTAGGTTTGCATTTCTTTTTTCCCTTAAACAAAGACCTTGGCAGCAAGGTGGGACAAAGTCTTAGCTCTGATACTAAATAATATAAGGCAACTAATGATAGAACCACAATTATTCTACCATGCAGAGAAATAGAGGAAAATATGGGGAAGACTAACTGAAAAATAGACAGATAGAGAGGAAAAGGGGAGATATAGGTGAAAGGTTCAGAGGGAGAGGAAAAAATTATTAGGTTGGCACGAAGGACAAGAGAGAGAGAGAGAGAGAGAGAGAGTCTTCCCCATATTTTCCTCTATTTCTCTGCATGGTAGAATAATTGTGGTTCTATCATTAGTTGAAAGGTTCAGAGGGAGAGGAAAAAATTATTAGGTTGGCACGAAGGACAAGAGAGAGAGAGAGAGAGAGAGAGAGAGAGAGAGAGAGAAACTGGAGAGAAACTGTAAGGATCCCGAGTACAAACAAGAAGATATAAATTAGGAAGTACAAGGTCTGCAAGGGTGCACGAAAATAACTATGAAAATGTCTGCAGGAAATCCAAACCCGAGAGGTCTTGAATCCTCTCAATTCATAGTTAGCCAGCCGCTTCTCTTTTATCTCCATTAATGAATTTAGGAATTTTCTCTACAACCCCTTTGGCTTCCATGGAAGATTGATTGTTTATTTACTTGTTCATGCATTTTTTTTTATATAAATCACTTATGTTCATCTATGTAATCAACCGATGAATGAAATATTCTGAATACCTTATCATTATCTCCTTCAAATTTCTATTCCTCTCTCTCAATATTTATCTTTCCTCTCTGACTTTCTCACTCTTTCTCTTGATATTCTTACTCTATATTTCTCGAATTCTTTTATTTTTTCTCTCACTCTCCCCCTCTTTATCTCAAACCTGAATACATACTTTCTTAAAACAGAACAATGTACCTGGGTCATGACAGAAACATGAAACGATTTCACTAGAAAATGATCAATTCCAAGATACCATAACTTGTTGATTAGAAATCTTTTTACAGATTCTAATTTTGACGAAAAGGGAAAAGTACTAATAGGAAAACAAATCCAAAGTTTTGAAAGGTTCTTAGATAATTAAATTACTCAAATCTCCTAGAAGTACTATTTCCTAAATAGAAAAATAAGAATAAATCTCTTAAAAGCTATCTTCACCATTCTTCTCATTTAGTCTTTAGATGAAAAATACTATTTCCTAAATGTCTTAGAAGCTATTGTAATCATTCTTATTTAGGCTTTGGACGGTTCTGCATCATGAACAGCTTGAGAAAAAGGGCTGCATCATTGCCAACCAGTGCCCATTCTCTAAGCTAGATAATGAATTCAGCTCATCTTCTCTTTTCGTGCCCTTAGGGGAGAAGGTTATAGGATTTAGTGCTCAATCTCATGGGAATTTCTGGTTTGTTGATCAAGAAAAAGTTTCTTATCCTCATCCCCTGTGCTATTTTCAGGTCCTCGTGGAAAGAAATGAGGTTTGTTACGTCTAGTTTGGCTAGGTTTGAAACCTTATCAATTTTAATTAAAGGCCACCAACTCCTTGGAGAAAATCTTGGAGATACCACTAATATTCTGTTTGACTTCCTAAACCCTGAACCTGAAATAGGAAAACAGTAACAAAATAAGACTTCTACCGAAGTATGAAACAAAACTCTAAGCTAATAATAAGTCTATTTCTAGTAGTTCCATAACAAACTAAACTGCCTTAATTATTTGTGAAGATTATAATTACATCAGTATCTCAGAGCATTAGAGTATGTTCAATTCTGGAATCTCCCTATTCCGCATGATATCCAACCTTAAATTTTACTAGAAACAGCTGCATACCCAATCCTTGGAGAAGAAATGTAGAAATGCTTTAGTCAGGGTGCAAGGAAAGCCATCGCTCTTCCACAAGATAGAACCATGCAATAGTCTGCCTCACATGCAATCCAACAAAATCAGGCAAGCGAAAGACATTTGACCTTCCTTTCCAATCTAGAATTTATGGTGAACTTTAACACAACTAAAGAAACATGTGATGCTTTTCTTACTGTATAGTTTAATTTTTGTTTAACTAAAACTAGGATTGGATTAGGGTATGATGTCAATTTTCCGATACTTTTAAAATTTAGGTAGAGGGGAGAGTGAGGGAGAAGACATTCACTGGAAAGCTCTGAACAATGCATGACACTTGTACCCTTTACTTTTGGTGCCTAACAAGTAACTACACTAATTCCATGACAGTTCCCTAATTATCTGCTACTTACCTCAACTCCTCAACAATCTTACCGATTTTTTAGTCATAACAGTCCAGGTATCATGTTATTGATTTTCAAAAGAGCTAGTAGTCATGTTCCCTTGAAGATTTTATCCATAGAAGATGGTACAGTTCTCAAAGCTTTCAACCATCTGCTTCATCGAAATAAGAAGGTTGATTTTATTGAACAATTCAACGAAAAGCTTCTTGTCAAGCAAGAAAATGAGAACCTCCAGATTCTCGATGTATGTGTTTATCTATTTAGTCTCATACATGCTGCCTGGCTGCCTGCTTTTTTTCATATTGACATTGTAATAATTGGCATTTCATAGGTTCGAAATGCAGAATTGATGGAAGTTAGCAGAACAGAATTCATGACTCCATCAGCATTTATTTTTCTGTATGAAAACCAGTTGTTCCTAACATTCAGAAACCGGACTGTTGCTGTTTGGAACTTTCGTGGAGAGCTTGTAACTTCCTTTGAGGATCACCTGTTATGGCATCCAGATTGTAATACGAATAACATATACATAACAAGTGATCAGGATCTAATAATTTCTTACTGCAAAGCTGAATCTGAAGATCAATGGACGGAAGGAAATGGTAATTCTTATTCCTTTTGGGTAATAGATAGAATCAAATGCCTGAGCATTTTTTCCTCTAGCATATGTGTAACAGGAGCCAAGCATAGTCACAATTGGCTAGACAAGCTTCTCCATGCTGCTTAATCTAGTGTATGATAATAATATATGATAAAATATATGACAGCGTAATAATTATTAGGAAATTAAGTTATTATGTCCATAATCAATTAGTTACAGTTCTATTCTGTCTGCCCATTCTGCTTGTGAAATATCTTAGTGCTGCAGCCGGTGATAGGTACATTGTTTTGGACCATCCATTTGGGATGCATTTTGTTTTCCTGCTAGCAGACACCCTGATTATATACCATGTTCAATTAAAATTTGTTCGCTAGTAGTTTTCCACTAGATCACCTTGAATTTTGAAGAAATTGATTGAAGGATCCACTAAGACAATTTAATTGGTGACAGAAGCGAGTGTTCTTGTTTATGATAGCTTAAAACAAAATGAAGCTAATTTCCCTGTTGTCCTGCAGTTTTCCTCTTATTTATTTGGTTCACCGACTCTCAAGTGAGCTGGCAATTGTGTATATCCATCTGGGACAAGATAATTAGAACATAGGATGAAACATGCTGTTATTAAGATTTATAATGGATTGTCTAGTTTAGTCATGATTCAATGAAGAGAATAATGCTGTTGATGGGGTTACAGTTTCTTATTCTTTTGTTTTTGATGTAGCTGGGTCTATAAATATCAGCAATATTCTGACTGGAAAATGCTTAGCCAAAATAAATTCCGCTAGTGGCACTCCTAAGGTAAATGGGTGCAGTAGCGGTTCAGGCAGCTCTACCCAGATGAGGAGCACAGTTGCAGAGGCATTGGAAGACATAACTGCCCTTTTCTACGATGAGGAGCGCAACGAGATCTACACCGGAAACAGACATGGACTGATTCATGTATGGTCTAATTAGCTTGTTGAATCAGCCAGATGTTAGAAAGATTGTATATTTTTAGGAGATCTCTTTGTGTTGAAATTGTATCTTAGATGATTTTTAAACTACGGTGTTGTAATTTCTAGATTTTTCCTTTGGTGTATAGATTTTCTGATTGAGATGCAATGAAGAGACAGAAAGTATGGAATGGTGGCTGGTCTTGCAGACTTACCTTGTATCTATACTAGAATTCTTTTGTCTGCTTCCCTTTGCAGACCATTAAAAAACAACATGATGTATCAGTGACTAATTTTCTTCATCTTGTGGCATTGATAAAATGAACACTGAAACTTATTGATTTGGAATATTAGTTAGTAATGAGTGATGAAGTTGGAGTCACCAAGAAGCTTATTCAGGGACTCTTTCCAGCTGCATGCACAGATAACAGATCATTATGTTAGTGATATCTTGAGTATTCTCCATTTTCTTGAAAATGATTTTTGTTTGAAAAATGGTAAATAATGTCGGAAGTGAAGCAATGGGCATGAATGAGCTTCTATACTTGGCTTCTCATTATTATGTCTGGAGGTACAATAATGCCGTGTAATAGGACTATGAGATGTACTATAATATATACAAGTTTACTTTGTGGCATTGAATAAAAAGCATGCATGACTGATTGTAGGAAGTTTCTGTTGTTCCATCTAGTAAACATCTACCCCAGCAATCCAACTTTTGAGCCATAGGGCTTAATGATCTGAAATGAGCAGAGTAAACTTGCATCAACACTCATGAGCGCACCAGCATTATTAAACTCTCCGCAGTAGTTTGGTGCCGAGAATATGGTAACTAGTTGCCTGTCGGCGAAGAATTCATACCCATCTTCAACAACCTGATAATACGATAACAAAAACATACATACATATACATATTTGTATTAGTTGAGTTGGTAGTTGCAAGTAGTAACAAACACAATGGAAAATGGAAGAAGGTACTTGGTGAGCTCTGCATATGAGATCAAGGTCATGTTTCTTTAAGAATTCAGCAACCTTGTCAGGTCCGAAAGTAAAAGAAACGCCCCGGTCATTCTCCCCCCAGCCTTGGATATCCCTGTCTGGATCAGACCAGAGCAGGTCACACAGTAGGCCTTGGTCTGGCACATCAGTGGGCCTTTCAATACTTCTAATCTGATCCAAGCTATCCATTTCCGGCGAAAGTCCTCCATGCATACACATGATCTTATCATCAACAATTGCAGCCACAGGCAAACAATTAAAGCAATCTGTGAATGTCTTCCATAAACGAACACTGAAACGACGCTTGCACTCATCATAGAATCCGTATATTCTATTAATGGAAGCACATTCATGGTTGCCTCGGAGGAGGAAGAAGTTATTTGGGTACTTCACCTTGTAGGCTAGTAGAAGGCATATGGTCTCTACACTCTGTTTTCCTCTATCTACATAATCCCCAAGAAATAGGTAATTGGTGTCCGGTGGGAATCCACCACATTCAAACAACCGTAATAAGTCTGGATATTGTCCATGTATGTCCCCTGTTCATCAAACACCTGTCTTTTTAAACTTAAATTCTTAATATATAAATTTTTTATTTCGTTTCTTGTTCTGCCTTTTTTTTTTTTTTTTTAATAAAAGACAACATAGATATGTATATCTAGTTATATTTGTGATGTACATGTAATGAAAAGATTGTCTGTTTTCTCATATAAACTTCTAAATCAATAAAACAGGAATGATATTAAAAACAAAATGCACAGAATAATGTAAGGAATACCACAGATGTTGATGGGAGCTTCTAGCTCAAGAAGAATAGGCTGGTTGAGGAAAACCTGCTTGGCTGCAACACAGAGCTGTCTGATCTCCAATTCGTCGAGCTGAATACGTCTCCCTCGGCTGTTCCTTCCTTCCAACAACTTCCCTATCAACCCATCTAATCCTTCCATAACCTCCTGATTACAATCTTGATTTTCTCTACAATTTACCACTCAAATCATTCTCTCCCCCAACTCAAGAAACATTCTATCCAACCGCAGAATTTAGAAAAGAGAAACAAATTTCTGGGTTGAGCAAGAAAAAGGAGAGAATGAGAGAGGGGATAAAGAATGGCTGGGAATCACAGATATATTTGGGATGCAGGTTGTTTGAGTATAAATTGGTTGGTGAATGGTGATGCTTAGCTTTACCATTTGCCAACTCATACCACAATTCTCCTCCGGCTTACATGCCTACTTCCACCCATATGCCTTCACTTTCCTCTTCTACTATTTTCCATTATGCATAATACATATATACATATACATATATTAACTATGATCAACAACCATTAGCTATTCTTTTTTGATTTTATCACTCATTAGTAGAAGCACAAGCGCCCATTGACAACACTATTATACCCACATCTAATATTTCATTTCTATTAGTCATTTTACAAGATTATTGAATTATTAAATACAAGTCATATATTGTAAGATCCATAAGTAATTAAATAAATATATGTTTAACCAACTTAATTCTAAGAAAATGTCTCCCTCGATTGTACGTCCCGATGACCTTATTGGATCATACATTAACTTAATTCTCACAACCATCAAGAAAATAAATCAAATAAATTTCAGCAAATACAACTTCATTTTTTTCTGCCCCTCCAAATATATTGCTAATTTTCTTCATTACCATGACCTCCCTTTTTAGTCCTGAAATCATGGAACAGTTACGTTCCCCTTGTATTTGAATTAAACATATATTTATATTCCAACAATTAACCATGATTTATAAATTTCATACATAATTAAATCAATTTCATTTGCTACGAATTATATTTGTATTCCATATATTAAAAATTAATGTTAAGAAGACTTAATTGGAATTTATCACAAAATTACCTTAAAATTATAATGTTATTTGAAATAAACTGGAATGACGTATACGCTGGGGAAGAGCTATCATTCATCACTCCGTTAACTGCATAAAACAGAGCCCAAAATTGTATGATGCTTTGCTGAATTCAGCCATAAGATCAAGCACTTGACTGAAGGTTTCTCAAGACCCAGAAAAAAATAAATGACAGATAAACATATATTGTAGCATAAATTATAATTACATATTCCAAATTCTCAATTCACCAAGAAGATGACAACAGATTTCAGCAAGCTTTTCTTTCAGGTTCTAAAAGAATTTTAGCCCTTTAACTCCGTTGCACAGTACTAAGTTTGTAGGACGATCTATTAGCATAACAGAAGAAATATGTGGGTGCAATTTCAGAACTGAGACTTGTCAAGGCTGTCAAAATAGGGATGGTCTAATGCTGCTTTTGCTGAGATTCTTTCAGCCGGATCATATTTTAGCATCTTCTGCATTTATTAAAAAATAAGCAAAACTGTTAAACCACAAAATATAAGCAACAATTGCTGTTACACTCGTAAACTATAGGGATTAATCATAGTTTACTTCCCAATCACAAGTGTGCTTCTCTATTAATTAACTTTAAGGTTTCATTCCTCGACATAACTGCATCAGCTTATCACACTTGAGTGATAATATATGGTTTTTAAGCAGTTCAAAACATGCGTAGAGTGCAAGAGACAGAATTCGAATCCAATCAAGCTGAAAACTAATGAGTGTCAAATCATGGTTTTGCTTCTAGAATTATCATGGGGTAATACAGCTAGTCTATTTCATTTTATGGAAAAAAAAGGCAAGTAAATAGTGAATGTTTGTCATCAGATTGCATGAACCATGTATGGCAATGATGAAGTAAATGAAAAAAAGAAATGGATAAGATGCAGGTGAATAAGTGGGTACCGAAAGAAGGTCGACTCCTTCAGGATTCAGAGATGGAACAGCACGTGCCAGATTTTGAGGTTCCCACTGTGGATATACATGCCAGTCTCGCAGAGAAGTAACTCCTGGCCACTCCTTCTCAGTTGGTGTTCCTAACAACCTTACAAGGAAAGAGAACAAGGATGATTAGCAAATGGAAAAAGTTCAAGCTGACCTTTTGTTGGCTAAATCTGTACCATTCTACAGGCAATATTTCTGATCAATATAGTCAAATCAGAAGAATCACAGAAAAATTTTGTTTTTGTATCACCAAAAATTGGAAATATCCCGTATCTCATACTACTCTTTTGATATTTAATATTTTTTAAAAAAATCATTTCGAATTCGGAGTGCCATGCTATTATTACTAATTAATTCATATTTCATATGATGAAGGCATAGCCTTCTTTTTTTTCTTGCAAATAAAAAAAAAATTAATTGTGCCAAGCGTGAGGGAGTGCTAGACATTTAGTAATTTCTCCTCCAACTTGGACAAAAGATCCCATTGAAGCAGCTAATCCCATGCATATTGTCTGTACATCTGGTTGCTCAAATTGCATAGTATCATAAATAGTCACTCCAGCTACTACTCATCCACCAGGAGAGTTTATAAGCAAATAAAGATATTTGGAATCACTCTCTATATTGAGATATACAATAAGACCAATAAGTTAATTTAAGATTTTTCTATCAACCTCTTGGCCTAAAAAAAGCAATTTTTCTTGATAAAATCGGTTGGTTTGGTTACAATCAAATTGTATCCTTTAGGAGCCGTACATGCACCTTTTGATGCATATGGTTCGCCAAAAATTGCAAACAAAATCAATGCGTGTATTCCAGTCCTCTTTCCTTTTTCATATCTCATAGCAGACTTTTTATAATTTCTAAAAGAGAGCTTTTTTTCTTCCATTTTTAAAGAAAGATGAGTTTTGGCCCTTTTCCTATAATCCTATAATATAAAAAAAAAATTCACTAAACTTATCGGACTAAGTTCTCATTGATTTTTTTTTTTTTTTCATCAAGATAAAATCCAAATGGTGATGAGTCTTCTTGTTCCTGAATGGGCTTCTTCCATATTTTATTCAATTTTTTTAAGGTTTAGGCTCTACTCATAGTAAATGTGGAAAATATAAATCATGGAAGTGAAATTAATTGATTGGAAACGGAGTTTCCTGAATATGTAAAATAATCAAGGAGGGAATAAAGAAAAAGGCGCATTACCTGAATATGTGAAGCAATTGCTGAAACTCGGAGTCCCCAGGGAAAAGAGCTTGTCTTCTAGCCATTTCAGCTGGAAATGTGGAATCGAATTAGAAAGTGTAGAAACTGATGAAAACTAGATAGTAAGAGGATGACACTGACCGAAGATGCAGCCAACAGACCAGATGTCAACCCCGGTGGAATAGTGAGTAGAGCCGAGAAGCACCTCGGGAGGCCTGTACCAGAGAGTAACGATCTCGTGAGTGTAGGACTTGAGAGGAACGGTGAAGGCACGAGCGAGGCCGAGATCAGCAATCTTGAGGATGCCCTTCTCTTTGTCGAGGAGCAGGTTTTGGGGCTTGAGATCCCGATGAAGGACACCATGGCTGTGACAGTGAGCAACGCCCTTGCATAACTGGTAGAGAAAGCTCTGGATGAGTGCTGGAGGGAGAGGCCTAGGGTTTGTTCCCTTGCGATGAGAGTCGATGAATTGCTTGAGATCGGTATCAAGGTATTCGAATACAAGATAGAGGTTAGCCTTGGAGGGAGATCCATCGGTTTTGGAAGGAGAATCAACGTGCTCGACACAGAGGAGGCGAACGACGTAGAGAGACTGGGAGAGCATCTGGAGGAGGGAAACCTCTCGGAGGGCAGTGGGAGGGACGCCTTCCTCGTCCATTTCCAGTCGAGTCTTCTTCAGAGCTACCAGTTGTCCACTCGCTTTCTCCTTCGCCTTGTACACCTTGCCGTACGTTCCTTCTCCTACCTTCTCAAGCTTCTCGTATTTGTCCATGGCTGCTCTGTTGATCGCACACGATTTCAAAATCAATTTTATACTGTACAGAGGTTAAGAACCTTTCGCCCTAGTGCTTCCCTCTTCTATTTTGAATTTTGAATTTCATAAAACGCTCCTGCCCTTTTTTGTAGATACATTTTTTGGCTAAAATATTAATTTAGTACCCATACTATTTCTTTTTGTTAAGTTTGGTCCTTATTTCAATTTTGTATCAATTTAGTCCCCATAGTTCCAAATAATGTTTAAATTAATTTATCTCTATTATTAACATCTAAAACATTTAACTCCAAGTGTCACATGTAAAATTTATTGATACGTGGTCTTTTTTTTTTATGTGTAAATAGCACGTTGCATTAAATGTGATGGAAAAAATTTTGCATTCACCAATTTATGTTAGTCTACATAAAAAAAAAAAAACTAAGATAAAATTAAAGGAGTGCCACTACTTCATAGTTCTAGAATTTTTCTTTCAGCTTCGTCTTTATCTATTCTCCTTTCTCAATTACTTGTGAGCAACTTCTTACATTTTGTTATTGATGTTCCTCTCAAACTATGATGCCCTGAATCCCTCTATTGAGAGTATGGATGTCGGTATCCACATTCTAACTAATAAAATATTTAAAATTTAGAGACATACAGTAATTACGAAAAATTACTAGTTTATTTCTTATAATTCATTTTAACAAAATTACAATATCATGAGGATTATACATGTGAAATAAAAAATACTAGGGTTAACAAAATAGGATAAATATCCTTAGATACAGATTTCACTAAAATATGGCTCAGGTCCCTTTCTTGTCCCTCACTAGTCCGAAACTAGTTCTTAATTCTCCTGATATGAGCTTCACTCGCTCAATAAGTGAGAAGTAGTGATTTATTAGTAGAGAAATAAATGCATGAAACACACACATTGATTAAGTAAATGTAGTTAATAAGAAAATATTGGGTTTTAATTTGCTAAAAAGTTCATAATAAATATTATTACCTTAATTAAGTTAAATTGGAAGAATTAATTCAAATTTTCTTACTTCTACTGTTTACGTATATTGTTCATCTTTCTTTGACATGTTTATCCTCTTTTTATTTGCTTTCTTTATGTATTTATGACATCCCCAATACTAATTATAACATAAAGATGCCAGATACCAATACAGAATATAAGTGCATTAGATAGAATATATATAGCGAAAATTTTTGCATTACAAAATCCTATATAAAATATATGAGTTCTCAATTATATATACAACTGAGGTCAAAAGTGGCAACAAAATACAAAATACAAAAAGATACAAAAGAAAGTCACTTCTATCATTATGTAAATGGACTAATCAGAGTGCGAAACAAGATATGCACTCGTCAACGATCATGGATCTATAAGATCTAGGCAAGTTTCAAGGGGTAACTCGAACAACTCATCGCAAACATCCTCTTCAACATCATCTGGGAGGGCCCAACATAAAAACAGTGAGTTCCATGAAACTGAGTAAGGCATATAGTATTGAAATGACATAACTAAGAAATTTTATAAACTTAAAAAGCATTTAAGAAATATCTTTTTCTGCTTACTATTTTTCAACGATATATTGATGTAAGAAAAAGATTTAATATCAAGATCATCAAATAACATAAAAATAATGCATCAATGAAGAAAATTAAACAAATAAGATAATAATTGTTATTAAATCTTTTACCATACTTTGCGCGAAGTTTGTTACGACTTTTTATCTACTAGCTAATACGGACTCCCAACTATCATTGTGGTGACAATAACAGCAACTTACGACTTGCTCAACCACAATAGATTTACGGCTCGCTATACCATAGCTGATTTGTGGCTCACCACACCATAGGTGATTTGCAACTCGCCACACCATAACACGATATATGACTATGACCATACCAACTACTGTGGTCCTAAAGATTATGACCACGACCGTACTTCGCCATAGTGGTCCTAAGATATCTGACGCGCTTTTGTGTCGTCATCCACACGAAGTAGTCATCTCACGTCTTTCTAGAGAGGGTGAAGACAACAAAAGTAGATGAAATACTATAACTGATTAATTCATGTTTTATGTATCCATGTAGTGTCAACAATTTCATGTAATTTCGTATATCAATTGCATTTCAATCCATTTATGAAATGACCAGCTAAGCCTTTACATGATGCATGCATAATTAAAACAATCTTCATAATTAATACTCATCACACTCTCAAAATCATGCCATAACCATGCACCAAAATTAACATTCTTTTCTTTAAAAATCATGCCACAACCATGCAATAAAATCAACATTAATTTCTTTATTTTATTTCTAAAAATGGATATTATAATGTACAAGAAAATATTGAATCCCTTACCGATACTGATGACTCTTTGTAAACTAGTCCTCATTCTCTTCAAACTTACCTTTTCTCTCTAACTCTCTCTCTCTTTCTCTAGAATTTGGTATTTGAAGGTGAAAAGGAGTGAGGAAGAGTGGAGGAGGAGGTCCTATTTATAAAGAGAGAGAATCGTCAAATTTACGACATGTGTCACAAATATATGAGGAGAGGAAAATGATGACATCATTAGTGTCAATCGGTCAGAGGGAAGCATGGCTCCCAAGGTGACGACGGCAGCAATAGTGGTGACGGTGGCGGTGGCGTGGAGCTCAAGGCTGCGATAACAGTAGGGCAGCAATAGGCGGCGATAGACCAACGGTAGGCAGACGGTAGGCTAGCGACATGGGGCCCAATGGACCGCATGCGGTCCAAGTCTGCCGCGCGCATGCAGCTAACTTATGATGATGTATTGATCATGTGATCGGCATGCTCCTTCGGGCTCTTTGAGTACATTAGGATGTCTACGACGACGTATTGATTTAGTGCATGACGAAAAACTCTGTTCATTAAGTCCATAAAGGCTATGGGGGCATTGGTCAGTCCAAAGGGCATAACTCTAAACTTAAATTAGCCATACCTGTAGCAAAAAGTCATAATAAGAATGTCGTTTTGCTTCACTTGCAACTGATGGTAGCAAGATCGGAGGTCAATATTTGAAAATACAGAAGCACCTTGTAACTGGTCGAGCAAATCATCTATGCAGGGTAGAGAGTACTTATTCTTTATGGTTACTTGATTGAGTTTGTTAGTTGATACACATGCGAAAGGATCCGTCTTTCTTCTTGGAAAATAAAACAGACGCACCCCAAGGGGAATGACTAGGGCGGACGAATCTTAGTTCTTGCAATTCAAAATACTGGTATTTTAATTCTGAAAGTTCTACATGGCTCATGCGATAAAGAGTTTTTGAAATTGACTGAGTACCTGAAATCAGGTCAATCAAAAACTCTATCTCTTGTTCGGGAGGTAGACTTGTTAACTTCTCTAAAAAGACATCTATGAAATTATATATAACAGGAATTGAAGAAACTGTTGGATCAAAATCCATGTTCCTGTCCAACACAAGGTGAACAAAGCAGCAAAAATTCTTGAAAAGTAGCTTTTTTTATTTATTTGACATAATTTATACAAAACAAGGCAAGTTTACTCCCTAGGTGAACGTAGTTTTACAATTTTTGTTTCACAATCAATAATGGCTTTGTATTTTTCTAGCCAGTCCATACCTAGAATGATATCAAATCCTGATAAATCTAAAATATTAAATCTACAGTGACTTCTCTCCCGGAGGCTCTCACTTCACAATTTTTATATACACAAAAAGTTTCTAATAGTCCCCTAAAGGGTCTCTACAGCTAAAAGCTTTCCTAGGGGTTTTGGCACAAGGTCTAATTTACAAGTAAATTTACAAGATATAAAGGAATGTGAGGCACATGTATCAATTAAAGCACGTGTGGTAATATCATGAACATAAAGTATACCCTGAATGATAACAGGGTGATAGGAACATTTGGCTCATCCAGGTTGTAAACATGTTCCTGGGCAACAGGTTTAACGAGGTCCTTGAGTCTCTGTGGGCAATCCTTCACCTAATACTGCATACTCCCACACTTGTAACAAGAGTGGTTCAGGCATCGATAGGGTTAGTTACCATGGCATCACCACAATGCTGACAAGAGGGAGAAATCTGAATAGGGTCTTTGGTAGGAGGGGGCAAAGCAGTAGGGGCTGGAACAACACGGGGTCTCTTGTTTGATCAGTTAGGGCCAGAATTAGGGAATCTCCTCTTCTGTTATTGTTATTGCTACTACGAAAGTGGGTGATGCGCTGGTTGTGGGTCGAGATAAGGTTTTTAGCCAATTGGGCATTTTTTAGCACCTCATTGTAGGAACTGGGCTTAGACATGATGACTCGATCAAAGATATCTGGGCGAAGACCCTTCAAGAATTTTTGGGCCTTCCGAGCTTCAGTGGACACCAATAATGGAGCAAACTTAGATAATTGAATAAACTTAACTGCATACTGGCTAACTATCAGATTTCCTCATCAGAGTTCTATAAACTCCTATTCCTTCTTATCTCGTACATAAGTTGGGAAGAAGTTTTCATAGAAGGCGTCCATAAATATTTCATAAGTGGTGGGAGTCGGCAATAAATCCTTCTTTACTCTCCACTAGTGGGTTGCTTCACCAGTAAACATAAAAGTAGCTAAGGAAACCTTCTGCTCTTCTGTCACATCCAAAACTGTGAAGAGCTTCTCCATTTCTTGGGTCCAAGATTTGGCGACCATGAGATCAGGACCGTTGTCGAAGTGTGGACGATTCAGTCTTTTAAATTCTACGATATGCTGGGAGAGAGGACGGTGAAGGGGACGACACTCAAGAGGAGGAGGAGGTTGCAATTATTGGCCTAATTATGCACAGCAGCTACTGTTAAGCCCTGAATGGCTCGAAATAGCTCGTTGAACTCAGCCCTAGTCGATGTGTCATGGGCCTTAGTTTTATCTATTGATGGTCTCCCCCATGTCCTTTCCTACAAAATGAAAAGGAAGACAATCAGTAGGGATTTCAAAAAAATTTCCAAATAAGGTTTTATAGAAGAAATTTCCTATATGCTAAGATTTTCCTAACTCTAGATTGGCCTCAGTGTAAGGAATTTTTTCGCATATTCTACTATGATACCACATGTAACATCCTCAATACTAATTATAGCATAAGGGTGCTAGATACCAATACAGAATAAGAGTGCATTAGATAGAATATATATAGCGAAAATTTTTGCATTACAAAATTTCTTATAAAATATGAGTTCCCAATTATATACACAATTGAGAGTAGAAGTGGCAACAAAATACAAAAAGACACAAAAGAGAGCCATTTCTATCATTATGTAAATGGACTAATCAGAGTGCAGAATAAGACATGCACTCATCAACCATCATGGATCCACCGGATCCAGGCAAGTTTCAAGGAGTAACCCGAACAACTCATCATAAATATCCTCTTTGATGTTATCTAGGAGGGCCCAGCATAGAAAGGGTGAATTCTATGAACCTCAGTAAGCCATATATTATTAAAATGACATAACTAAGAAATTTTATAAAATCAAAAAATGTTTAAGAAATACCTTTTTCTGCTTAGCATTTTTCAATAATTCATTGATGTAAGAAAAATATTTAATATCAAGATCATCAAATAACATAAAGATAATGCATCGAAGGAGAAAAATCAAACAAATCATATAATAACTGTTATTAAGTCTTTTACTATATTTCGCGTGAACCCTGTTACGACTTTTAATCTACTGGCTAATATGGACTCCCAACGGTAACTATGGTGACACTAACCACAACTGATTTATGACTCACTACACCATACCTGATCTGTGGCTAGCCACGCCATAGCTGATTTATGACTTGCCACACCATAACACGATCTATGACCACAGCTGTGCAACCATTGTGGTCCTAAAGATTATGACCACGGTCATACTTTGCCATAGTGGTCCTAAAATATCCTACATGCTTTCGCATCGTCATCAATAGGGAGTAGTCATCTCACGTCTTTTCAGACATGTTAGGGACAACAAAAGTAAATAAAATAGTATAACGGATTAATTTATGTTTCATGTCTCCATGCCGTGTCAACAATTTTATGTAATTTCTTCTCATATCAATTGTATTTCAATCCGTTTATGAAATGATCAGCCAAGCCTTTACACGATGCATGCATAATCAAAACAATCTTCATAATTAATGCTCATCACACTATTAAAATAATGCCATAATCATGCAACAAAATCAACATTCTTCTCTTTAAAAATCATGCCACAACCATGCAATAAAATCAATGTTCATTTTTTTATTTTATTTCTAAAAATACATCTTAGAATGTACAAGAAAATACTGAATCCCTTACCAATACTGATGACTCTTTGTAAGCTAGTCATCCTTCTATTTAAACTTCACTTGTCTCCTCTAACTCTCTCTCTCTAGAATTTGGTCTTTGAAGGTGAAAATGAGTGAGGAGAGTGGGGGATGAGGTCCTATTTATAAAAGGAGAAAACTTTCAGATTTATGACACATGTCACAAATTTATGAGGAGAGAGAAAATAATGATGCCATCATGACATCATCGGTGTCCATCAATAAAGGAAAGCACGACTCCTAAGGCAATGACGACGCGAAGCTTAAGGCAGCGACAACAACAGTAGGGTAGCAGTAGGTAGCGGTTGGCCAGCGGTAGGTGGTAGTTGGTCAGTACCATGAGGCCCAATGGACCACTCGTGGTCTAAGTCTGGCGCGCACACACAACTAGCCTTCGCGCTTAGATAGCGCGTTAACACGCGTGTAGGGCTAGGCGCTTATGTAAGTAGGCATTTTACGCTTGTTGCATTGCACAATTGTGCATGGTGCCGCGTGCGCAGAGCAATGCATCTGCGCCTGGTACGGCGCCCTGGCAGATGGGTCGTGTGCCTCACACTCACACCTAACCAACCTTATGCGCGGGCGCACGGCGTGCAAGGCATTTCTGTGCAAACGTGCGGGCATGGCCGCCCGTGCTGGGCAGAGCCTACTTTTACTCTTCCTCAGCTAATTTCTTACTTTCACTCAAATATTTTTCTCTCAAGTACGCACGACTTCCCTTTTTGGGTTCCCTATCTCTCTTTTCAAAATTTTCTTTCACTCAGGTGCCTTATGCCCAACGAAAGATGAAGGACTTCATATATGGGGGGAAATTAAATCAAGGTTGTCCATTTTTATGCAGTAAATCATGGCCATCATATGCGAGTTTAATGAAGAGCAAAATCATCATTTTCCCCTTGCGTTTAATCCTGGTTGTTAGATCACTCTTTTGCAAAAATCTAGGTTGTTGGTTCATCGCATCTCTATTCTAAACAAAATGATTTTAGACCATCCGATCCACCTTACGAATGATCATGGTTGCTCATTTGCACGTCTCTCCTTATGGTCGAGCATCTCTTGACTGTTCAATTGGCATTTTCAGTCCATAGAGGCTCATTGCGGCTGTTTATTCGATCTCTCTCACTATCCTTTGCTTGCATGGTTGGCCATGCAGTTAGCCCTAGTTTGCCAGCGGACACCTCACGTGTTGAGGCGTCTCATGTTCTCTAAATTAGAGATTTTCCTTTTGTTCTCTATTTTCTTCCATTTTAGTCCCTAAGCATCATTTTAAAATACCTTATGATTTTTGAATTTTAATTTTTAATTTTTTTTTAATTTACATTTTATTTTCTCCCATAATGGGTACGTAAAAATAAAATAAATTTTATTTCGTTAATTTTCTTTTGACATATTAATTTTTAGAAAATTTACATCATGCCAGTTGTTACCCAAACTGAGCTATTGGTGCGAACATATTAATCTTATGATTCCCAATGAAGTGATCAACAGTCATAACTTACATGAACTAATTGAACTTCGGCCTAGACAGGAAAGGCTCAGGCTTGTAAATCAGTGTGGCCAAGGAATCAGAAGATGACCCACTTGAGAAGGAATCCATAGTCATTTGATGGAGGAAGAGCTAGAGAAACCCCTATTCCTGTGAGTGTAATGATGGCTGGCTCAACTTGGTGAAAGAGTTAGTGGATGGTCTCACCATTAACTTTTAATTTGAATTCTCGCATGAGCTAGAAAATTGTGGCAGTGCACGCTAATAAAAGCCATATTCTTTTATTCCTTGCCACCTGATGCGGGAGGGACTTGGAAGGATCATAATACTCTCAGAACCTCACACCACATATGATCAGAAGATTTCAACTACCTAATTCACCCTACTTACTTGAAACTACACCCACTAATATAGAATGCAATAATCAAGATATTTAGAAAGTTAGAAAAAAAAAAGGAAGGATGCCATGACTTACCCTATAAGTCATTCCTAATTCTCTGGCTTAACAAGACTTCTGAAAAAGCTCCCTAACTTGAAGAACTTGAAGAACACTAAAAAATTAGCAAAACTAAATTTAAGAAGCAAGCAAAAGCTTGAAACTTTTATTGAGTACTTGAATTCTTGAATTGTGTTTACAACCTATGAACTAAGGCCTTTAATATACGCTTTTATTTATGAAAATAAGTCGGAGTAGGATTTTAATTTGCTACTTAAACTTTTAGACATTATTTAACTAGGACTCTTCCTAAAAAATAATTAAATAATAAAATTCTAATCTAAAAATTCAAAAAAATAAAATAAAATAAAATCATTTAATTTTACTAAAATTCTTCCTCTATTTGTGGCCAATCCTCCTTATGTTTTTATGCTGGAAATTACTTGGAATTTGATCAGGAATCTGCATTAGAGTTAGGAGACAAGAAGGAGAGGCATAAGGAGTCTAAATTAAACTCAAAAGCAGTTGCCAGTCTAGCCACGAGTAAAAGGCACACTGGCTTGCTGGTCCCGTACGTCTGGCATGTACAGACTAAAGATCATATGCTCATAGAATGCACATAAGTTTCCTTACATGCGCAGATGTAACACCCCGCCCATCGCTGTGTTTAATTAATTTGAAAAATCTTATTTATTTGGGCCCTTAGTCCGTATTGAACTCATTTAATTTACTCATAAATTATTATCGTAATTTGTGAATTATAATGATTTTTCTTTAATTTAATTTAATTTTATTTTATTTTAATCCCATGGAGAAGGCGAGCTGCCCGCGCGGGTGCTTACACACTGTGCCTTGTGCAGTGCGCTACCATCCACCTCAGGCGAGGCACCCCCGCTGTTGGTGGAGGAGATTTTTTTCCTCTATTTTTCGTGTTGAACATCTTTTTCTCTCTCTTCATCAGATTTTGCCACTTGGCACAAATCCAACAGCTCTCAATTTCTATAAATAGGGGCCTTTTTTGCCATTTTTTCCACACTTCCATTCTTCCACCTTTCAAAACCTAGAGAGAGAAAGAGAGAGAGAGTGATTTAGAGAGAGAATGAGAGGAAAAAAAGAAGAATGGTGTACAAGAAATCATTTGGAATCTCCTTTAGGAACACATCTTCATATTCCTGCAAGAGAGAGAAAATAGAACTAGGCAAAGAAGTGTCAAGGTTACAAAAATTTAGATAGCCTTCTATATATTGAAGTACTATTAAGCTCTGCTTCTCATAGATCGCTCTCCTCACTTCTCTCTCCCTCACATATAAACACTTTTTTCTTTTCTCTCTCTCACTTTCTCTCATTAGGCCTTCTTTATTTTTCATTTGGGCCTCTTTTTCACTTGTGGGCTTTCTTTATTGTTCTTTTCAGCCTCTTTTCTTCTTTTTTTTTCCTAAATATTCTTTAAAAGATTTCTTGACTTTGATTTGATCAGCATAGACCTCCTTTGGGGATAAAGCTGTCAAAATGTGTTTTGGGCCATATAGACGTAAAAAGTATTGATTTTTGAACCCGTCGTGATGGACCTGTCTATCATACTGCCATGGTCGTCCAAACAGGATATAACTAGTGTGTATGAGAATGACATCACAACATACCTCATCTTTGTACTTATCTATAGAGAAGAGAATCTTAGCTTGTTTGTGTACCCTGACTTCTCGACACTCATTGAGCCAATATAGTCTATAAGTGTTAGGGTGTTTAATATAAGATAACACTAACTTGTCAACTAGCAAAGTGCTGGCGATATTGGTACAACTATCTCCATCTATGATTAAACTGTATACCTTCTCATTCACATGACATCTGGTGTATAAGATATTCTTTTTTTGATCGTTGTTTGTCTATTTGAATTGTATATTTAGGGCTCGTCGGACAACCAATATCTCACCCTGCACTGGAGCTACTAAATTGTCTTCATAATTATCTAGTGATGTTCTACTATCATCATCACTACTGTAGTCACTGTAGTCTTTATCTCGTAATCGTCTCGTAATAATATGATGTTTTTATTAGGGCATTGTGATGCGATGTGTCCAACTCCAAGGCACTTAAAACAGTTAATAGAACTTGGTCTTTAAGTAGCAGTAGGTGGGTTAGGATTATCTTTAGATTCAGTAGAGTTTGGTTTGTCCCTCATTTCTTCAGATCTCTTTCTTTCTTCCTTTTTGGGCCATCTAGAACTAAATTGAGGGGTAGACTAAAAATTACTTGTGGAGGAACCTTTATGCTTCAGATGTTTCTCAATCTTCATAGCCATGTGTACCATCTCATCCAGATCTATGTAATGATACAGTTCCATAACATTGGCAATCTCCTTGTTAATACTACTTAGGAAATCTAGCAATGGTGGCTTTTAAACTCTCAAAAACTCTAGCCCTGATCATTGTTATCTCTATCTCTTTATGGTAATCTTCCACTGAAAAGAATCCTTAGGTCAATCGTTGGAGCTTCTGGTGCAATTCCTTGTCATAATAAGATGGGACAAACCTTTTTCTCATAATAGACTTCATCTCTCTCTAGGTGGATACAGGTTGGTCTCCATCTCTTCTCCTGAGGGTGGTCACTTGATCCCACCAAACAAGTACATAATCTGTGAACTCAACTGCTACTAGTTTTACTTTATTGACTTAATTATAGTTGTGGCAGGCAAAAGTTAATGATACCTTCTATTCCCACTCGAGGTAGGTGCATCATTCCTTCATTTGGACGGAGGTATTTGCATCTTGATGGATCTGATGTCATCTTCCCGCCGGACTTCTCTTCTACTAACTTCACTATTGTAACCATAGGACTCATCATCATCCTGACAGTGTTGGCGTTTGGGATGGCTACAGTTCCTTCCTCCATCTCTCTCATCCATCATTGTTGTCATACCTTCAATAACTAAGCTTAGTCTATTATAAATGTCATCCATCCTAGTCTCTATGCATTCTTCCAAGGTCATAGGTTGGTTGGTTTTGACATATCTGCAAAAAATGTTAATGGAAAAAAAAAATCACTTTCTCACAATAACTCATGTTTACCTTTCTTGTCTTTTTCAGTCAAGTTGAGTGTGAAAAGTGGATCTTTTGAATCAAGACAAGTAAGGTTGTCTTTTAAGACTCTTCAAAGAATCCTAAAAGGGATCTTGTTCTCTAAAACTTCATAAGTAAGCACACAGAAGAAGAATATTTGATACTCTTATGCTTATAGTTAAGTAGTTAGGATGAAGTTAACCACTTAGAAGTATAATGGAATTAAAGCACTTAAGAAAGAATAAAACTAGGAGTAGAAAAAGATAATCCCAGACTTAAAGCATCAAGGATATGATTAATCCATATAGATATAATTGGAATTTTATACCTAATTATTCTACTCCAATGTCAGCTACATTATATGATTCACTTGAGTTTCTATGATGCAAACATTAATGTAGAATATTGAATGTAATGTCATAAAAAAAACAAGGGAGTCACATCTCTTTCTCTCTCTCTCTCTCTCTCTTTTGCTCTCTATTTTTTTTGCTCCATTTTTTTTTTGCTCTCTATTTTTTTTTCACATATTCTGTTTTTTTTTCACATAATCTCTCTTTTTTTATTATTATAATAAAAATGTTAAAAAAAATTCTTGAAAACAAACTAAATGAATTAGCACTTTGTACTATTTATAACCACTTTGTACATGTAACAAGTGCTAATTTCATGTAAGAAAATAAATATAAACAGTAAATAAGAAAGACAGTAGATTTACCAGAGCCTAAACTCTGATACCAACTAATGGGAACTTAGGATCAACAACTGAATCCAAAACTTTACATATACATCAACAACTAGAAACTCAAAACCCTAAGTAAACCCTACCTATTTGACTCGCACTCAACAGGGAAGTGAAAACCAATGTGACTAGGAAAGAAATAAAGATCTAGAATTGAAAAGACGCCATAAGACTTACCTCGATAAGTAATTCCAATTCGTAGCACAAGTTGGTCAAAGACCCACTAACTCACTCTTGCAAGTTTGGACGCTTAAAACAAGAATACTTAAATTTTATTAATAAACTAAAACTTCTGAATTAATTACAACTCTGAATTGAAGGTCTATTTGTAGTGTAGGCTGTGTAAATAATAAGAAAAAAAATAAACTCTTAATTAATGATAGAAATTATATAGGAAATTAAATCTAGACTAAAATGAAAAATTGGCAAATAGTTAGAAGATTACAACTAAAATAGGATAGATATGATTTCTTTATGAGGAAAGTTTTTTGAATAAAAAATACTTTAATTAATTGTGACTGATTTAGGTGAAGCAATTATGCCAAGATATTTTCCTCTTTCTTAAGTGTTTTCCTTTTCTGCGAGTTTTGACATTTAAGGAATTTTCCTCTTTCTCAAGATAGCTTGTAATTTAGGAGCAATTTTTTCTCTTGGATGACCTTTGATTGTAAAGATTTCCCACATGATTAAGAAATAAAATCCCATGGGAATTTTTCTTCTTCATGTCTTAGAGAATTTTTTCCTTTTCTTGTTTATTTCATTCTTGCACTTGGGGTGAATAGTATAATACTATTATGCCCTTAAGTTAATGGCCTTAGTATCTTCCTTCCTTGGGCTTCTTTAGTGGATTCAAGCCCATCTTCCTCATTGATCCATGCTTGGACAGAGTTGAAAGGTTTATTGTAACCTTTTAGCTCTCCCCTTTGTAATGGGCCCACTAGACATTGAGATATCTTGTAACACCCTGAATCTTTACACTTTAGCATATAGTTCAAAACTCTATTAATTTGGACATAATGGTCATTTTAAATTTCTATTGGTAATAAATTTCTCTATATTTTAAATTATTAATATTTTCATATTTTAATTTGTATCATGTTTTATTTTATTAAATTTGGTATTTGTTTATTTAAAATATTTAAATTTGATTTTATCTTTAATTTATAGTTATGAATTTTTAAAAAAGTAAACAAAAATAGGTATTTGTTTAATTAGAATTTTAATTATGATCTTACCTTTAAATTATATTTTTGAATTTCAAAAATAAGAGATAGAAAAGAGAGAAAAGAAAGATAAGAAAGAAAACCAAAAAGAGGGAGAAAAGAGCTCCCCCATATCGCAGCATGCTCCCCCATACTCCCTTTAATTTATATTTTTGAATTTTAAAAGAATAAGAAAAGAGTAAAAAGAAAAAAAAGAAAGAAAAACCAAAAGAGTGGATAACCATATCTCTCTACGCTTCCCCCTATACCGTGAGTCCCACGGTCACCACCACACTCTTCCTTCTTGGATGCTTGCCATGTGGCGCACATCCATGCCTTCTCCATGCCCATTTAAACCTCTTTTCCCACACTTTATTTCTTCTTCCATTTTCACTTTCAAGAGAGAAGTTTTAAAGTAAGAAAGAGAGAATTTTAGAAAGAGAAAGGACTAAGAAAGAAGGAGAAGTAGGAGTTTTCCAAGCTTGTTAAAAGAATTTCTAGAAGTTCTTCCCTTCACTTCCAAAATGCTAATTTAACCCAGTTACGATAAGGGATTCTTTAATATTTTCATCTACATTTCTAAGTGCTCTTTTTAGTTAATTAATTTAGTGAAATGGGATATTTATTGTAATAGATTTTTATGCTTGTTTGGTGATTTATTTTTGATAATCATTCATGATAAATGTGTTATAACGATAATTTGAGATACATGTGGGATTGACCCTTTGTCTTACCATTGGTAATGGTAAAGATGGTTGTTTTAAGGAGCTCTAGCTTTAAAGAATATCCCGATGGTCAAATTCGAGTATAATGGGCCTTTGGCCAAATATGTTGTTGAACCGCCACTGGGTTTTGGATGTGAGGTATACATGATAGTGTGCCTTATGACTATGATGCATTAATTCCTACAAGGATTGATGTTTGGTATTGTTTAATCATGAAAATAGTAAACATGATACGTGAAAATATAACAATTGGAAATTGCATGCGGGTTTGGCCCTTCATCTTACCTTAGTAATGGTGAAGAAGGTTATTTTAGTAGACCTTGCTTCAAGAGGATGACCCGAAAGTAAAGTTTGAGTAAGATGCGCCTTCACACCAGATATGTGAAATGAGCGTTTGGGTTGGACATGAGTGTTTAGGCCGAATAAGTGAAAAAGGGGCCTACAGGCCGGATAAGTTATGAAATCCCTGTGGATTCGAAAATGATTGCATTGAACATGTAGTATGTATATGAAAAGAACATGAAATTTTTGTGATCATGAAATAAACAAAAAAAAATAGAAAAATCCATTTGATCGTTATCTTTGAGGGGTTTCTGCTTCTCCTTCCTCTGAATAAGTATTGGTGAACCGCTTCCTGTGACGATCGACGTTCCCTTTGACGAGAGACGATACGTGTTAGGCATATATAAGACCACCATGGTGAATGGATTGTCATAGTTAGAGTCTAGATGGGGAAATCATAAGGACCCGGGGATGGGTCGGGGATTCACAGCGATAGTTGGGGATCCTTTATGCCCTCAATGGATATATGTTGTAACGACTTCGTGCAGAAGTTAGTAACAGACTTAATAAAACATACATATGGTTAAGGATATTATTAGACTCTTTAATGATTTGTACGATGCTTTTTCTGTTTACTAAGTATACTACTCATATTAGTTAAATCTTTGTAATGATTTGTATGATACTTCTTCTATTTAATGAGTATACTACTCGTACTAGTTGAATCTCTATAATGATTCATACGATACTTTTTTTGTTTACTAAGTATGCTGTTATAAAGGAATGGGTAGCATCTGTATCAATAAAGGCTTGAGTAGTGGTGTTGTGAATAAAAAATATACCCTGAATTATGGTAGAAGTAGTAGGGGCACTAGGCTTGTCAAGGTGGTAGACACGCCCTTGGACAATTGGTTAGGGGATATCCTTAGGTCTCCGGGGAAAATCCTTCATAAAGTGTTGGGTGCTCCCACACTTGTAGTAGACGTTATTTAGACACCAGCAGGGTTGATCACCATGGAAGCATCCATAATGCTTGCATGGTTAAGCAAGTCGAGTAAACTTTTTAGTGGGTGGGGGCAAGGCAGGAGTAGGGGCAACTCGAGGTCTTTTGTCAGGACAGTCATTACTAAGGTTAGACAACCTTCTCATTTACTACTGTTGTTGCTACTACTTGGTGCGGACCCGAGTGATGCCTTTGTGCTAGGCTGAGATGAGATCTTCGGTCAACTGGGCATTTTCAAGAACCTCTGTATAAGAGCTAGGCCTTAACATTGCCACTTAATCATAAATGTCTGCACAGAGACCCTTCAAAAACTTTTGGGCTTTACGACTTTATAGGGTGACTAGTAAAGGGGCAAATTGAGACAATTGGGTGAATCAGGTTGCATATTAGCTAACAGTCATGTTTCCTTGGTGGAGGTCCTGAAATTCCTCTTCATTCTTCTCCTGGACATACACAAGGAAGAAATTCGTGAAGAAAGCATCCATAAAGGCTTCCCAAGTGGTGGGGGTGGGAAAGATATCCTTCTTAAGTCGCCATTGATGCTCGGCCTCACCGGTCAGCATGAAGGTGGCAAGAGGAACCTTATATTCTTCAATCAGGTCCATGAAGAAGAAAAGTTTCTCTATTTGCATAATCCAAGCTTCTACGACCAAAGGGTCAAGTCCACCTTCGAAGTAGGGAGGGTTCAATCTCTTGAACTCAGCTATGTTGTGGGAGATGGAGCAATCAACAGGGCAATAGTCTTAGGCTGGGGATGCTGGCAGTAGTTAGCTTGGTTTTGTCTTACGGCTACTGTTAAGCCTTGGATTACTCAGAAGAGCTCAGTGAATTTGGCCCTAGTTAACTTATCTTGGGCCTTGGGTTTCAGTTCTTTCTACAGGTGGTCTTCATTGAGTCATTGGTCCTACAGAAAAGAAAGGAATACAACAAGTTGGCTGACTAGTTTTTAGAATAAGGAAATCTCTTAAGTTCTCTAGAGTGATTTCCTAGATCATAGCCTCAACGTAAGGGATTGTTCCGCATAACTGCTCTGATACCATTTGTGATAGCTAAAATACTAAAATATAGGATAAAGAAGCAAACAGTATCAGAAGAATAAATAAATAAAAGAAACACAACTAAAGATCCTATGGAGTTGACCTTCGTTGGGCAACTCTGATGGGATGTGGGAGGCAGCTTTATTCCCAACCTTCTTGTTGTTGTTTAAGATCTGGATCTTGGTCTTCCTGATCTAAAAATAGTTAAATAGGGGCATGAGCTACACTAGCCCAGTAAGAACATCACACTTAGCATCGATACAGAAAATTAAAGGTCAGTAAAAATCACAAACAACCAATAGAGTCATTATCTCTTTTTAAATAAAATTGTTTAATATAAAAACTATTATTTTTATACTTACCCTTATGAGTTTTTAAAACTGACCTATGAGGACAATAACTAGGATAACATTTTATTTTACATTTAAATGAATTATAATATTAACTTACCTTCTTATACTAGTACCTTTGGGGGTCCGTAGGGATTCTCCCTACGCGTGGACACAATATCCAATTTATCATTTAACTGGCCATCTCCATACCTCGTCCGGTTGTGGGCACCAAACATACCACCGTCTCAATACTCCGTCTAGTATGAGGGTGAACTATACCTCCCAACCCCTTCCGGTACGAGACTGCTCAACCTCGTTCGATTGATGTAATATCTACGGTAGGGTTTTTCCTATGCACCGAGTCCATACACCCTTCCCAGGGTACCTGACGAGCCTTTCATGCATATATCCACATTATCAATCAATCACAATTACATACCAATATTTCACATTTACAGATCAATAATAAGTCATACAAATAGACAGTATGCAAATCAATCAATAGTAGAGACAAAATGGGTAGATAAACTAATAATGAGAAAGCAATTAAAACTAATAAATTATAGCACATGATGCAATAGTAAGCATTTTAGGCAGTATAGGAGAAAATAAACAACAAAGTTAGGACAATTATACACTGACCAGTTCTATCTCCACTAGTGACTTGTAATTAATTTTAGGAATTTCTAATTCTTATAAAACACATCATTATTAGTTATTAGACTTTAATTTACTATAATGGGAGAAAAGGGTAAGGGATTCTTACTCCGGATCGGTGTTTGAAATACTATCTTTTTCACTACGCCTCCCGGCAGTTCTAAGGTTTTTTGGATTTTTTCTGTAGAAATCAAAAACACAGGTTACGTATTCCAAAATACCTCAAAAAGGCCAAAATAAGTATTTTTAAATTTTTCCGGCCAGTTTAAGATTTCGGCATGATGGCATCGTCGTGCTTGGTGCCGGCTCCGTCGCCCACAGTAGCACTTCCTCTCGGCCTGGCTACTTTGGTTGGTTTTAGATCAAAACATGCTATAAAAGGGTTGGGGGGGGGGGGGCGTCTCTATCGGGGAAAAAGGAAAAATTGAGATCCTACCAGCGGAGGGATTTTTCGGTGCAGCGGCTCCGTCATTTCTCTATTGCGATCGGGGTTTCTCTTCGACTAACTTGCACCAGAAAGAGACGAGGAACACATTGGTCAAAGAATAAGAGGGAACAGGAATTGGAAAGAGGCTCATCGGAGGGATTTTCAGGTTGCAGCCGCAATAGTTCGGTGGAGCTTCACTCACGATTTTAGTCTCACCCTTTAGCCTTTTGGCTTTGACATGGGTATAGGGAGGTGCAAAATCTAATTCTAAGCGAAAGGGGAGAAAATTTTACCTTTTCAGCATCGGCAACAGTGACCAGTCTCCTTCTCCGGCGACTGGTTCGCTTTTCGACCGCCCCTCTTCTTCTTCTCTAATCTCCTATCTAGCGGCTAGGTTAGGGTTCCCAGTGAAGAAGAGTTTAAATACTCATCTTCATTAAATTTGGGTCATCCGTTCAAGGATACGTGACCCATCCTCAGCCGTTAGATCGCTATTATTTAGGGAATCAATCTACGCGATTCGATCGAAGATGCGTGGGCTGTCTGTTCATGTTTATCCAAGAAATCAATCCAGACCGTTCGTGCACGCGGGAGTAAGCACGAGTCGTTGGATCGCCCAATCACGCAGACCGCTCGCGTGGAATCCGTGCTAGTGTGTCTGCTACGCGACGCGTTCTTACTCATTGTATTACAGACGTGGTCGTCCCACGTGGCCCGCATTTCTTTTTTTTTGCGATTTGATCCTTGTTTTTAACTTTCTTTTAAATACATTCCCTTTTATTCACAGTTTCACCCTGTTTTCTAAAATTAATTTCAATTTTATCTAAAATCCATATTTCTTCAAAAATTAACAAAAAAATTAAAAATTAAAATATTTTAATTATTATTCTTATTAATATTAAATTATCCTGGGCTAAATTTTTGGGCTCGGGTGTTACACAAAGATTGGTTGTTCTACCTATCTCTAGGATCGATCACGACTTGGACAGAGATAGTAAAACCCTTCCTAGATATTTTCTTTCCAGCATTGCTAGCAGCCAACATTAGAAAAGACATATGTAGGATTCGCCAAAGAGATTCCGAGAGCTTACATGATTATTAAGAAAGGTTCAGTCGATTGTGCACAAGCTGTCCACAGCACGACATCTCGAAACAATCCCTCATTCACTACCTTTATGAAAGACTATTACCCACGAAAAGAAAAATGTTGACGCGGTAAGTGGCAGAGCCATAGTGAATAAGACGCCACGATAGGCAAGAGAGTTGATATCGATCATGGTAGTCACCTCCCAGCAATTCGGATCCAACCGGGACACCCTTTGGGGAGTGAACGAGATAAGTATCTCTACCCTCAAGTCTCAAATATCTAAGTTAAAGAATTTGGTAAAAAAAATACAGCTATAGAATACAATCAACGAGCCCGAGTGTGCAAGATTTGTGCACATTTATGACACCCCACGAATATGTACCCCACGCTCCAGGATGATGACCAGTATGTAGAAAATAATGACTATCACGTCTTAGTAATAATTCATAACTTTTAAATAAAGTGCAATGATTTTGACTACTATACTATAATATTTGGAGACTCCTTTACTAATGTTTTGGACTGGTAGTGTAGCGCCCGGACCGAGAAGAAGAAAAAAAAAAAAAAAAAAGCCACGTCGACAGGCCCGGTCAGTAGTCCCGGCCAACCGGGACCTGCCATGTGGCAAAACCACGTCGTTCCAAAAAGGGCCACGTTGGCGATCCGCGTGGGCGCGATCGGACGACCCAGATCAAACGTGCGATCGGACGGCCCAGATTTAAACGCACGGACGGTCCAGATTCAATCAAAAACGGACGACCCAGATTAAAACAAAATGGATAGCTGAGATCAAAAGGCAAGGGGTTATAAATAGAACCCCCACACCAGACCACAAACCCTAGCCGCCTGCCGCTCGCCGGAGAAGACGAACCAGAAGCCGGCCGCCGCCACCCGCCGCCGTACCGGAGGAACTTCCGACCGCCGATCGAGGTAAATTTCGTACCCCGACTCATTTTTCCACGCTGATTCCTCCTGTGGCCAAATCGGAGCCAAAATCCGGGCAAACGGCCGGAATGCACGGCCGAAGCCCAGCGGTGCCGCCGCGCCCTTCTCGGTTTTTGCCTCCGATGAGGCCCTTCCCGGCCTCCGTTTGATGCAATTTTTATATCACCGTGATCACCACTCTTTTCTCTACAGGTTGACCGGAGCCGAATCACCAAAACACGAACCTCGCCGGAGAGCCGCCGCACCCGAGAGCGCCGCCGCCGGTAAGCTCCGTTTTTCCGTGATTTTTTTGCCCCCCGAGGGCCCTAGGGTTGTTTTCTCGCAGGGACCGGTGTGAGTGTGGCCGAATTTGGCCGGAAACGGCCGAAAACAGCCAACCCGAGGCGAATCGCCGCCGCCAGCGGCGGCGCCGTCGCCGGAGCACGGCGGAGCCGCCGTGCCGGAGTTGCGATTAGGGCCGAAAGGGGCCCTGGGCCTAATTTGGGATTTTTTTTGGAACACGTGCAGGTACCAGTAGTGCGTTTCAGTTCCCCGAGGAAAATTCAGAGAAAATTAGGGACAGCCTGCAAGCGCACTGTGAAGCCGTGTTCGGACCCCGAAACGAGTAAGGACCTCTCACCTTATTTTCTATCACGGTTTTAAAGTTCAATAAATGATAAAACGATATTTCATGAATCAACGAATGTGTAAAATTGCTTAAGGTCGCTAATGGAGCCCGAGTCTAGTGTGGTTGTCGGTTAATTGTTATTTGGCCTGTTTTACAGTTTTAAACGTAGCATGAGGTTCGATGTTTTCATTTTATAGTTTCGTGTGCATGTTTTACTGTTTTATTGATTATGGATTAAATGACCGGGATATTGATGCTGTATGTTGTCTGCTTAGCATAAATTATCGTTTTGCTTGCTTGTATGTGGATTAATGATGCTGACTGAGGAAAAAGAGAATGAACAATTATGTAAATGGATAATGGTATAATGTGGTCAGCCTGACTAGATATCCTGGGAGATGGTGGATGGACCGGGTCCGTAGGGAACCCTACCGGGATTGTGGTCTCCCATACCGGACGGGGTATGGAGATCTTATGTGTTTTGGCGCCCATACCGGACGGGGTATGGGGACGGCCCGTTTCACCCTCATACCGGACGGGGTAATGAGGTCTATGGTTTGGCACCCATACCGGACGGGGTATGGGGACGGCCCTGGAATTTGATTTCAAGTGTTAAGGATTAACAGGTAGCGGGACCCCTATGGATCCCCATGGATACTAGTGGGCTGGTGAATTAGGAAAATATGTTGTGTAACGATTGAATTACGAAAAATGTGATAGGTATTATGTTATACAGTTCATATATATGTTTCCATGATGATGATGATGTTATTGCTTTCGTATATTGTTTTATGAATTTCACCGAGGTAAGTAAATGGTAAAGGTTTATTTATCGATAAAAAGGATTTGTTGTAAATTATGCTCCATTGGTCTTTTTGTGTTTTCTACCCACCTTTACCTCCGTGACGGTGAGATATCGTGATGTCTTTACTGGGCTAGTGTAGCTCATTCCTTATTTAATCATTTCAGATCAAGAGGACATCGTTCCCGAGCCGATTCCGCAGGAGGACGACGAAGGGGGCGCCTAAAGACTCCATAGTCACATTCGTAGTTTTTACTTCCAAGTTTCTCCTTTAGGTAGTTAAATCTTTTATATTTTATGAGCACGTTTCGGTTTCAGTGTAAGGGATGTTATTCAAATTTTGACCTCGCTTCCGTATTTGATATTTTTGAATATAAATTCCATTTTAAATTTCCGGGGCTGCTACAGGTAGATGTAATATATGGTAGAAATTGAATTACTTTTTTATGTTTTGATATTCTATAGAAAACCCATGAGTCATGTTTCTTTTCCTATTTATGTTACTTTCTCTTCATTTTTTTAAAGTTCTCATTTCTCTTTTACATTGGTTGTTATATAGGTTGCATTTAATTAAAGACTATAATTTATTATTGATATTATAAACAAAATATTGGAGTAACTAGATTTTGTCTGTAAATTATATCTTAATTGAATAATTATTATATTTTTTCATCTTAAAATATAAGTTGGAATGTTAAATTGTACACCTTTTATCATAGATAAGCCAAAAAAAAGTAAATTTTGGCAAGAGGGTGTTTTTATTTCCTCAATTAGATGCTTTTTAAAAAGAGTAAATTGACATCTCCTTTATTTGTGGATGGTAAATATGTGGAAGATATTAGTAGAATCATATCATATTAAAAATTCGACCGTATTTTATTTTAATAAATAATATGCTTTCGCTTTTATTTTTTTAATAAACATGATTTGAATTTGATGTATATCCAAATAATATTACTCAGATTATGTTTTTATGAGTTAATGAGAAAAAAAAAATGATTTCTCCAATTCAAATATGAATTATTCAATTTAGATTTAACAATGACAATTTCAATTCACACTTTAAATTCACATAGCTTTTATAGTAAATTAACTTATATTGAGTTGTATGCTACAATTTGAGTCAAGAATTATATAATTCTAATAATAATGATAGAAAACTAATAAGAATCGACTGGTTTATTAGGAACTCATCAACCGTTAAAATTTCTCGGTAAGCATCTCTAAAATTTGAAAAGAAAAAATATGAAGAATTTGTTAAAATAGAGCCTACATGACATTAAGTACAAACTATTAAAGCTAAATAATGTAAGTCATTAGTTTCAACAAAAATTTTAATGAATTGAAGTATTTTGTCAAAGACTTGGCATGCAATCCTAAAACAAAGACTTCTCACGTGTAAAAAGTTAATTTAATGTATTGTCATAAATAATGTAATTTAGCCCAGTCATCTATATATACACCATATATTCTCATAATTAAGTTCACACAAAAAAATTAAGCATTTTGCAAAGAGTTAGTAAGCTAATACAACTGTAACATCCTAAAATAAATTAAAATTAAAATTAATAAAAGTAATTTTTTAATTTATTTTGTGTAAAAATGAAGAAAAATAGATGAGGGGTGAAATTAAAACAATTTGGTAAAAAAGTGATAAAAATTTAGGTTCTAGGGGTATTTTTGAAGAAGAAATCAGAAAACAGGGGCCAAAATACAATTTAAAAAAATTTCACCACATCAGATGCCCAGTCAGCAGCCTCGACCAACCAGGATGCGTCAAGTGGCAGAGACACTGACGCGGGAGGCCACGGGGGAGGAGCCACGTGGACGATCCGCGTGCGTGCGATCGAACAGCTGAGATCCGTTCCTGCGCGGGCAGACGGCCCAAATTGCATCGCACGCGGACGGCCCAGATTGAATTGCGATGAACAGTCCAGATTCACTCCCTATTTAATCGCGATCGGACGGTCCAGATTAAAAGCGATGGATGGTCCATATCAAAAGTGGATGGGTATAAATAACTCCATCCACACCCAAACCCTAACCCTAGCCGTCAGAGCCCCTCGCCGGAGAAGATAGCCCAGCCACCGGGGAGCCAACCGCCGCCACCTGCCGCCGCACTGGAGAAATTTTTGATTGCCAAACAAGGTAAAATTTTCCCCTCTTGCACAAAATTCAATTTTAAACGCACTCATAGCCAAATAGAAGTGAAAGAACTAGCCAATTGGCCGAAAAATGCTGCCGAAGCTCAGCGGCGGCACCGCAGGATGTTTCGAAAAATGCCTCCAATGAGGTTCTTCCCGATTCCCGTTCGATGTGATTTTTCTATTGTTGTGATCACCGTTTCCTCCTCTACAAGTTGACTAAAGCAAAACACCCAACCGCAACATGAACCGGACGAGACGCCGCACTAGAGAGCCCCACTACTGGTGAGTTTCAGCAAAACACCCAACCCCTAAGTGTGTCTTCTCGCAGGAACCGATGCAAGTTTGGTTGAATTTAGCTGAAAATGGCCAAAAATAGCCAACCTGAGGCGAGTCGCCGCCGCGGGCGGTGACGCCGTCGCCAGATCACAGCGAAGTCACCGTGCCGAATTTTTTAAATTGGCCGAGTAGACCCTGGAACTGATTTTTAAGTTTATTTGGGACATTTATATGTAACGTAAGTGCGTTCCAGTTCCTGAAGAAAAATTCAGGGAACCCAGTGACCACCTGTAGGCGCAGTAACGATTTAGTTTTCGGTGTCGAATCAGGTAAGGACCCCTCACCCTATTACCTATCATAGATGTGAAGTTTGAATAAATAATAATACGATCTTTTGTACAAGTTAGATAAATATGCATAATTAATTACAGATTGCTAATAGAGCCTGAAATCGGACATTGTTCTCTGTTGATTTCTGTTGATTTATTTTACAGTTTAAAGGCATGATGGTATCTGGTTTAGGATTTTAAATGCATGTATTACTGTCTTACTTAACCATTGTGTGATTTTAGAATTTAAGATATGATTGTATTACCAGGTGCATGTTCATTGTTTATGTGATTGTGTTTAATTTGGTAATAGAGATTAAGAAAAAACAGGAAAGGGATGTGATATAATAAATAGATAAGGTGACAACCTCACTAGACACGAGATGGTGGACGGACCGGGTTCATAGGAAACCCTACCGTGAACGTTGTTTCATACCGGACGGGGTATGGAGACTTGGTCATTTGGCGCTCATACCGGACGAGGTATGGGGACGGCCTTGGAATTAAGATTGTTAAGGAAAATAGTTCACGTGTAGCGGGGATACCCCTATGGATCCCCATGAATACTACTAGGCTGGTGAAACGAGAAACGGTGATGATTAGTTATTGTCAATGAATATGAATTTATGATATGTTCTATGTTACTGATTGTACATGAAGTTATGATCTATATGATGTTATTGTCTTTATAGGTTGTTTTCACATATCCCCTAATGGTAAGAAAATGGGTAAATTTTTTTACTTTTAATGAATGTATTGGTTTAAATTTAGTGCTCCATTGGTTGTTTTTGGTTTTCTACCAATATTTGCTTATGTGCCGGTGATATAGTGTGATGTCCTTACTAGGCTAGTGTAGCTCACCCCTTATTTAACCATTTCAGATCAGGAGGACCCGGTTCCCGAGCCCGATCTGCAAGAAGGCTACGAGTAGATGCTAGATACTTTATAGTTTCCTTCAGTTTTTTCATTTGTCATATTTCTTTCAGAGAATTTGTTCTGTGATGTTTGTTAGTACTTTTGAGTTTTCGTGTAAGCAACGTTAACCTTAACCTTTATTTCGCTTTCGCACTCAAATTATTATATGTATTTCCTTTTGAATTTTCGGGGCCATTATAGTTGGTATCAGAGCTGCGTTCTTCGGACCCATTCCTTATACAAAACCCTTAGGAAACACCGAAAATAATAGATTATCACTCCACCATTCTTTGTGAAACATAATGTACGGAGACACAAGGTGATGAGGCCCCTTATTGAATAGGGCAGTCCGAAACGGGTTGCTTCGGGAGGATGTTAATTGGCTCTTTGAGATTTTAAGGAGACTTATATTTGCTTAATGGGTCAGGGAAGTAAGGAGGGAACTATCCGACCCTCCACCTCTTCAACACTATGAGCCACCCCTACAACGAGAGGATCTAATACTATCTTGATGCAACCCTGCACCTCTGGTGTATCATCCGACATCTCACAATGTGACTCGGACCCCCAAAGTACCATCTGGTGCCCCAACCACATCACCCAGCACCACCGCAGTATAATCTAGTGCCTCTCCCGTGTCATCCATTACCACCACAGGGCCATCCGGTCCACCCCTAGTACAATCCAGCCCCTCTTCCACAAGACTTGGTTTCACCCATGATGGGCCTGATAGAGATTGAAATGGGGGGACCCTAGTGTATTTTCAAGGATAAACTGGTTAGCGACGTATCATGCCATCGTAGATTGTTTCTGCAGAAAAATTGTACTTAAGTCTCTTAACGAATAGTCATTTATAAGCCAATAAAAGTTTTGAATATTGTCCCCTTATTGTGATTTCCTTACTACATAACCTTTTTTTTCTCGATTGTTTTCTCTAACTAGGCAAACCAAATAACGAAGGAGTCATGTAGAAATATAGGAGTTGAGGACAGTGGCAGGACAATTGGTCCATCCGACATCGTGCCTCTCCTTGGAGTATTGTAGTCACATTTGCAAGAAATAGAGGTGGGACTCTGAGGTTATGTATCGACTACAGAGGTCTAAAACAGGGTCAGTATCAAGAACAAGTACCATATCCCCAAGATCAATGACCCTTTTGATCAGTCACAGGGTGCACAGGTATTCTCCAAAATAGACCTGTATTTAGGTTACCATTAGGTGAAAATTAGGACAGAAGATGTCCCCAAGACAGCCTTTCTAACTAGGTACGGACACTATGAGTTCCTGGTCATGCCATTTGGGCTAACCAACGTCTCAGCCATCTTCATGGATCTGATGAATAGGGTCTTCAGACAATTCTTGGATCAATTTGTTATCGTGTTCATCAATGACATCCTGATTTATTCAAAAAGTAAAGAGGAACATGCTCACCATCTAGCTCAGGTTTTGTAGGTTCTCATATGAAAGAAACTGTCTGCAAAGTTGAGTAATTGTGAATTTTGGATTGAGTAAACCACCTTCTTAGGACACATCATATCAAAGGATGGAGTATCAGTGAACCCTGAAAAGGTTGAAACGGTGCTTGGCTAGAAGAAATTGACTCAATTAAGGAGATCCGTAGCTTTCTAAGAATGACAGGCTATTACCGCAAGATTGTTGAAGGGTTTTCTAGTATAGCTGTTCCCCTGACCCGATTCACAAAGAAGAATATCAAGTTTGAGTGGAATGAGGGCTGTGAAAGAAGTTTTTCAAAACTAAAGAAGCGACTGACTACTGCACCTGTGCTGGCCTTACCGAGTGGATCGGGGGGATATACAATTTACAATGATGTCTCCTATTTAAGCTTGGGTTGTGTTCTAATGCAGCATGGGAATGTCATAGCCTATAGGTCCAGACAGTTAAAGAGTCATGAGAAAAATTATTCCACCCATGACTTAGAGCTTGCCGCAATCATACATGCCTTGAAGACTTGACGTCATTATTTATGTGGAGAGACCTTTCAGATCTATACCGATCACAAGAGTTTGAAACACATATTCACTCAAAAGGATCTCAACATGCGTCAGAGAAAATGGATAGAACTTCTTAAGAACTATGATTGTGACATCTTGTACCATCCGGGTAAGGGAAACGTGGTAGTCGACGCACTCAGTAGGAAGAGTGTGAGTACATTAGCCCATTTGATAGTTTCAGAATATAAACAGATAGGGGCCGCACAACAGGTACGACTTTAGGACCTGAAGAGAGTCACATGTTTGGGCCGTCTGACTGTTCAGTCTGAGTTAATCCAGAGAATAAAGGAAGCTCAGTTCGTTAATTTCACCCTAATAGCCCTCATGAATGATGCAGAACAGAGAGTTAACTCAGAATTTTGAGTTTCTGCTAATGAGTTGCTCAGACTCTAGGACATGGTGTGTGTTCCAGGTGACAGTAAGTTAAAAAAAGACATTATGACAGAAGCCCATAACTCCAAGTTTACCGTACATCCCGAAAGCACTAAGATGTATCAAAGTATGCGATATCGATTTTGGTAAAACAGGATGAAAAGAGATATAACTGACCTTGTTTCTAAGTGTTTGACATGTCAGCAGGTCAAAGCAGAACATCAACGCCCAGGTGGACTACTTCAGCCATTACCAATTTCCGAGATGGAAGTGGGAACAAATCAACATGGACTTTGTGACATGATTGCCTAGGGCATGCTCAGGACATGATGCCACCTAGATAATTGTTGACCGGCTTACTAAGTCTTTCCACTTTTTGGCCATCAAGATTACCGATCCCTTGGACAGTAGTGTCTGACAGGGACCCCAGGTTCACTTCTCGATTTTAGTCTAACTTTTAGCAAGCCATGGGAACGTAGTTGTCCCTTTAGTACTGCATTCCCCTCTCAGGCTGATGGACAGTCAGAAAGGATGATTTGCACACTTGAAGATATGCTCCGAGCTTGTGTTTTTTACTTTGGGGGCCATTGGGATGACCACCTACCCTTGATAGAGTTCACCTACAACAACAGCTACCAAACAAGTATTTGTATGGCTTAGTATGAGGCGTTATACAGTCGCCCATATAGATCATCGATATGTTGGGAATAAATGGGCGATAAGAAACTGTCCGGCCCAGACCTTGTAGAAGGACTACTGTTAAAATAGTTAAGATCAAGAAGAATATTCAGACGGCTCAGAGTAGGTAGAAGAGTTATGCGGACACTCGGAGGAGGGATCTGGAATTTGAGAAAGGTGATCGGGTATTCCATAAGGTCACTCATTTCAAGAAAATCAGTAGGTTCGGCAATAGGAGAAAACTGAATCCTCAATTTATTGGACCACTTGAAATCTTAGACAAAATTGGTATTGCCGCCTACAGACTAGCACTGCTTCCAGAACTTTTCAAAGTTTATAATGTGTTTCATGTGTCCATGCTACACAAGTACAACCCTGACCCCTCTCACATCTTGGCCCACGAGCCTCTCCCACTCCAGGAGAATCTGTCCTACGAGAAAGTGTCGGTCGGTATTGTAGACCGAAAGAACAGGTTACTCCGCAACAGAGAAATTCTTTTTGTTAAGATCATATGACAGAATCACACACCGAGAGAGGCCACATGGGAGTTAGAATCAGATTTCAAAGCCCAATATCTCCAGCTATTTGCCTGAGAGTGAGAGAGACAAATTTGCTTGATCAAATTTCTTTTAGGGGGGGGGGGGGGGGGGAGTTATAACATCCCAAAATAAATTAAAATTAAAATTAATAAAAGTAAATTTTTAATTTATTTTTGTGTAAAAAAGAAGAAAAATAGATGGGCGGTGAAATTAAAAACAATTTGGTGAAAAAGGGATAAAAATTTGGGTTCTAGGGTATTTTTGAAGAAGAAATCGAAAAATAGGGGCCAAAATATAATTTAGAAAAATTTCACCACGTCAGATGCCCGGCCAGCAGCCCTGACCAACCAGGACGCACCAGGTGGCAGAGATGCTGACGCGGGAGGCCACGCGGGGGGAGCCATATAGGCGATCCACGTGTGCGCGATCGAACTGAGATTCATTCCTGCGTGCACAGACGACCTAGATTGAAAACGCGTACGGACGGCTCAGATTGCATTGCGCACGGATGACCCAGATTGAATCACGATAAACAGTCCAGATTCACTCCCCATTTAATCGCGATCGGACGGTCAAGATTAAAAGTAATGGACGGCCCAGATCAAAAGTGGATGGGTATAAATAACCTCATCCACACCTAAACCCTAACCCTAACCACCAGAGCCCCTCGCTGGAGAAGATAGCCCAGTCGCCGGGGAGCCGACTCCCGCCACCCGCCGCTGAACTAGAGCAATTTCCGACAGCCAAACAAGGTAAAAATTTCTCCTCTTGCCCAAAATTCAATTTAAAACCCACTCATGACCAAATTGAAGTAAAAGAACTGGCCAATTGGCCGAAAAACGCCGCCGAAGCTCGGCGCCGCCACCGCAGGGTGTTTCAAAAAATACCTACGATAAGGCTCATTCGATTCCCATTCGATGTGATTTATCTGTTGTTGTGATCACTGTTTCCTTCTCTACAGGTTGACCGAAGCAAAACACCCAACCGCAACGTGAGCCGGAGGAGCCGTCGCACTAGAGAGCCCCACCACTAGTGAGTTTCAGGTTTCTACTTTTTTTCAGCCAACCGAGGGCCCTAAGTGTGTTTTCTCACAAGAACCGATGTAAGTTTGGCTGAATTCGACCGAAAACAGCCAACCCGAGGCGGGTTGCCACCGAGGGTGGTAGTGTCGTCGCCCGCCGTGCCGAATTTTTAAAATTGGCTGAATAGGCCCTGGGACTGATTTTTGAGTTTATTTGGGACATTTATAGGTACCGTAAGCGCGTTTCAGTTCCCGAAGAAAAATTCAGGGAACCTAGGGACCGCCCGTAGACGCAGTAACCATTTAGTTTTCAGCGTCGAATCAGGTAAGGACCCCTCACCCTATTACCTATCATAGATGTAAAGTTTGAATAAATAATAATACGGTCTTTTGTACAAATTAGATAAATATGCATAATTAATTACGGATTGCTAATGGAGCCCAAAATCGGACATTGTTATCTGTTGATTCATGTTGATTTATTTTACAGTTTAAAGGCATGATGGTATCTGGTTTAGGGTTTTAAATGCATGTATTACTGTCTTACTTGATCACTGTGTGATTTTAGGATTTAAGATATGATTGTATTACCGGGTGGATGTTCATTTTTTATGTGATTGTGTTTCATTTGGTAACAGAGATTAAGAAAAAATAAGAAAGGAATGTGATCTAATAAACAGATAAGGTGACAGCCTCACAAGATATCTTGGGAGATGGGGGACGGACCGGGTTCATAGGGAACCCTACCGTGAATGTTGTCTTATACCGGACGGGGTATGGAAACTTGGTCATTTGGCACTCATACCAGACGGGGTATGGGGATGACCCGCTTCACCCTCATACTGAACGGGGTATTGAGGTTTAATGTCTTGGCGCTCATACCAGACGGGGTATGGGGATGGCTCTGGAATTAAGATTGTTAAGGAAAATGGTTCACGTGTAGCGAGGACACCCCTATAGATTCCCATGGATACTAGTAGGCTGGTGAAACGAGAAACGGTGATGATTAGTTATTGTTAATGAATATAAATTTATGATATGTTCTATGTTACTGATTGTGCATGAAGTTATGATCTGTATGATGTTATTGTCTTTATAGGTTGTTTTCACAGATCTCCCAATGGTAAGAAAAAGGGTAAATTGTTTTACTTTTAATGAATGTATTGGTTTAAATTTAGTGCTCCATTGGTTGTTTTTAGTTTTCTACCAACATTTGCTTCTATACCAGCGATATAGTGTGATATCCTTACTGAATTAGTGTAGCTCACCCCTTATTTAACAATTTTAGATTAGGAGGACCGGTTCCCAGGTCCGATATGCAAGAAGGCTACGAGTAGATGCTAGATACTTCATAGTTTCCTTCATTTTTTTCATTTCTCGTATTTCTTTCAGAGATTTTATTCTGTGATGTTTGTTAGTACTTTTGAGTTATCATGTAAGGGATGTTAACTTTAACCTTTATTTCGCTTCGGCACTCAGATTATTATATGTATTTTCTTTTGGATTTCCAGAGCCGTTACAACAACAGTTAATTTAATGTATAGCCGAGAAGAGAAGACCATAGGTGAATAATCCACATTTATACACTCATACTGAGGTTTTGTTAACAGAAATTCACAAATAATAATAATAATAATAATAATAAGAACAATTTGGACTCTTTGTTTCTGGAAGGGACAAAATTTTATTGAATTGGGATATTTATTAATATATATTATCTATATTACATATTATTCAAATATTTTAAAGATAAATATTTCTTTATCATTATTAATTTTCACATTATATGTTTAGTTATCTCAATAATAAGGTGGGATGTCGCCTTGCTGAATTTAAAAAACTATTGAGTTTTCCAAGCAAACTTACATATGTATAACAATATTGTTATAAAAAGTGAAACAGATAAGGTGATTCGATGTTATAAAGTTCTGAATATGGTCACAAATGGACTATAGAGTGTGTGTTTATTTTTGTATTTGTTTTACTAGTAAAAATATAAATTTATATTCACTTATATTAAAAATAAGTAAAAAATTATTTGTATGTGTAAAACTTTTTAAAAACTGTAATCTAATTTATTTATTTTTAATTTAAAAAATTTTACAAATTATTTCCGTAAAAGTTTAATATTTAATTAAAAAGTATTGAGTATTATTAAAATAAAATATAATTTAAAATGTCTAAACGTAACCCAATAATAAATACAAAATAACATTATAAATATTTAATATTTATCGTTTATTTAATCAAAATTTAATTAATCTGACTATATTTAAAAAAAAACTAAAAATTTATTAATCATATATATATATACATATGGGGTTTGGCAGCCAAATATATTACTAAATTTATTACTTTTTAGCTATTTTGAGTTCACAACTTTTCCTACACACTCATTATATATTATATTAATTATAAGTCTTTACTCGCCACGGATAAGATAATCTACCCCGCCATGAATCAGGTAATCTATCCCTATGTTCATCTCTAGGTTACCATGAACTGATGGTATGACTGGTAACATTCAACCAATAACAAGATCTAACTTTTAAACAGATAAGAATATATTAATTTACAATAATTCAGTATCTAAGTTTTTTATGATAAAAAATAAAGAATTTTATTATAGGAATATAAAATAAAATAACATAAAGCCTCTGTAAAATTAAATACAACTTGTTTAGGCCAAACGCGCAAACAATAAAAAGATAACTAAATAAGAAATTTTCAACTTATCATGTCATATGGAGCATTTTATTAAAGAGTTGCTGAAAAATTCTAAAACAAAAAATTTTCATGCACAAATTAACTTAAAGCGTACTCATGAAATAAGATATTAACAAAATAGTGAAGAAGAAAGAAATAGATGTCTATATATACTCTTCATTGGGAAGATATTTCATTTTTTTAAAAAAAAATATATTTTTGGAATGAGAGAGTTTTATTGGAAAGTTGTATTTATTTTCTAATATATATTAATATTAATAATGTGATCTTTAAGTTATATAAATTGTCGTTCGAGATGCCACCTCTTTGGGTTTAAACCCAATATATTTTTCACTTAATTTTATTTAAATCTTAAATTCCATAAAAAAATAGTTTCAAATCTTAAATATGTAGAAGCATCTATTAAAATTAATAAAACTAGTTCGGACACGAACTAGTAGTTTTATTAATTGGAAAAATAACATAATATAAAGTTGAATTCGATAAGAATTGTTAGGTTCATAAATTGGTGAATTTATCAGTTTAGTATTTTTAAAATTTCTAACATAAAATAACTAAAAAAATTATTATAGGAACTTAAATATAAATTAAAATAGAAAAATAAAAAGAAATTAGAAAGAAGAAGAAAAAATAAATGCTAAATACTAATATATTGTTACAAGAAGTTTTTATAATTCTTTGTTTAAAAAAATTAATTACCTAAAGTTAACTAGTAACCTAAATACTTAAATAGACATCTAAATTACTGTAATTTGTCACTTTCCAAAATAAAAACATTTGAATTCAACTATTAATTAAAAAAAGGGAAAAAAGGGTTAGTACCCAACAAGATGGATCCAAGCCGAGTCACAACATTCCAATAAGAGATATCTTTATATGTCTTTAGGAGCTTGAGGTAAAAAGCAGGGAGACCCATCAAATTGTGGTAAGTCCAAGACAAAAGCCATTTAGCAAATGTGTTGCCTTCATGGTAGTTATGGGAGATCTTAACCATCCAGTTTTTGTTAAATATGTATCTAATCTTATCAATGATCTTAGAGGGAGAATAAAGATGATCTCCACCATGCTGTAAGAGTTGAATAAGATGTAGAGAGTTGACCTTAATAATTAACTATTTGATGCCCTTGTTACAAGATAGCTTGAGTCATTATATGACGTCTTCGAGTCAGTTGTCCATGCTTCACTATTACCCACTTTGATCACAAATCCAGTTACTCAAAGCTCCTAAGTGTCTCTAACAAGTTGCTAGCTATGGCATTACCCTAGCACCTACAGTAGAGTTATGAGTATTAAGCTTAAGGCAAGAGAATAATATCACTATCCCACCTAAGAATTGTAGCTAATTTGTTTAACCTTACTGTGAAAGTCCCTTTTATCATACACTATTTGGAACTAAAGTTATGTGAATAATGTCCTAACTAGATAGTCTCTGAAATCTCATTATGCTCCTTCCAAATGATCCATGTTATGGTCGGTAATATTATTCTCCAACTAACAATTCCGTAGTATTAATATTATTCTAAACATTTCATGTAATTCACATATCAAAAAAATAAAGAGAAAAAAGTAATAATAAACTTATTATCAATTAAATACTATCAAACCTACTAAAATATATAGAAGTCACAAATGGCATGTAACACACCCTTGCTCCTTCAATGACATGTAATATCCGGGCTTGGAATTTAGGCCCGGGATAATCAAACTTTAATAATAAATAATTTAAAAAATTTTAATTTCTAATTTTTATTTGAAATTTTGAAGAAAATATGTTTTAGGTGTATTTAAAAATATTTTCAAAAATCAGAGACAAAGTAGAAATTAAAAGTGACCTACTTGAAAAAAATCTGAAAAATTGGGGCAAAAATAAAAATAATATAAAAGTGGTCATGCAGGTCGCCACGTCAGCAGTGCGGCCGGTCGCCGCGCTGCATGGCAGACATGCGAACACATAGGAAGCCATGTTGGCGATCCGCGTGCCAACATATTTGATGGCCCAGATCTCTTCCCGCGCGTATGAACAATCGAGATCGATTCCCCAAATAGGCTCGATTAAAAGGCCCGTGTGCCATGCATCAAACAATCCAGATTAATTTTCCCTTCAGTCGTAATCGAATGATCCTTAGTGCTCCACGTGTCCCTACACAGACAGGCCAGATCGATGTTAAGGAGGTATTTAAATCTTGCTTCCTAGAAACTCTAACCCTAGCCGCATCTGACCCTGCTGGAGAAGAAGAAGAAGGGTGGCCGGAAGGAAAACCGACCACCATCACCACTACACTAGAGGCGTCACTAACACCAGATGGTGAGTTTTTTCCCCTTTTCACTTCAAAATTTGATTATAAGCCTCTCCACATCCATATGGGAACCAAAAAGTCAAAAGGGAAGCTAGAAACCGAGAGCGGAGCTCGACCGAGCCATCGTACCCGAGACCCAAAACCTCTCTGGTGAGCCCAATCATACTTCTCATTTCCTTCTATTTTCTAACCATTAAATTTCTAACCCTTTTCTGGTGTATGACGACCGAAGAAAATCCCCAACCGCGAGAGAGGGCCGGCGAAGCTGTCACACCAATAAACCACCCTGCCGGTAAGCTTCGATTTTCTCCTTTTTTTTTCGACCGACAGAGGCCACCTAACCTCAAATCTTGCAGGTTTTCGCATAGGACCGACTAAAACTAGCAAGACTGAGAGGAGATGACGCCGCGCCGGAACCCTAAACCAGTCGAAAAATTTTAAAACCTTTCTTTTTGGGTTTTTTTTTATATTTTAGGATATGTGATACGTATCTTCGATTTTTGCATAAAAAAATCCAAGAAATCCAGGGACCACTAGGAAGTGCAGTGAAAAAGGCAGTGTTTCGAACATCAACCTGTGGCAAGAATCTCTCACCCTTTCTCTCGTTCCAGTTAATTAGAGTTTAATAAATAATAAAAGGTGTAATTTGTGAAGATTGGTAACCCCTAATTAATTAAACACAGGTCACTAGTGAAGCCTGTAATTGGTCACTACATAATTGTTTATTTTATCTATACTGTTCATTTACTGCTATGCTGTTATTATTTGCTTAAAGCATGCACTTTAATTTATAGGTTTAATTGCCTTCCCATTTATTGATTTACATAACTGTTTTATCCCTATATGTTGATTAGTTTGAAATGAATGTCCTAATCATACTTTTTTTAGCTGTTAAAGTACCAATTTATATTGTCTGTTTAATTGTCGCTCTATTGTTCTATAATTATGGAATGAGATGGTTGTGTGTAATTGGTGGTTGGTTGATGATGTGAATATGTATGTAAAAAGCTTACCGGGTGCCATGAAAAATGGTGTACGGACCCGATATATATGGCAAACCCTACCATGAACATTACCTCAGTCGAACGGAGTTAAGAAGTCTCATACAGGAAGGGGTTGAAAAGTATTGTTCACCCTCATACCAGACAAGATATTGAGGTGATGGTACATTTGGCGCCCATTACCAGATAGGATATAGGGATGCTTGGTTAATCAATAGATTAGATATTGGGCCTGCATGTAGGGAGAAACCCCTATGAACCCCTAGTGGCATCGATAAGTAGATAAAAATGTAAAGTTTGACTATTATTGTTCCTTAGAATGCATAATGAATTGCTATCTTGATTACTATCTTCACAAATCGAATTTGAGAACTTAAAATGTGAGTATGAAACTAACATTTTTGAATTAAATGAATTTACTTAAAAAGAAAATGGTTCTATTGGTTGTTTTATGATTTTTACTAACCTTTGGTTTTTCGTATTAGTTGTTAAATGTTGACATTCTTACTGGGATACTGTACATCCTTTACCTTATTTAACCATTTCATATTAGAAGACAAAGATCCAAATCTTAAATAGTAAGAAAGTTAGTGACTAAAGATTGTCTCCTGCTTCCTATCAGAGTTGCCCTGCGGAGGTCAACTCTATAAGCTTCTAGTTACATTTCTATTTTTGTTATTTTAATCTTCTTTAAGAGACATTCCCGTAGTCCTATTGGGCATCCAAATTTACTGTGCAAAGAATGTAAACCTTAAATTTTCAATTGCTTTCGCTTATATTTCATTAATTCAATATTTCATTTCATTAAATTCTGGGCCTTAACAGTTGGTATCAGAGTTGCATTCCTCGGAACCATTCCTTACACAAAAAGTTAGAATCATTCAATACAACCTAACTCTTAACCATTTGTTATGAAATATAGGTACAAGGACATGAGGAGAGGAAGGCCCCCACTAAACAAAGCTGCCCGGGATGGGTCATTTCAAGAGGATGTCGATAAGCTCTTCGAGATGCTGGAGAGAATCATCTCTGCCCAGCAGGCCAGAGAAGAGAGGAAAGAGTTGCCTGATCCTCCACCACTGCCACAATATGAGCCACCCCTACAGCGAGAGGATCTAGTGCCACCTCGGTACAACTCTGCTCCTCCATTGTATCATCTGGCATTGCCACAATACAATCTGATGCCACCATCATACAATCAGGTGCTGCCATAGGGTCACCCGGTCCCTCTCCAGCATAATCTAGTTTCTATTCAATAGGACCCAACTCCACTTGTGATAGACCTAAAGTACATTGAGAGGTATAAAGGACTTAACCCATCTACTTTTACAGGGGCATCCACTTTTAAAAAAGCTTAGTACTGGTTAGCAAAAACAGAGAACGCCTTCATAACTCTTGGGGTGGTTTCCGAACAGAAGGTCATACTTGCAATTTATATGCTGGTAGGTGAGCCAGGGCATTGGTGGTAACTGAAGTAGGCCACCCTACCCATTCTGGTCACTTGAAAACAGTTTCTGGCAGCTTTGAATGTAGAATACCTCTTAGAACACCTTTGGCATTTGAAGGAGATAGAGCTTACACACCTGGTCCAGAGTTATATGACAATGTCTGAGTATGCCCAGAAATTCCTAGAGTTGAGCCGCTACTCTCTTAAGAGTATGATGGACGAAGGCAAAAAGGTGAAGAAGTTTGAGTGGGGCCTCCATCTTGAGATTAGGCAGTAACTGTATGTATTCGAGCTCAACACTTACTCAACAGTTTTGGCCAAGACACAGCTGATAGAAAGGAACCTCCACATTTTTCCCCTAGCAGCGGAAAATTCCTGGCCACTGGTTCCACATCGCAGGCTAGCACCTACTGCACCAAATAAGTAGAATAAGAGACCTAGGCCTGCGACTTAAGTTCTTCCTCAGGCCTCGGCAACAGGACGCAGCAGGAACACTGTGGCAAAGACCATGGGGACCGACCTCGCTATTGCCTCAACAACACATGCCACATATGCAGAAGTGCCTAACATTACGCGAGAGAGTCCTCGTGAAATCAGAATCAGGCCAGACCTCCAGTCCAAGGCAGAGTCTATACCCTCACCCAAGAGGACGCTGAAGCCAACTCGAACGTGATACAAGGTACGTATACTATTTATAACCACTTTGTACATGTTTTAGTTTCATCTGTTTTTATAAAAAATTTAAATGTGTTATATGAAAGCCTTGATTCTGTGTTGTTTGTGTCTACACTTGGGAATAGAACACTATTAAGAAATTTCATATATAAAGTTTGTATCATAGAATTAATAGGTAGGAAATTGAGTGTGGACCTGATATCACTAAACATAGGGAATTTTGATATAATTCTAGGAATGAACTGGTTAGCAGCGTATCACTCCACCGTTAATTATTTTCATAAGAAACTTATATTCAACATTTCTAACAAATAATCCTTCATAAATTAGTAAAAATTTTAGATATTATTCACTCATGGTAACTACATTGTTTATCAGATGTCTTAACTCAGCTGTTCTTTTCTACGTTAGACAAGTCTAAGAAAAAAATTTGTATTCAAGAGATTCCTATGGTCTGAAATTTTTCGAACATGTTCCTTGATGAACTACCAGGATTACCGGTAGATAGAGAAGTTAAATTTGTCATAGATCTTCAGCTTGACACCCAGCCCATTTCGGTTGCCCCTTACCGAATGAGTCTTATTGAGATCGAAGAACTGAGAAAACAGATCAAGGAATTGCAAGATAATGGGTTCATCCGACATAATATATCTCTCTGAGGTGTTGGAGTCACATTCGTAAGGAAATGTGATAGGTCATTGAGGTTGTGAATTGACTATGGGGAATTGAACAACATCACCATCAAGAACAAGTACCCCCTCCCCAGGATTGAGGATTTTTTCAATCAGTTACAGGGTGCTCAGGTTTTTTCCAAGATTGATTTGCGTTCGGGTTATCACCAGGTAAAGATCAAGGCATATGACATCCTTAAGACGACCTTCAGAACTTGGTATGGGCATTATGAGTTCCTAGTCATGCTATTTAGGTTAACTAATGCACTTGCCATCTTTATGGACTTGATGAACATGGTCTTCAGGCAGTTCTTAGATTAGTTCGTCATAGTATTTATTGATGATATCTTGATCTATTCAAATAGTATAGAGGAAAACGCTTAACATCTGACTTAGGTTTTACAAGTTCTAAGGAAAAAAATATATATGTAAAACTAAGTGTTGATTTTAGCTTGAGCAGACTTCCTTCCTAGGCTCACAGTTCAAGATTCACCATGCATTCTGAAAGTACTAAAATGTATGAAAATATGCGAACTCGATTCTGGTATAGCAGGATAAAAAGGTAAATTGCTGATTTTGTCTCAAAGTACCTTGTATGTCAACAGGTCAAGGCAAAATATCAACGCTCAGGCTGGCTACTTCAGCCATTACCAATCCCGAAGTAGAAATGAGAACATATCACCATGTTTTATAATAGGGTTGCCTTGGACATACCCGAGGAATGACATAATCTGGATAATTGTGGATTGATTCACTAAGTCCTCATTTCTTAACTATTAGAATGACCGACCCCTTGGACAATGTAGGTAGAATCTATATACGGGAGATAGTTAGGATACATAGAGTTCTGGCAACAGTGGTATCAAACATAGACCCTAGGTTCACCTCTCGATTTTGGACAAGTTTTCAGCAAGCAATGGGGATGAAATTATCCCTTATCACAACATTCGTACACTAAAGGATATGCTTAGGGCTTGTATTTTAGACTTCAGAGGGGATTGGGATGACCACCCACCCCTGATAGAGTTCGCCTACAATAACAGTTATCAAGCAAGTATTAACATAGCTCCATATGAGATATTGTATGGCCAACCTTGTATATCGCCGATCTGTTAGGAAGAGGTGGGTGATAGAAAATTGATTAGTCCAAACCTTATAGATGAGACCATAGTGAAGATAGTTAAAATCAGGAAGAACATCCAAACAGCCTAGAGTAGGCAGAAAGTTATGCGACCACCCGAATGAGAGATTTCAAATTTGAGAAGGGCGGTCGAGTGTTCCTTAGGGTTACCCCCTTTAAGGGTATCAGCAGGTTTGGAAAGATGGGGAAGTTAAATCTCCCATTCATCGAACCATTTGAGATCTTGGACAGGATTGGGACGTCTGCGTACAGTTTAACATTACCTTCAGAACTATCTAGAGTTCATAATGTATTCCATGTGTCTATGTTATACAAGTACAACCCGCACCCCTTATATGTCTTGTCTTGTGAGCCACTTCTACTCCAAAAGGATCTATCTTACGAAGAGGTACTGGTTGGTATTTTAGACCCGAAGAGCAGAGTGCTTCGCAACAGAGAAATTCTCTTTGTCAAGGTCTTATTGCAAAATCACTTGAAGAACAAGGCCACTTGGGAGCTAGAATCAGATTTCAGGGTCCAGTACTCTTAATTGTTTGACTAGTGAGAGAGTGAAAAATTTGAGGAACAAAATTTTCTTAAAGAGGGAAAGTTGTAACACCTGAGTTTGGAATTTAAGTCCAGGATAATCAAACTTTAATAATAAATAATTTAGAAAAATCTAATTTCCAATTTTATTTGAAATTTTGAAGAAAATTATGTTTTGGATGTATTTAAAAATATTTTCAAAAATCAGGGCCAAAGTAAAAATAAAAAAGGACCTATTTGAAAATAAATATAAAAAACTTGGGTTAAAATGAAAATAATAGAAAAGTGGCCGTGTGGGCTACCACATCAGCAGCGTGGCCGGTTGTCGTTTGCCGCATGGTAGACACACGGACACGCATCCATGCGAGAAACCATATGGGCAATCCGCGTGCCAACGGATCCGATGCCCCATATCTCTTTCCGCACACGTGGACGGTTGAGATCGATTCCCCAAATTGACTTGATCGAAGGGCCCGTGTGCCATAGATTGGACAGTTCAGATTTATTTTTCCTTTAGGCACAATCGAACGATCCTCGAGGTTCTATGTGTCCTTGCACGGACAACCCAGATTGATGCTGAGGAGGTATTTAAACCTCGCTTCCCAAAAACCCTAACCCTAGCCGCATATAACCCCATCAAATAAGAAGAAGAAGGGCGACCGAAAAGAAAGCCAACCACCATCGTCGTTGTACTGGAGTCGTCGCCGACACCAGGGAGGTGAGTTTTCTCTCCCTTTCACTTTAAAATTTGATTCTAAGCCTTCCCACACCCATATCGGCACCGAAAAGACAAAAGGGAAGCCAAAAATCGAGAGCGAAGCTCGATCGAGCTACAGCACCCATGACCCAAAACCTCTCCGATGAGCCCGATCTCGTTTTCAATTTGCTTATATTTTCCAACTATTGAATTCCTAACCCTTTTCTAGTGCAGGACGACTGAAGAAAATCCTCAGCCGCGAGAGAAGAACGACGAAGCCACTGCACTGAAAAATTACCTTGCCGATTAGCTTCAATTTTCTCATTTTTTTGGACAATAGAGGCCACCTAACCGCAAATCTTGCAAGTTTTCGCACAGGATTAACTGAAACTGGCCAGACCAAGAGGAGACGCCACAGTGGGCGGTGGAGCTAGCACTGAAACACGATGGTGCCATCGTGCTAGAACTCTAAACTGGTCAGAAAATTTTAAAACCCTTATTTTTTGCCTTTTTTTGGATATTTCAGGATATGTGTGCGTATCTTCAGTTTTTGCAGAAAAAACCCAAGAAATTCAGAAACTGTTGGGAAGTGCAGTGAAAAAGGCAGTGTTTTGAACACTGACCCAGGGTAAGAATCCCTCACCCTTTTTTCCATTACGGTCAATTAAAGTTTAATAAATAATAAACGGTGTAATTTATGAATATTGGTAATCCCTAATTAATTAAATACAGGTTACCAGTGGAGCCAATAACTAGTCAGTACGTAATTACTTATTTTATCTATATTGTTCATTTATTGCTAGGTTGTTATTTTTTGCTTACTGGATACACTTTAATTCATATATTTAATTGTCTTTCCATTTATTGATTTACATAACCGTTTTATCCATATCTGTTGATTAGTTTAGAATGAATGTCCTTATCACAGTTTTCTTAGTTGTTAAAGTATCAATTTATATTGCGTGTTTAATTCTCGCTCTATTGTTCTGTAATTATGGAATGAGATGGTTGTGTGTAATTGGTGGCTGGTTGATGATGTGAACATATATGTAAAAGGCTTTTTGGGTGCCATGAAAAATAATGTACGGACCTGGTACATAGAGTAAACCCTATCGTGAATATTATCTCAGTCAAACAGTGCTGAGAAGTCCCATACCGGAACGGGTTGGGAAGTATTATTGTTCATTCTCATACTGGACTGGATATTAAGGCGGTGGTACGCTTGGTGCCCATTACCGGACGGAGTATAGGGACGATCAGTTAATCAATAGATTGGATATGAGGTCCACGTGTAGGAAAAAACTCCTATAGACCCCCAATGGTGCTGGTAAGTAGGTAAAAAGATAAAATTTGATTATTATCATTCCTTAGAATGTATAATGAATTGCTATTTTGATTATTTCCTTCACAAGTTGAATTTGAGAACTTAAAAAGTGAGTATGAAACTTACATTTTTGAATTAAATGAATTTACTTAAAAAGAAAAATGCTCTATTGGTTGTTTTGTGATTTTTACTAACATTTAGTTTTTCGTATTGACACTCTTATTGACATTCTTATTGGGATAATGTAGTTTATTCCCCTTATTTAACCATTTCATACTAGAAAGACCAAGATAGGGATCCTGAACAGTAAGAAAGTTAGTGACTAAAGATTACCTCCCGCTTCCCATCTGAGTTGCCCTGCGGATGTTGACCCTATAGGTTTCTAGTTACATTTCTATTTTTTGTTATTTTAATATATTTTAAGGGACATTCCTATAGCCCTATTGGGCATCCAAATTTACTGTGTAAAGAATGTAAACCCTCAATTCTCAATTACTTCTGCTTATATTTCATTAATTCAATATTTTTATTTTATTAAATTTTAGACCTTTATATGACATCTAGGGTAAAGGTCATTTTAGTGATATGGTGGTGCGTTATTTCATTATTGGTACACATTTGCATATGAAAAACATAGAGTTTCAGATACACATGGACATAGGCAACATCTAAACCTTTTTCTAAACTCTCTCATGGGTACTGTCTTTTAGAGTGGTCAGAAAGAAACAAGCCAATTTAATCAACATGATCCAATCACTAGAATGAGACTAGGTTAGCCTATCTGACTTAGTTCCCTTTAATTTGGCCCTAATATAAGCGATATTAAGGCAACCTCAAGGGAAAAAGGTCCCCAAACTCACGTTGTCTTTAAGCCCCACTAGGATTCACATAAAATGTTACCTTCTTATCAAGATTATTAGAAAGGATTGAACATCTCAAACATGAAAATAGGGGCTTATCAGCTACTATATGTCTTTTAGAAAGATACTCAACCCCTATTATCATTTTTTTTATTTGATTCTTCATTTTAGAATATTTATATATTTGACTAAATTCTTCTAGGTTAGAAAGCTTTTATGACAAGGTTTACTGTGGAAATATTTGGCTTTAAGAATTTTAAACTGTAACTTATCCTTATTCAAAAGAAGCTTTCAACCAAGCTTCACAAAAAATGTTCTATTTTGATTTCTCATATCTCATAACCGAAGGCCACCATGTTTTATATCCTAGCAAACCCTACTTTAATTAATTAAAGGAATTTTTTGATTTCCCAGTCTAGAGCTCGGAATGAAGTTACACTTAACTTTATTCATGTGATTAGTCATTGAGGATGGGAAAAGAACAGTCTACATCATATAAGAGTGAATTATGGCAATGATAGATTTGGCCAGTATTGTCTTATTGGTCGTTGGGAAATAAAGAATCTATAAACCTACATGCCTATTTTGCACACAATCCACAAACCCTTAGTATGTGTTTCTAGTGGTTTTAAAAGTGAAGAAAAAGGCACACTAGGTAAAAACCAAAGTCCTTAATAAAAGGGATATAAATCATTTAATTACGTTCTCTAAAGAGCTCCTTGGGAAAAAAATTTCGCGAGGAAGATACGAAATTTGAAAAAATTGATTTCTTGAACGAAACGTACATATAAAAGATCAAACTAATGCTCAATAGCTCCCAGTTGATCCTTTGTAGCTTCTATAAAAAGAATATCATATGGGAAAAAATGTGTGAAAAAGGCGACCTATGCTAACCCAAATTAAATAGTTTCCACTTGCTTCAAGACATATGATTTTGGATCACATGACTTAATCTCTCACTATAGAACAGGACTAGATAAGAGAATAAGGATACCCATGCCTGATGCCATAAAAAGGAGTAAACATATCAATAGACACACCATTAATGTAGACTTACATGGTGTTTGGGATGAAAGTGTGAGATGGAGCATAAAACGCACTCCCAATACTTGAAATTGACACTAACTGAGTAATCGAGTGCATTCATCACAAATGTTTGTTCTCGCGTCAAAAGGTTAGTGACATTTCAAGCAAAAAGATTAGCCACTAATAGATTTTATGTTTTTTGTGTGAACCAAATTGTATGAAATTCTTATTTCTCAACTGATTTGGTGGATATTCTACTGAGTATTGATTGTTCCTTTCAATGAAATTTTTTATGTAATAAAATTTGTAATTTTCTCTCATATGTGTTTGGATATTAGTCAAAATTATTATTCATTGGTGTGGTTCCCTAAAACTCATCCTGGAGACTGCTAGTTGATAATTATTTTTACAACTCGATATTTGAGATGTAACAGGTGAATTGTGATGGAATGATTAGGAATAGATGGGTTGAAAGTGAAGGGTTGAGAGTTAGAGACTTATATACTATGGTGCTTGGGGATAAACACAAGATAAGTGTGAGAGAGTTTGATAGTGCCTTAAAACAACATCTTTATCACCACTTTTGGGCTGTTAAACTTGATAGTATGCTATTTAATCTGAGCTATTTTCTATATTTTATATTAGGACATAATATAAGGATGAAAAGATGAAGAGTAAGTAAAAAGAGTCACCAGTCCATAAACAAGCCTTAGACAAGGCTTGGGTCTAATAGATAGACAACTTAGCCTTGGGTAAGGCTAAGATCCCAGAATAGTAGCATATATTAGCCAATATAGGACCTAAGGCTTACACTTCACTAGAAACATAAAAATACAACGAACCCTTGGGCACGACTTACAACCAATATGATAGAATAAAACCCAGGTTATGATCAACTAAGCTTTAACCAAGGCCAAGACAACATTAAAATTTAAAAAACCTGCGCACAATAGAATAAGCCTTACCCGAGGCTTGTGTCGCGACCTACAGTGTGCTTAAAGAAAAGGCAGACTTTTTAAAATCTGAGAAGATATCCTCCCTACCGAGATTTAAGGGCCAAAAATCATCAGGATATTATTCTAAAAAGCTAAGAATAAGCTAGAATCAAGGAAAGAGATCTGAAAAGGAGAAAAGGAAAAAAAAAAAAAACCCCCAGCTCCCCTTTAACTATAAAGAGGAGCAACTATCAAAGTAGAACAAAATCCTTCTTCTTCTCAACACTGCTCACAGCAGAAGCTGCTGATTCCACACCCTCTCTTCATCTCTTTAATCTTCAAGAAACTCTTTTGTATTGAAGTCCACCATGAGTGGCTAACTTACTTTCTTTTCCTAGTTGAGATTTAATGAACTCCAATGATATATTTGTGAGATTAAATTGATTTAATTTATATTTTTTTCAAGTCTTGGTATTTATTTACTTTCTACACCTATATATATTTGTTGTTTTAAATTCGTTTAAACATGATCTGTCATACATGAAGAGAAACTGCAAGCAGCTAATCAAACTCCTCAAATTTGTAATCATTTGAGTGGTATTCGCACCTAGTAGTGATCAATGCCGCACTGAGGCGGTAAGTAATCTAGTTAATCGGTTCACGCAGATGAATTCAGCAACTTGAATCAGGTCCGTCTAACTCTCAAGGCTGTTGACAAGTTAAATTCTATAGATGTTCCCAAGGCTACTTAGTAGTGAAGAAACAACTAATAAAGGTTTCCTAGTTAGTTTAAGAATAAGGAAGAATTGGTTATTAGAAAGTTTTCGATAATTATAACTAACTTGTCATATTTTGGATAAAACAAATCCTTACATCTATGATCAATTATGTTACTGGAGCTAGCGATTTCATCAACTAGGAATCTTTCTTATAATTGATTTAGTTTTTAATTTACAGTCAAAAGTTCAATTTATATTACTTTGTTTATTTCCTATTTCATATTTAGCATTGATGTTGCATCTATAAAAACTCCCTTTTGTTTGTTTTTTATTTGTTGGTCAAGAAAGAAAATTGATTTCTAATTTTTCGTGGATTTGACATTTTTTACTACTGCTATAATATTATTTTGTTGGTCAAATAAGAATTTAGTTTTAGTGGATTCAACACCCATCACATATGGGTATAGAAATACATTACAAGGATAAAAATCAAAATTAGATAAAAGAAAATCAATAACTAGAAAATTAGGTTAAGGGAGAAAATCACTCGAGCAATAATTTTTCCCTCGAAGTGAAAATTAATTTTCTCTCCACTTTGAAAGTATTCGAAGACCCAAATTAACATCATAAGACATTAGAAAACATCTGAAAATAATGAGAAAAATAATAAGAGCAAAAAACTGAAAGGAAAACGAAGATTAGGTTTAGGTGGGAGAAAAATCTCTAGGAAGAGAGAAATTTTAATATTTTAAGGTAAAAACGTTTTTAAAACCCCAAATCGGTGGAATTAGAGGTTGAAATTTTGATGAATGATAGTTAACATGTGAGAAAAGAAATTTTTAAAGTGAGAAAAAAAATTTAGAGGAAGAAAAATGGGAGAGAAATAAAGATTAGAAAAATTTTAACCCAAAAAACCCTAAAATGATCTTTTTGGGTAACATCTCTTTTTGATGCTAGAATACTTAGAATTTTAAAAGTTCAAATTTGGTGGAATACAAGCTCACGTTTGGGAAAAGAAATGCTATAGAGAGAAATTTTTAAGGAAAAAAATGAGAAAAAAGCTAAACTCATTAAGGGAGAAAAAAAATTCTCTAATAGAATTTTTCTCTTAGTTTTCTCTAGGTGGCAAGGAAATATGTGAATGAAATTAGAGTGGAATCCACATGTTAAGAGGCTATGTATGGCATGGATTAGGAAAGAAAAAGATGATAAAAAATCAAATGGAAGAAAGTGGGAGAATGGAAGCTTGAGGTGGCAAACTAAGGTGAAAAGGTGGCAAAAAATATGGCAAACAATGAGCCAGATTGTGGATCTTGCTAGCCAAAGGCATGAGGAATAAGTGGAAGAGACGTAAGGCTGAGACTTGGCCAAAAATGGAAGCAAAATGATTTGGCAAAGAAGGATAAGGTCATGGAAGTATGTGTGTGGCATGTGTATGGACATATCTCTATTAAGGAAAAAATGGTAGCCAAATGCAGTCCAAATGAAACCATATTTAGAGTAGTTATTAGATGGAAAAAATGAAGAAGAAAGGTAATTAGAAGATGGCTAAAAAAGGGAGTTTATTGTCAGGTTTAAGGGAAACTGTGAGAGCAAAACAAGCGGTGGCCGAGAGAGGAGCAAATGGAGCCTTTGGTGACACCAAGTGTCTGCCACTTGTCTTCTTTTCTTTGGTCCCCATTTCATATAAACAGGGGTGGGGGATGAAAGGGAGAACCATCAAGTGGCAAGAAATGTGAGGAAAGAACCATAAAAGAAAAAGAAAAAGAAAGAAAAAAAGAGTGGTCGTGAGAGTGGGAAGAAAAAAATTAAGGAAAAAAAATTGTGAGTGAAAGGCAAATTTGGGAAAATTTATGGGGAATTTTTGAAAAAAATTTTAGAGAAAGAGGAAAAAAGAAAAAAAATGAAGAAATTGAGATTTGATTAATGAAGAAAAGAGGCTAAACCCGAGAAGCATATGAGGTATAGAGTTTTTAATTTCTTTATAAATGTTAAGGTCACATTTTTGTGATATTTTTAGAGTTTAAATTAAGTAATAATTAAGATAAATTTTGAGAAAAAATATAGATATAAAATACCCTAAGGTTCTGGCTGAAATACGAAATAAAAATGGTATCCAAATAAGTAATTACGTTGCGAGGACAAAGAGAAGGATTAGAGAATTTTTGGTAATTATAGGAATTGAGGTAAGTAGTTATTATGGTCTTATGGCAATAATACATTTTGAATTATTTTCAATGTGTAAGTATGATTATGGCACAATTAGCATTTATTTGTTCGTAATTATTATATTTAAAATTTTAAAAAATAAAATATTTTAATTTTGAAATTTTGGATTTTTAAAAATTACCATTGGTATGCCCACGTTTCGAAATGAGTTATTGATTTAAAATTTGAAATTGTTATTGTGATGATATTTTCGAAAGGAAATTTTGATTTGTTTTCATCATTATGGTAGAAGTTTGGTCTCATCAACCCTTTGTTCCCACCTATGATCATGGTAAAAGTTTGTTTGCTTTGGTGCCCACGAGTGAGTATTAGGAGTTTGACCTTGTGAGTAACTTATACCTATGCATGATATAGTTGGACGTATATATTTAGTGTCCTCTATAGTAATAATGAAATTAGGGCTCATCATAAAATGTAACATTGTGATTTTGCTTGTGGAAAACATATGCTACGTTTTGAACTATGAAAATGTATTTGTAACTTGTACATTGATTATAAAATTGTTATATTTCCTATGTTAAAATATTGCATGATAAGATACTGTGATGTTATAATACATTACTAATTGAGATTGTAAATTTCACTCTAATTATAACCATTTCAGATGTCGATGATACTAATGCTGAATAGCAGATGATATAAAACGAGAGGTCCTAAAGCTAAGGTATGAGAATATCAGTACTTTGATGTTATTGATTTATATTTTTGAGTGTTGTAATGGTAAAAAATTTTAGAATCTCGTACTATATATAAATATTTTACATATTTCAAAGGATGAAATTGTTGTTGCTTTTTATATAAATAATATTTTGATATTGATATAAGAATGTGCTTCGACGGGGGTTGTGATAATATATATGTTTGTCTCTATGTATGTATGTGTGTGTGTGTGTGTACATGTGCATAAATATATATATATATATATATATATACGTCTTCTCTAACCATAATAGTCATCATAACTTAGAATAGATTCTTTACTGAAAAGAAAATAAAGCCAAGCATAATTACTTGTTAGAATCATTTTTGTTTTTGTTTTAATTTTTTACTTTTTTATTTTAGCTTGGACCATTCTAGTTGACGAAAAGTAGAGAGATGGAGGAGGAGGAGGAGAGAGAGAGAACCATACAAGACAATATATATTTTTATTTATATATATATATAAATATGAAATTAACAGTGTTAGTAATTTTGAAAAATATTAAAAATTTTGATATCATTTTATAAAAAGGATATTTAGAATTAAAATGAGATTTTGACAAAAGTTCAAAATATTGAAATGGCAACATGCCCTAATTTTTATTTTTATAATTTATATTTAAAATATGAATTATAAATGTTTGGACCGGAAGTTCAATTAATGAACAATAAATTAAATACATAAACTAATATAGACCGATTATATGTGTAGAAAGTGACAAAACAAATCATCAGTCAACCCCATCAATCGGGCAACAAGCTCAATCAATTTACCTACAATTCAACCAATCAAAGAAATTTCTTTCCAGCTCATCTCATTTATTCTGAAATAAATATAAAAAAATAGTTTGATATTTTTATTATTAAATTTATAAATAAAATTGTATATTATAGAGTTTATTTTAATTTTTTTAAAAATCACAAATCGAATTCATTAATCATAGGAAACAATTTTGTTTGGGTCTACAGGAGAATAAAAAGAAAACACTGGGATCCACTCACCTACTTTCTTTTTTGGCCCTGCATCGTACTGCTAGAATTTGAAAGGAATAAAAATTAAAAACGTCTCTAATTCTATATTTGCAGCTAATTACAGATCCCCTCATTTTGCTAATATATATATACACACACACACACACATATTTATTTTCTTTTCTTGGTTGATGGCAATCAACAATATTGAATGCAATATCATTCTATATTTTGTTTTAGATTTCTATGGTATAGAATATGTTTATTTTAAATGTTTAGTTTTTTAAATTAATTTGCTTGTAAATTTACTTGATTTATTAATATTTTTTTAGTGATATTGCCTAATTCATAAATAACTTTGAATTTTTTTTTTTTTTTAATGCCTCCAAATTACTTGAATTTCATAAAATGAAGTTCTACTTATTTTTTATGTTTTCATTTAGAACATCATAATGATTCTACAGGGTATAGGCTTGAATGCAGCTGAAGCCTTGGAAAATTTGATGGAGGTTGTTAGTTTCTATTAGTAATACACTTGTATTTAAATGCATTCAATAAACATAATTTGAGAATTTGAGTTATATAAATAAGATACAAACTTAATGAATGTGAATTTAGAATTTACAAGATGAATTGTCCGTCGACAACATTTATTTTGTTCGTTTTGTTCTAAAATCTGAATTTATGTTTGAGGGTTTTTTAGAAGATTAACACGCTAATTTTTAGGGAAAGACCTATAAATAGTTTTTTTTTTTTTAAAAAAAAAATCTAAATGGATGAAATGATAATCAAAGGTCACATCTTTCATTGTGTTTTGGAATACTAGGTTGACACAAAAACAAACTATTCCACAATATAAAAATATAGATCTAATGAAAAGATATGATTTATATAAGTTCAACAAAGACAAGAGCCATTGGTGATATTCATACTTAGCTTGAAGATTTGGAAATGGTGGCTAGTAATATTATTTTAAGTTAAATGCAAGTATGAACAAGACAAAATTAAGTGGTAAAAGTGCCACAAAAGTCTATACGTTAGTAGTAATATACCCCAAAAGTCAATGATATTAAATATAGATGCATTACTATTGCTATCTTTTATTAAATATACTTTTATTAAATAATGTAAAACGAAAAGCTTTCATTATAACCTATTTTCAAACGATAAATGTTCCACTCACTGTAAAATGGCAACTTGAATGTGGTTAGATCACAACAATGTGATAAATTGGCTTTAAACATAACTTCAACTATCTTTAATCATATAAAACAATGTGAATGAGAGCCACTTTATCTAGATTTGCTAATGTATATTATAAAATTTAAGAGAATATTTCTTTTCTCATTAAACATTATGATGTGATATCAAGAAGATTTGAAATCAAATCGCAAGATGTTGGTTCTTCATATATAATAAATTGTGCAAATTAAAATAATCACCCAATTAATTCACAGGGTGCAATAATATTATCAAGCCAATTAATGCAGAATCAAATAAAATAATAATAAGCAAAAAAATAATCACAAAAGAAAAGAGATATAGAATTTTATGTCAAAAACCCTCTAGCGTCGAAGAAAAAATCAAATCCACTATATGTGCAAACAAATGCAAGGTAATTCACCGAGAATAAAGTAAAAGAAAAAAAAACAAAATTTTCTTATTGTGTACGTGAAAAAAAGAGGCAATCAAAACCAAAATCAACTTTTTGATTTTCTTCTTTTTTGGTGGCAGCTTTACAGTGTGTGTGAGGAAAAGACAAAAACCCAACTCTTTTCTTTTTTTTTTCTCTCTCTAATTTGGCTCCCATTCTCTCATTCTTCCTCTTTTTCTCTTTATTCTCTCTCAGCCTTCACACACACAACCTTTTTTTTCTACTTTCTTCTCCTTGGCTTGCTCTTTTCTGCTTCAAGTTTCTCCCTTTTATAGGTGTGCAACCATTAGGATCGGCTTTCTGTTTAAAAACATTTTCCAAAATCATGTGGTTCTATCTTTTCCTTACGTTGGAGATTTTTAAAAAGTCTTACGAATTTATCTGTTCTCCCAACTGAAATCCAGCAAGGTTTTCTTCTTCCCCATGCTAAAAATCCTTCAAAGATCTGAGACTTATCTTTCTAGTAGTGTGTACTGTCTTTTTCTATTTTTTTTATCTTTATCTTTCATTTAATGGACTAGAATCAATAATCTCCTTTTCTAGTCCATAATGAGATGTCTATACATCTATTGCTCAATTTTCATTAAGTCCCACTGTCTTGATGCAGGACTAATACTTTTCACGAGCCACCGCCTTTGTTAACATGTTAGCTAGATTTTTAGTAATGTAAATTTCCTTTAAAAAAAACATCTCCTCTTGAATTATTTTCATAACTGAGCTTTTTTTTTGTGATTATGAACTTCTTTGAAGCTTTCTGGCTCCTCTTTTTTAGTATTCATGACATACTCAAAACTAGGATATCTAATAGATGGATGATGTGTTTTGATTGACCTTTTAACTTAAGGTTCTTTTGCAATTTGAGGTGGAATGGGATGTTCCTCATACTCGACATCATCATCAATATCTACTGATGTTGGCGTATCATCAATCCCATGTTCTTTATGTAATTCTTCCTCATTTTTGGCATCTTTCATAGAATGAGAAATTACTGTAGGATGAAGAAAATCTTCATTTTTTGTTGCTTTTTTTACTATCTCAAAATCCAACAAGATCTTATGTTTATGAAAGATCACATCTCTGGATTTGATGACTTTTTTCTTCTCCAAGTACTATAACTTGTACTCAAACTCTGAATCTCTATAACCCAAAATAATATATAGAATAATCCTATCATTAAGTTTATGTCTTTGTTCCTTAGGTATATACACAAATACCTTACACCTAAACACCTTTAAGTGAGAGTAAGTGATGTATCTAAAAGAGGGACAAGGCACACTGAGTTATATGAGATTATATGACTAAGAGATAACTCAAGCTCACATGGAAGATCACAACAAAAAAGGGGCTTACATGAGCTTAAAAGCTCACGACCATAAAGGAAATCATGACCATATGATCTTAAAAGCTCACAAAAGAGTTTACATGGAAGCTCACAGCTTTATAATCTTGGAAGGCTACAGTTTTGGCCTCATAAAGCATGGAAGTCACGACCAAGTCTATTTTAAAGAAGATCCTCACAACAAGGTCTAAATAAGTGGACATTAATACCCAATCTATGGTAGCTTAGACCATCCAAGCTTGGGAGGTTGTGACATGGACTCTAATGAAGATCAAGATGGTTTAGGCCATGAATAATGCCAAATAAAGGTAAACAAGGATTGGACACATCATTTACTGAACTAGGGCCACATAAAAGGAGTATCCTAATGCCAAGTGGACTAAATACAAGAATGTGGGCTAATAAACTTAAGGAATACTTTCATGCTTATGCTAAGGGGTGGATTTATGGAGGAGGAAGTTTTTGCCCAAATTTTGAAGGCCTTGAAAGGGGGAGGGCGAAACCAACAAGTTAAGGACAAAATCAACCACTAATATCTCTAAAAAGGCAAAAAAAACCTGAATACAAAGATTTAAACACGTGCAAAAATCTCTCCTATTCGCAAGAGATTCTCCTGCCCATGAGAGGTTTTTCTCTCAAGTAAGAAATTTTCCTTTTTTATTTAATATCTCCTAAAAATGACAACCAAACCTATATAAGATCAAAGAAATCGACAACTAATCAAATGAGAATCTGATCATATCTTTACAAGTTTTCAAACCAAGATCATATCTTTTTAAAAGAGTATATTCAACATATGGGGAAAATCAAGGGAGATCATGGATAAATCAAGGATATTTATCACATGATCATGGATAATCTTTATTATTCTATTCATGGTTGAATATCTCCACTATAGTTTCTCTATGTTTAAGATTGGTCAGCCCTAATTTCATTATTCATTCAAAGATCTCCATCAAATCAAGTTGTTTCTTAAAGAGATAGCTTTATTTCTATTAATTAGTTCTTAGTTTATTTATATGTAACTTATTATTTTTAATTTACTTTTTTAGATAAACATTTGTAATCAATTAAGGAGATTACTTTTCCTTTTATTTCTCTTAGCCTACAACTATAAATAGGCTGTAGAATTTAGTTGTAGTCATTTAAGTTTGAAGTTCATAAAATATAAAGCTTTCTACCTTCTCAACTAGTGAGGTTTTCTTCAATTTTCTTATTGAGTGGAGATTGGCGTCCACTTATCAAAGTGACTTATAATATTTTTATCAATCTTTTTACTTAAATTGATTTTAACTTATCAAAGTTTCTCTTATGATGTTTTAATCAATTCATTTATCCATTGTACCTTAGTTATAATCACAAGTTGATTGTGGATTAGGTAAGAATAGTTTATTTAGGGATTAAATTTTTTGTGTTATTTTTGTATGTGTGGATTTTATGTTATATTGTTGATCCTGGGATCCACATAAGTAAGTGAAATCCTTTCTAGACTATACTCTACTCTATTCAGAATATCTAAATTTAAAAAAGTTGATGGAGAACGATTCATTAAGTAGTAGGCATTGTAAAGTGGTTCACCCCAAATGGCTTTGGTAGATTAGTCATTTTCAATATGCATTTGACCTTCTCAAGAATGATTCTATTTATTGTTTCAGCTATATCATTATGATGTGCGGTACCCGGAACAATCTTCTTATGGTTGATTTCATGCTATAGACAATATTTCTCTTTTATGTATATTTACCTCTTGTCACTATAGAGACACTTTAAGGATGTACATTTCTCTCTTTCTACTATATCATGGAACTGTTTGAAGTGTTGTAGAACCTGGTCTTTCATTTTCAAAACAAATACTCAAACTTTTTGTGAAGCATCATGAATAAAGGTAATAAAATATTTATTATCGTATTAATATTTTCACATCAATGGGACTACACACATTAGGAGTAAACAAACTCGAGTATATTTTTTTCAAAGGAAAAACTAAAAAAAATTCTATGTTGTTTGTCATATAAATAATCATAACAAGGGTTTAAGCTCATACCTTTAGCAAAGAGAATGAAAGACTTTTTTATCAGAATCTGTAATCCTATTCTTACTCATATGAACCAACCTCCTATGTCACAAGTCAAAAAAGACATCATCTTCCACTGCATTCAAAGCATCTTCAGTTCTCTTCACTTGGAGAGTGTGGCAAAATTTACCTATAGTAATCATAATTGAACTTTTGGTGAGTTTCTATTTATTATTACTAAAGAAGTTGTAATAACCATATAGACCTAAAATAACAGTAAAAATCATATTTATATGCAAATTTGGCATATTTCGCATATTTTTTGAGGTCAACGTTGATCCAAAATTTGCTTATACATAGACATTACCAATACCTACTCTATTTACATAACTGGTGTTACTCATCTTTCTCCACCAAAATCTCCTACTTTATATACAGTAAAGACATCTATCCTAGGTATAAAATGATATGATGATACTGAACTAATAACCTCACTCAATATCAAGATTAGTAAATGATTTGTTATAAAAAAATTAATTTTAGTGAACGTCTCACAGTTAATTAACTCTTTTTTAAAAAAAAGATGAAAAAAGAAATTCGATTTTCTCTCCTATTTACTTTGACGATGAAGAATCAAATTATCAGTACATTTATTTCTTTTTGTACTTCTTTCAAGTGCAGGATAAACCCAAAGGCTAAGTGAGAGAGAAGTGAGAGATTTTTAGGAGAAGGATAATTGAGTTTTGTGACCATAACATACCTAAGTTTTGTCTTTGGTTTATGAAAATTTGAAGGGGATCATAGAAGAGATAGGAAGTGGGAAGAGACTCATCTATTTTATATGTAAAATGTTGTTTTTTTAATAATTTAACTTGATATTTTTTTCATACTAATATCTAGCGCAATTAGAGATTTAAACGAAAGAACATATTATATCAAGTGCAATTTTAGTATTCATCTAGTTTACTCGTTTTGTTCGGATTTGATTGTTATCATTATTTGAATAAAAAAAGAAAACTATGACTTGTCATGGTAGACTTATAATATTTGTCTAAGGTTTATACATAATTTTTCTTTTAATCCTTACTGACCCAACCTAATCTTTGATATTATTTTATGGGAGTAAATGTAGAATGATTTCCACCTCCTTTATATCCATGAATTGTTTTTAAAATAGGGTAGTCCGCATACTTGAGGAAATTTGATAATTATCAGCATTTGAGGTTATGGTAAGAAGCATATAAAGTATAAAAATGGTTACAAATGATGTCACTTTTTTATTAATGGATATGATAACATGCTATATTTTTAAAATAAAAAGGTTATTGCAATTAATATTGTCACTTAGGATTAATAAAATGCTAATATTATTTAGACTCATATGGTTATGATATATTCGGTAATTTTTTCTTGTTTGTAATTTTAGAAATAATATATCACATGACACCTTTTCGTTTCATGAGAAGTTGTTGGGATTCACGTCTACCAGCTATTAAAAAAAAAGAAAATAAAATAATAGGAAACAAGTTGGTTATATAATGGAGAAAACTGTGACTGGATTATAATATAGCTTTTTGCACTAATTGAGAAGAAAAGGAACTTGGAACGACGGGCTACATGCAAAGTACTACGAAAAGTTTCCTGTGATTCCTTGTCTTCTTTTTTTTTTAAATTTTCCATTTTGATTTCCTTTTATGTATTTTAATTTCCTCTCATTCCTCCATCATGCATTATAAATATTTTAATTAATGAATCAAACTCCTAATGAGTGACCTTCTCACACATTCACGTACAGATAGAATTTTAATATTTCATGAAAATTGTAGTAACTAATTAGTTTGCATCACGAAATAGATGTCATACACCTTTTTTTTATCCCATATAGTCTTTAAATGCGAACTTAATTCTCTAAATTGGACAAGTGCAACTAATTTTAGTATTTGATACTATTTTTATTAGGACGAGTAGCAACTTTTGAAACTCTTTAAAAATCAAATTTATTTTCTACGGAATCCTTTTATTGTCTTGCATCACCCATGATGTTATAGTTAGTATGTGCTGAAGCCTTTTGGTAGACACAAAAATTTATTACACGTAATAAAAAATGTGGTGATGAGAGTCAAATATTCCTAATAAAAAATATCTTATGAACATAGTAGGTGGATAATCTATAATTATGATCATATCTTTTTGTGATCGAAGATGTATTTTGCTAAATATCCAATTTAATTGACAAATATTGTTTGTCTAATTATGTTTTGCATCAAAAAATTGATTAACAAACCTACTATAGTTTAGATCATTGAATCTAATGGGTGCTACATGTTAGTTTAATTGAATTTCACCGAGCTTTAAGATAATGGAGTAATCTTGTGATTAGTGTTAGGTGAAGTTTATACATTAACTAATGATAATGATTAATGCTAAAATAATAAATTTGATTTTAGAGTTTAATCAAATGTAGGTGGCATAAATATCTGAAGTAAATTAACTAAAATGTTCAATAATTACGTTGGAACCATGATAAATTAATTTAAGGCATTAATTAGTTCTTACTAGGCTGAATGATTACGAATGCTTTTAAACCCAGATGAAAGACTGAATAATGGTTAAAAGACAGGTTAATTAATGGACCAGAATGGTCAGAGACAGGACTAAAAAGGATAAGAAACAAAGAGAGAACAATCAAATTTTTAATTGCTTATGTTTATCCTAAAACCTAGGCGTCAGATAATAAATTAAAAATCCTAGTTTTAATAATGGTAATTAGGTAACTTAATTTTTCTAAAGTTTTTTTCTTTGAAGGTTATAACACTAAGCCATGAACTAGACTTAAATCACAAACATATAAATAAAAGATAGATATATATATATATATATATATATAGACGATGATGATAGATTAAGAGAGAAGGAGATATTAGAGAAAAATAAGGGATAAGACGAGAGAAAGTAGAAGAAGGGAGAATATCTCCCCAATTAGCACTACAATTAGAATATCCCGCAAATAGAGTTTTCTCTCATGGGAAGACAAACAATCAGCAAGCCTATGGGACATCTTGAGGGATGAAAAATATTATCTAAGGTAGATTCTTTTTCCATGCAAAATAGATTTTATGGTTAAGGTTCTTCAAAATAGAAAGTAGATAGTTTTAGGGTCTTCACTCAATAGTAAACGTTTTCCTTGTGGTCTTCTTCCTCTATGAAAAATGTTTTAAATGGCTAGATCCTTTTTATATCTTTCTTTTCTTTTTTTTTCTCTCATCTTTTGAAAACCTTTTTTTCGAGTGCTTAAAGTGAAGGTCTTAAGTTTTTTTTTAGAAAATACTCTTTGGTTGCGTGTCATATATTATATGAATTCTTCATTTAAATCATTTTCTGAAAGGAAGAAACAAAGTTTTCACCTTTCGGATATAAGAAGATTCAACAATTTTTCTCTCATTGCCAAATATATTTAAGGAAATGAAAAAAAGAAAAGAAATGTTTTTTTGTTGAATTTTCTCCCGTGAACATAAAGTTTTCGCTTCAAACCTGAATAATAGTATATATTTAAAATTTTCAAGGAAAGATAAATTATTAAAAAATTGAAGCAATAATTTATAGTAGTTCAATATTTGTATATTTACTACCTAAACTACAATCAAACAAGAATTTCAACACTTCATTAGTAAAGAATACATTTATTTGGATTTAAGTACATATTTAAAGAATACACTTTTAATGGTTTAGGTAGAATTGGCTTCATCTTTTTAATAAACTAAGTAGAATTAACTCTCTAAATTTAGATTTTTATTATGCTGGTAAATAATACATTTATTTGGATTAAGTACATATTTATTTTTCTCGAGTTAGTTTCTACTGAGTCTGATTCTATACTAACTCTTTTATAAAAGTAATATAACCTCCGAATCTATAAGAAGATAACAATAAACCTATAATGTGTTCTATATGTAAATTTAAGGTCACAATGTTTCCACTCTTTATCTTAATGCATACTTCCTCTTTCTCCAAGTTTCCCTTTAAGTCTTCCAAGTTTCTATTCACAATGGAAAAGATGGATGGGATGTTGAAGAATAATTTTCTCCAAAAAATTAAAGTTCAAATAATTAAAAGATAACAAGTAAGTCATGAATACATAAATTTGATGTAAAAGCTCGAACATTCGTACTAAATAATAATATTGAATTTTATAAGTTTGCGAAAGTAGTTTACTAATTTTTTGGGTTCATTTCTTGCACTGTTTAATCGAAATATCCAATAGGATTACGGGAATGTCAATTGAAGAAAATTAAACATAAAAGAAAGAAAAGTGTAAACTAAGAACCTAAGGGCTTTACCTCCACTGCGTAATTAGGAAAAAAATAGGAGACAACCTTTAATTTACTAACTCTCTTATTGAGGATCCAGATTTTGGTCATCCTGATATGAAATAATTAATAATAAAGGGGTGAGTTACATTAACTCAGTAAGAATATCAATACTTTACTACCGATACAGAAAATTAAAGGTTGGTAGAAATCATAAAACAACCAATGAAGCTTATTTTTCTTTTTAAGTAAATTCATTTAACGTGAAAATATTTATTCATTACCTACCTTTAAGTTCTCGAATACCATTTATGAAGGAGTAAATAGAATAGTAATGCACATTATCTATTTTAAGATACTAACAGTAATCAACTTACCCATTTACTTATTTACCGGTGTCGTTGGGGATCCATAAGGGTTCCCACTACACGTGAACTCAATATCCATTCTATTAATCAATTGATCGTCCCCATACCTCGTTCAGTAATGGGTGCCAAACGTACTACTACCTCAATATTCTGTCCGATATGAGGATGAACAAAACACTTCCCAACCTCTTCCGGTATGGGGCTTCTCAACACTGTTCGACTGAGGGTAACATCCACAATAGGGTTTGCCCTATATACCGGGCCCGTACACTCTTTTTTATGACACCCGATAAGCCTTTTAGCTTGATAATATTAACTAACACATACATGTCCATGTTATCGTTTAACCACCAGATACATACAACAATCTCGTTTCATAATTATAGAAAAATAGAACGATAATTTAATGGGTAATATAGTTTAATACTCAATTATTAAAGAAAATACATTCATTTTCAACCAATTAACTGATAGGGATAAAATAATTGAGTAAACTAATAAATAAAAAAGCAATTAAAACTAATGAATTAAAGTGTACGAAAAAGTGGTAAGCAAACAAAGCAGTATAGTAATAAATAAACAACACATATAAACTAGGACAATTATACACTGACTCCATCGGTGACATGTATTTTAATTAATCAAGGGTTGCCAATATTTTAAGAATAATTTTTTTTTTGACCTAAATATTTAAATAATTTCTGTATTATTTATTATATATTATTTTTGTGCTTTAACTGTGTTCAACTTTAAAAATTAAAATAAACAATCAACTTTTAACTTTCATTAACTTTTTAAGTATTTTTTCCAATTAAGAGTTGTGTTTATAATTTTGTACAGGGGTTACTCATATATATATTAGTAAGTGAATTTATTATATTGGCTAAAAATTTTTAAACATAAAATAAAAGACAATAAATTAAAGTCCGTTATTTTTTAAAATAAAGATAATTATATTTTTTTTATTAAATAATAATAATAATAATAATTTTAAATTAATATATATTAATTATTATTATTATTATTTTTTAAATTTATCTAAATAAATATTATATTTATATACGAATCCCAACGCGTGGTTACTAAAATTAAGAAGATGCATAATCACACACATATATATATATATATATATTTTTTGTTATTTGAGATCCTAAACAATGTTTAAGACAAAAACATAATAATATTTTTATCTAAATATGTTCTTGAGCAATCATTTTGAGGTTTTAACCAGTGATCATAACTATTTCCATCTCAAAAGTCTTTATGTACCGAAGCCAAAGCTGTAGATTTGAACTCACGAGAGCTTAATTTTTTCATCCCACATAAATATTAATTTTTGAAAAGTGGAGACCTAATTGTATTTACACCGACATTCTTTTTATTTTTTGTGAGGGTATTTCGGTCAATTCACTCCATTCCACTAAAGTCTCCCATTTCCCCATGAGAAGAAGAAAAAACAGAGACACTGTACAGAGTGAGTGAAGAAGATAGTAATGGCAGCTGTCTCCAGCCCATTCTCTTCTCTTTATATCCCCTTCACTCTCTTTACTCCCTCCTTATCCCCTTTCCCACAAAAATGAACTTCTTCTTAACTTCATTTCTCCTCTTCACTTCTCTGCAGAATCTTATCTTCTCCGCCGCTTCACCCACCGGAAAAAATGTTCAGACGTTGAACACCAAGTCACAGGAATACATTAACCCTAAACTCCCACCCAGAACCTTGTCATCTTCCAAGAAATTCGAGGGTTCATCAGACCTCGTTCACCTCCGATATCACATGGGTCCTGTTCTATCTTCATCCCCAATTAATATCTATCTCATCTGGTATGGCCGCTGGCCTTCTTCCCACAAGCTCCTCATCAAGGATTTCCTCCTGTCTATCTCTCCTTCTCCTCCGGCTCCTTCACCATCCGTATCCGACTGGTGGGCTACTGTTTCCCTCTACACAGATCAGACAGGCGCCAATGTCTCCCGTAACATCCTAATCGCCGGCGAGTACAACGACAAGATCTATTCCCATGGAACCCAACTCACGCGGTTATCCATCCAGCAAGTTATAGCTACAGCCGTCAAGTCCGCTCCCTTCCCGGTTGACCACAAGAACGGTGTATACCTCATCCTTACATCACAAGACGTCGTCGTTCAGGACTTCTGTAGAGCTGTCTGCGGCTTCCATTACTTCACCTTCCCATCAATGGTAGGATACACTCTGCCTTACGCCTGGGTTGGGAACTCCGGCAAGCAGTGTCCGGAGGTCTGCGCTTATCCGTTCGCCGTGCCGGGTTATATGGGAGGAGGAGGGCCTGGAGCGTTGAATCCGCCGAACGGAGAGGTGGGTGTGGATGGAATGATTAGTGTGATCGGACATGAGTTGGCGGAGCTGGCGTCGAACCCGCTGGTGAATGCGTGGTACGCGGGGGAAGATCCGACGGCTCCGACGGAGATTGGGGATCTGTGCGAGGGACTGTACGGAACGGGAGGAGGAGGTGGATACATTGGGCAAGTGATGAGGGATAAAGGAGGAAGAAGCTTCAATTTGAATGGGAGAAATGGAAGGAGGTTTTTGGTGCAGTGGATATGGAGTTCTGTTTTGAAAGCTTGTGCTGGTCCAAATGCTTTGGATTAGCCAGTTTAATTCAATCTATTTGACTTTAAATTCAGAAGTATAGAAGGGTTTTTTTTTGTTTTTGTTGCTACTGTTAATTATTTTTTTATAAAATTTTATCTGTTTTATATTCTATATATATATATATATATAACATGAATCACGCCATGTTCTTCCCTCTGTAATCTTGGGTTCTCAGCTTTCAGAATTACTTGGTATATTAATTATTATTTTCCAGGAAATTTAAATTCGAGTTTTGAATTGGATTATGATTTTTAAAGGAGGAATAAAAAATTAAAATGGTTTCTTTTAATATTAAGTAAAAAAGTTGAAGTGTCAGTTTTTGATTATGGTCCTATATATATATATATATGTGTGTGTGTATTAATTATTATAAAAATATAAATGTGTGTGTGTGTATATATATTGGTATTTTAAATGAAAGTAAAGTACTGGTATTTAAACAGAGAAGTACTTGTATTCACATGTACCTTTGGAGCTCTTAATTTGCTGAACAGCTTTGATTCTCTTTATATTTCTTGAATAACATTTTGAAGAAAATTTTTGGAACTTGTTATAATTAATTTGGGGGAAGATATTTTTTAAAAGAGAAATATAACTCATACCACCTACTCCAGCTAATTTGATTTGATAATAACAACACTCGAACAAAAAATTCCAAACACTAATATCTAAGACTTAAAAAAATGTATTTATTTTTATTCAGTTTAATCTCTGTCTTAATTTTATATTAACTTAAATCATGTACTTTTTTTTAATTTAATTATATTTATACTTATGATATTTAATACTATTAATTTGCTCATCAAATGTCAGTAGAATGTTAAAAAAATTTAGAAACATGGATAGTTATACTCTTTTGTCTTTGTTCTATAGATTAGCTTTTTAGGATATAAATAAATATAACCAACATGTCATTTAATATTCAATTTATGGGATGAATTATTTTTAGAAATCAATGAATTGCTTCTATAATTCTTATCACTTAGAAATTGAGATCATAAACGATGCAGTTGATTATTGATTTTATTATTTTTTTAAATTTTTTGATGTTAAAATTCTAAAACAATTAAGATTCTATTTGGAAAACAAAATAAGAACATGTTCATTAGAGATGAAAATATAAAAGGGATTAAAAAAATAATAATAATAAAAAATCAATTTTCAATAAGCTTAAAAGTATAAACAAGTTAGGAGAAATGAAAAGTGTACGATGAATACATGAATTTGAAATATTTTCATTTATGTTATTTGTAAAAAGAGAGTGATTCCCCCATCCATAAAATCATGGAGCCCCAAGTCGTATAAAGTGTTGAAATTAAATTTTTTTTTTTTTTTTGTTTTAAAAAAGGTTTAATAACTTGGAAAGTTATTTCTTTGATGATTTGTCTTAGTAAATACCTTTTTTTTTTTTTTTTTTTTTTTTAATTACTATTTGGGTTTTCTATAGAGTGTAAATTGTTTGTAGATCAAAGATAAGTAATAATATAATTGCGGGTAACACATATATAATTTTATTTCACAGTGAATGAATTATTTTAATATAGAAAAAGCCAAGAGGTTTTTCACCTAATTGTTTTGAAAAGTGTACGATGGAACAAAAAACATATTTCTACTCCTCAGAGTGTGGGGTCCAGTCAAAAGCTTAAATTGAACCATCTGTGACTTACAGCTAATATTGGGACCCACATATAAATCTTTACAAATAATAATATATATATATATATTTCAAAAAAAAAAAAAAAAAAAAAAAAAGTGCTGGGGTTGAGGGATGGAGTGTTGTTTGTTTGGAAATGATATATATATAATTTTAATATAGGAAAGAATCTTTTGGTTTGATGCTTCTGACACATTTTGTTGAATGAATGGACAATTTTGCCCCTCTATTTCTTCAAATTCTACCAAACACACAAGTTGAATGTAATAATTATTAGTTTTTAGTTATGTGTTATTAGAATGTTTAAAATTATCTTTAGATGAACAACCAGCTTTCTGAAAATGTTACTAGAAAACCATAACAAGGTGTCTGACTTGTAAATTTATGAGCTCTAAGCTGACTCCATTTTCAGCCATGAAGCTTCCACAGAATGTCGTCTTTATCTTCGATGGAGAACGAAAATTGATGTATGGGAGCCCCCCAACAGAGTCTTAATCGGTGAGCTGGAGAACCACACTCGCATGAATGGCTAGAAAAAGACGCTTTCCTTCCCTCCAACTCTATAAAACTTAAATACACACACACACACACAGTTCCCACGTTACAAAACTATCCAATTCTTAGTTTCATGACTTTGTAATTTTGATTTTTCCTTTGCTGGCCATCAAGTCTTTGATATCAACGATTGCCAGCTCAACCGAGTGAGGTTAAGCTTCTTAAAATTCAAATATAATTTAAGTTGACTTTTTTTTTTTTTTTTTTTTTTTTTCCCCAGAGTTTCATAGTTAATCTGGTTATTGAGATTGTGTTAGAGGAATAGGGAGTATCTTTGCTATAGAGATCAAGATGGTTTGTTGGTTTATCTTAAAAATACTATTTGTTGAGTAAATAAGAAGTAATACGAGACCACAAGTGATTTATGTAATACCCCAAAATAAGATTTTAATGTAATTTAAAATTAATAAATATAATTTTTTAATTTTTTTAACTTAATTTAAAGTATAAATGAAGTAAAAATTGAAGGATGATGAAATTAAAAATAATTTTGGAGAAAATGGGTAAAAATTTGAGTTTTTGGAGTACTTTTTTTTTAAAAAATCAGAAATCGGGTGTTAAACTGTAATTTAAGAAAGTTTGGCCACGTCAGATGCCCGGTCAGCAGACCCGATGAATCAGGACGCGCCGTGTGACAGCAGACGCTGACGTGGTGCCACGCGGGAATCGAACGGTTCAGATCCGTTCCTGCGCGCACGGACGACCCAGATGCATTCCCTCCCTAAATGCGATTAGACGGTCAGATTTGAACGCGATCGGCCGGTTCAGATTAGATCATGATGGACAGTCCACATTGGATCGCGATGGACGGTCCAGATTGGATCGCGATGAACGGTCAAGATTCACTTCTTCTTTAATCGCGATCGGATGGTGCAGATCAAACGTGATGGATGACCTAGATCAAAAGCAGACGGATATAAATAACCCCCCCCCCCCCATCTACACCAAACCTTAACTCTAGCCGCAAGATCCCCTCGCCGGAGAAGAAGACCCAACCGTCGGGAAGGAGACTGCTGCCACCCATAGCCGCACCGGAGCCCTTTCCGACCGTTAAAAGAGGTAAAATTTCTTCTTTTAATAGGAATTCAATTCTAAACACACCCATGATCAAATCGGAGCAAAATGACCGGCCAAGTGACCGAAAAACATAGGCGAAATCCGGCGGCGTCGTCGTAGAGAATTTCACAAAATGCTTCTGATCAGGCCCTTCCCGATTCCTCTTATGTATAATTTTTTCACCGTTGTGATCCCCGTGTCATTCTCTATAGATTGACTGAAGTAAAACATCCAACCCCAGCGTGAGCCGGAGGAGCCGCCGCACCGGAGCGCCCTGCCACCGATAAGTTTCGATTTTTTAGATTTTTTCGGCCAACTGAGGTCCCTCAACATATTTTCTTGTAGGGATTGATGCAAAGTCGACCGAAAACTGCCAACCCAAGGTGGACTGCCGTCGTAGGCAGCGGCACTATCATCGGAGTATGGCAGAGCCATCGTGCCAGAATTTCTGAAATTGGTCAATGAGCCATGGGATTGATTTTGGGTTTGTTTGAGACATTTGCATGTACTATTAGTGCGTTTTAATTTCTGAAAAAAAATTCAGGGAACCCGGGAACTGACCGTAGGCACAGTCGAACAGTGTAGCTTTTCAGACATTGAATTGAGTAAGGATCCATCACCCTATTCCCTATCATAGAGCTGAAGTTTAAATAAATAATAATATGATATTTCGTATAAATTTAGAAAATGTGCATAATTAATTATGGATTGCTAATGGAGACAAAACCGAAAATTCTCTACTGTTGTTTTATTGATTGTTTTACAATTTAAATGCATAGTAGTACCTTATTAATTAATTTTATGGCTTTGAATGTATGTATGGTTTATTCTATGTGTTTACTGTTGAATCCAAAAAAATGCAGGTTAAACGGTAAAAATTGTGTGATGAAATGAATAGATGAAACAACAGCTTTACTGGATATCCTGAGAGATGGTGGACGGACCGGGTACATAGGGAACCCTACCGTGAACGTTGTCTCATACCGGATGGGGTAGATACTTGATAATTTGGTGCTCATACCGGACGAGATATGAGGACGACCCGCTTTACCTTCATACCTGACGAGGTATTGAGGTTTAGTAAATTGGTACTCATACCGGATGAGGTATGGGGACGACCCGTTATTTGAAAATATTAAATAAAAGAGTTTATGTGTAGTGGGGACATCCCTATGAACCCCTATAGATACCAGCAGGCTGGTAAAAAGAGTGATAATTATTGTAGATTTATTGATGATGGATATAGATTTATAATATGTGCTATGATTGCTAATTATACATAGAATCATGATTTGTATAATATTATTGTCTGTATAGATTGTTTTTATGAATCCCACTACGGTAAGTGAACGACAAATAATTTTTATGATCGATAAATGAATTTGTCAATTTAGTGCTCAATTAGTATTTTTTGATTTTGTACCAATCTTTACTTCTGTGTCGGTGATATAGTGTGACATCCTTATTGGATTAGTGTAACTCACCCCTTATTTAACCATTTCAGATCAAGAGAACTAGATTCCAAAGTTCGATCCGCAAGAGGATTGCGAGTATATGCTAGTTTTCTTTATTTTTCGTTCAATTCCTTATTTCTTGTATTTATTTCAAGAGAGTGAATTTTGTAACACTATTTGGTACTTTAAGTTATTGTGTAAGAAATGTAAACCTTGAACTCTTATTACGCTTCGGCACTTAATTTATAACTTATTTCATTTGATATTTCTGGGGTCTCTACAATTTAACATACTCATAAGATTGACTTACGCACTTTTAATTTTGTTTTAGTAATCTTCTTATATTATAGTTACATGATATGTTAATTTATTTACATCCTTTAATACTTTATTTTGCATTTTACTCCACGACCAAAGGTGGATTAGTCATGGGTGACATGTTTTGGCAAAATTTTTATTTTTGGATGTACTCCTTCCAAGATGCATACAAGGTAGTATCTAGGGAAATCCATCAATTGCTAACATCATCAATGATTTGTCTCAAAAACTTAATTAGGTTTAAAACATTGACAAGTATGAGTATTGAAGCTGCCATGGGTACTGGAAATTGAGAAATGATATTGATTTTACTCACTCTCTGTTAATGATTATAATTAATCCATCTCAATTGTTGCATCCTTTACTATGACTATGATCACAAACCTAATTAAAAATTTGTCATTAGTTATTTGTGATTAGGAATATTTAGTTATATATTTGAAATGCTGGTAAACTATATGTAAATAAGCATTTATAATGACCATATTCTTTCCTGTCTTGTTATCCTGGTGAATAATTGATTACATTTATATCATGTAAGCATGGTTTTATATTGTTAAAATATTTATATGTCAAATATTTAATTGTACTAGTGAATGTTTTATGAGCTGTTACAAATTTAAATGTGCGACAATAACTAAAGAATAACACTTAAACGTTTGAAAACTTTGAAAAATGAGTACAAGGAAAATTATAAGTTGGTGACAACTTCATTTTAAATTTTGTAAAAAGGTATGAAATCTAAACACATGTTTGAAAATCCTTACAAAGGTATTTGAGAAGTGTTTTAAAGAGAAAATCATCATACAGATTTTAAAAAGATTTTGAGGATTAATTTTTGAAAATTTAATTGTATTTCTCTAAATGTATATGTGTATGTATGTAGCAAATTTGAAGAAACATTTGGCTCTGGCAGAATTTGAGACAATGGAAAAGATAGTCATACTTGAGAGTATTAAATGTTCTCACCCACATTTCATTTTATTTAATAGTCACTTTTTGACCATTTAAATATTGAAATTCAATAGTGATTATTTAGTAAAAAAAAAAGAAATTAGTACTAAAATATTAACTCATTATATTTTGATACTGGGTGTTGTGAACTTGAAATTGTTTAAATTCGAGAAACTAATTCCACATTCCACAAATAGTTGGCGGAGGAATGTGCTTGTAGACACCCCTAAGAGTTTGTGGAACATGGTTGGGTCAGACTATATGTATAAACTTTAAAAGTCTCTTTAAACTTTAAAAATCATGGTTTAAAAGTTAATTTCTTTTCTTCTTCTTTCATTATTCACTATTTGAGCCACTAATGCCTCAAGATCCATATTCTATCACTTATTTATGTTGATAATGTAAGACGCATGAAATTTTAAAAATGATTAAAATAATTAAACTTCAAAATCTAATACTTTATATGCTTTTAAATTAAAATAACTAATTTTTTAATAAATTTATACCTAAAAAAATTTTCACAAAATTAAAATTTATCCCTAAATATGTGACAATTAAAATTTTGAAAATAAATTGAACAAAATAAAATTAATTTCAGGCCCTAAACCAAAAAGGAAAAAAAAATAATAATTCCATAAAACGGGCCACCTCAGCCCGGTGATGTGGCTGCGAACCAGTCAGAGGAAGCTGCTTGGCATTTGACCCGCACACATGGTCAGCCATGCAGGCACCACCCTATGGTCAAATGATCGAATGGTTCCCAGATGTGCAGAGGTAATCATTGCGATCCAATAACTCACACGCAAGATGTCGATCGGACGACCTGCATGTGTTTTAAGGCAATCCAACGGTCACGCGAATGAACAATCCAGATCTAAAGAGGATGACCATCTAACGGCTGAAATCGCGCAAGAGCATAATTATAATTTTGCCATTAATGTGGCTGGATCCAACGAACTGCATGCGACCACGTATGTGCGATCGTGCTGCCCCTATTCGTCGAGTGGTGAGTATTTAAAAGCCCAGCCTCTACCCATTTTGGCCCAGCCCAATCAGGAAGGAAATAAAAAAAAAAAAAGCAGAAGAAGAAAGAGAAGAAAAAAAGAAAAAGAAGAAGAAGAAGAAGAAGAAGAAGAAGAAGAAGAGAAGGAACGACCGTATCTGTACCAGAAATCAAAATTTATAGTGTTTTGTGTTAGCATGGTACTGTACATTTTGACTCTATTTTTGGAACCTCTATGCTTTTGTACTGGTTATTACAATGTACAACTGGATGAATGTAATGTTATTTTGTCTTATATGTTTAATTATCTATTATTGCATGATTAAATGTATGTCTAATGACGATAAATTATGGCGAGGCTCACAGATAATTTCTCTCTAACAAATTGTGGTAGCCCGAATTTTTTGAAATAATTAAATTTTATAAGTTAATAGAGAAAAATCCTTTTTTATTTAGGTTATATAATATTAAATGTTTGAATTAATGAAATAAAAAATCACAAAGTACACTAAGAAATGCAAAAATAGTTAAAAATTGTTAAAATAGGACTTTCTTGAAAAGAAATTATGAACTTAAGGCCTTTTTCAAATTAAATACGACTAATTTGAAAAGATTTTAACTGATCAGGGGTCACTCTACAATTTCAGATAAGCGGACCACGTGGGATGACCCACTTGGCAGCACGACCAATCGAGCCTCACCATGTGGCAGCCACGCTAGTAGGGAGTCCATGTAATTTCAGAGATCGAATAGTTTGTGTTAATTCATACGAACTCGAACGACTCTGATCACATTTTTGCCTAAACCTAGATGGACGGCCCCAATTAGATCGCGTAATGATCCAATGGTCCACACAATGAACGACTAAATTTTCTAGGGAAAGGCGATCAAACCATCGAGATTTGCTCAATAGGGAAAAAATCGATTTACCCTCAATGAGGGGCGATCAGATGACTATTCCCTCACGACATGCACTTGATTGGACGGTCGAGATTCATGGAAGGGTGGTATTCAAACATACACTCTTTCGGCCCCAAAACCCTAGCCGACAAAGGAAGATCAGAAAAGGGAGAGAGAGACGCCGGAGGGAGGCTGATGGCGGAGCAAGGCAGCGCTCTCATACCAAATACCCAAATCGACCCCCGATGAGCATTTTTCTTCCTTTTTCATCGTTATTTCCCCTCCGCTAGTGGTTTTGATGCATATTCTTGTGATTTAACTAGGAATAGCAAAAACCAAGACCTAAAGCTTTAGCCGCGACTGATGGGTGTGAGAGGTGGCATTCTTATCCCTACTTTGAGGTAATGACACTTAAACCTCTCTTCATGATTGCTTAGCCAAGGCCTTAACTCTAAAATATTAATTCGTGCATTGTTTGAAAAAATAATTATATATTATTTCACTGCAGGTCGTCGATGGAGCTATTTGAAGTATTTTTCCCTTTTCTTTGTGTTTCTTTTGTATATACTTGTTATATTGAGTTTAACTATAAATTTATATGAACTATTCGTGACGAATATCTGTAAAGTGTGTGTACTGATGATGTACGAAATATATGCATGTTGGGTGTGTGTAAAAAGAAAACTAAAAGGTTACTATGTGCAGCGAGTTGGTGTTAAACTCGTTAGGTGTGTATGTTAGCAAATGATAGGTTACTGTGTGTGCGTGGTGACTAATGTGTATGTTGAATAAATGAAAATTTGAGGTATGAAGGCGATTAGAGAATAAATCTAAAAAAACGTATGAAGGGAAATAATTAAACTAAAGAGAGAAATGTGTGAATAAAACTTATGGATATGCAATAAATGATTCTAGGAATCTAAAATAAAAAGGATAAGAGAATATAGAACCCGGGGAGTTGAAAATGTAGTAGAGAAAAGAAATAAAGTGACTGAATAGATAATTAGAACAATAAAGAATTAAAGAATTAAAAATAAAGCTATTTGGGTCTTTTAGAAGATGAGAAAAATATGTTTAACAGGTACCAATGAGGGAGGGTGTGTATGTATTAGTTATACAGTGAACCTTGCTATGGATACGATCTCAACCAGACATGGTTGAGAAGTGGTTATCAACACTCATATGCCCTGGGGTATGAGGATGGGTGGTTGACTTTGGCACCCATATGAGTTGGGGGACAACTAATTATTGTAATGCTCATACAGGTTGGAGTATAATGACTATCAATTATTATGGCGCTCATGTAGGTTGGGGTATGAGAATAACTTATTATTATTGAATATCCACTGTAAAGGGGATCCTTATGGGCCCTCAATGATACCAGTTAAAACGACATCGCGTGATGAAATCTAAAAGTAAATAAAACTCTAAATCTCAAACGAACAAGAAAAGTGATTGATCTAATATATGTATTGTACCTGATTATGAATTCGATATGATATGATGATATCTGTCTATGAGAATGCAAATTATCTAAACATGAATCTAATATGATTTGATGGCATTGTGAATGAGAAAGATAAGAGAGATTTTCTAAATATAAAATGAATTTTATAAAATTAATTTTTCATAAGTATTTTTTACTATTTTTACAACGTTTTTGTAAGTTATTACTTGGCTTTCGTTTTCTTATTGAGATAGTATAGCTCATTCAATTCATTATTTATCTTTTTCATATCAGGACACTTAAGACCCCGCTTTTAAACAATAAGGGATTCAGTACGAGATTTTTTATTTTCATTTTTGACAGAACTCGAGGTTAATTGTGACATCTCAAATGCAAATTAAAGCATAAGGGTACTAGATACAGAAATAGATTATGAGTGCGTAGTAAATAATCGTGTAGTGGAATGAATAATTATAATCCCTTGCAAAATAATAATAGAGTTACATACAATACTGAGGCAGAAACAAAATTAATTACAAGCCTCTATAAAAAAAATGGACTAAAGTGCGAGACAATTATGCACTCATAAAAGTTCATGGATCCACGAGATCCTCAAAGATTTCAAGAAGTAGGTTAGCAATCAGTTTCTCACTATCTTTCTTATTTAGAGGGGATATGGAAAGGAGTAAGTTTTCTATACTCAGTAAGAAAAATAATATTTAAATAACATCATAAGATTTCAAAGATAATTAAAAATACTATCATTACTTACTATCAAGAGTCATGTTAGGATTCTTTATTAATTATGAAATCAATTTAATTTTAAAAAAATGTCAAGTCAAAGTCATATCATGTTAATCAAATCAATTATGTTGAAAAATAGAGAAAATCAAATAATTCATGACATGCTCTTTATTTCATTTTTATTCTTTGCACGAAATTGTTCTGACTTCCATCTATTGAGGGCAATACAGATTCCCAACTATCCATATGGAATGGTTAATTCGTTTTATATTATATCAATAATTTATGGCTTGCTAAACTAATAGCATATTTACGACTTGCCAAACCATGACACGATCAATGACCATAGACGTGCCAACCACAATGGTTCTACATGTTAACTATGGCCACGACCGTACTTTACCAAAGGTGACCCCTACAATCGTGTCGCATCGCCACTCTCGTTAGAAGATACACTGTCATCCACAGGGAGCAGTCCTTTCATGGCTTTTCAAATCAAATGGGGGAGAAATAGAAATCCCTCGTAGGTAAAATGTCTAACAAAACACTTTATGGTTCATGCATGCCAGTACCAATACATATTTCACATTTTTAAACATCACTTCATGCTTTATTTCTTTACCATCGTACAATGTATCACACATCAATATTTATCCCAAGCATACAATCATTTAAAATGAACATGAAATTAATTGACTTATATATGTTCATAAAACATGCATTAACTCATAAATCATTTTATTTAAACATATAAGATTAAACATGCAACCATTTAATTTAAACTTCATTAGTTTAATCTAGAAATACTCATTAAGATATTTAAAAGTAAATACTAAATTCTTTACCGAAATCTTGGTGTTTTATATGTTTTTTTTCTTATTCTTCTCTCATTCTCTCTCTAAATCACTCCCTTTCTCTCTAAAACCCTTTGGTGGATAGAAGAATGAAGTGGAAGTAATAAAGAAACGGTGAAATGGGGGTACCTATTTTTAGAAAATAAGGACCGTTACATTTGCGCCAAGTGGCAAAATTTAGTGAAATAGAGAAAATCAAGGTGAAATGATGAGATGTGATGACTAACGAATGTGACCGATAGATGGACGATGCGATGTGACGGTGGCACAAAAACTAGAGGCATGCCACCCAAACGACAACGACACGTCGCTTAAGCGATGGTGACATACCGCCCAAGTTGACAGTATCTCGGTGCCCAACCGGCGACGTTTGTCACCTAAAGGCAGTGTCAACGCCCAAGGGGGCAGCGTGTACTGCCTAGCCTATCTTGCATGCCACAGGCCTACCATGTTGTGTACGCAAGCTTACCGTGCACCACAGGCTTAGCTTGAAGTGCCCACAGGCTTACTGCATGCAGGTCTACCGCGTAGACGATGCGTGCATAGGGCTCGCAGAGCCATGCGTCTGTCCGTGCACGATGGGTCGCACACACAAATCATGCCTCACGCCCCGCACGGATGGGACGTGCGCACTGTGCGCATGTCTTATGCTAGTCGTGCATGTGCACACAAGTGTGGCGCACGGAGCCCATGCAGGCGGGATGCTTCTCGCAGGCATTCACGCAGAATTTTTTGCCATTTTCCTCTGTTTTCCTCCGTTTTTTCCTGAAATCTTTTTAATTAATCTAAATATAAATTCCCTACGAAAAATAATTATTTAACTAAATAATATGAAATTCATCTGAAAATTCAAAACACGAAATATTAAGGAGTTTAAATGGATTTAGGGCCAGAATAAATAGAGGTTCACATTACAAATTAAATATGAAGGTTTTACGCATTTCGCTCTTCAACTCCCACGTCGCTTCCTCCAGAGTGTGGTATTGCAATTGCACCTTCACCATTGCAATTCTCTTGTTGCACAAAACTTTATCGGGCCAACCAAAGATTTTTGCAAGGAGCTCCTCATATGTCATATAAGCTTGAACCTATATTTCTCGATGAAGAATGATGTAAGAAGGGTCAAGGTGGTACTTTTTGAGCATAGAGACATGGAAAACATTATGTAGACTCGCAAACTCTAGAGGTAGAGTAAGGCGGTACGTCACAGGTCCAATATGTTCTATGATCTAAAAAGGTCACATATAACAGGGGCACAACTTACCCTTCTTATCGAATCGTATTTTTCCCTTATAAGGGAAGATATTAAGGAAGACTTAATCGCCAACAGCAAATTCTAAGGGTCTTCTATGATTTTCAGCATAGCTTTTCTAGCGATTCTAGGCGGTGGCTAAATTCCTTTGGATGATAGTGACTTTTTTGTTAGTTTCTTGGATATAATCGGGTCCTAAATGATGCTGGTTCCTGACTTCATTCCAATAAGTGGGAGAATGATAGGGCCTACCATATAGAACTTCATACGGAGCCACGCCGATGTTAGAATGATAACTGTTATTATAAATAAATTCATAAAAAAGAAGGTACTCATACCAGTTATCGCCAAAGTCAAGGACATAAGCGCACAATATGTCTTCTAGTGTCTAAATAGTATGTTCATACTAGCCATTAGTCTGAGGATGATAAACAGTATTGAAATATAATCATGAACCAATTATTTCTTGAAAACTATCCTAGAAATGAGAGGTGAACCAAAGATCTTTGTTTAATATAATGGATGAGGGAATTCCATGGAGTAGCATGATTTCCTCGACATACAAGCAAGCTAGTCTGCTAGTAGAATCTATAGTTCTGATTGGTAGGACATAGGCAGTCTTGGTTTATCTGTTAATGATGATCCATATTGCATTGCGTCCGAAATAGGTTTTGGGCAAACTGGTAACAAAGTCCATGGTCACATGCTCCCACTTCCATTCTGGAATAGGGAGGCCTTACAACAAACTGTCAGCTCTCTAGTGTTTAGCCTTAACTCACTGACAAGTAAGGCATCGGGAGACGTAGTTGACAATGTCTTTCTTCATTTCGGGCCACCAATATTAATGTCTCAGGTCCTGATATATTTTGGTACTTCTAGGGTTGATGAATAATTTAGAGGCATGGGTAGCCTTGAAAACATCCGTCCTGACAACGGTAGAGAGTCAAATACGATCCCAAAATCTGCACAATCTATTATTTGTGAGTTTAAAACCAATAAATTTATTAGAAGTAAACTTACTTAGATTTTTATTTATCTCTAGATCGGTGGATTGACCTTCTCAAATTTTCATAAAAAGATCAGACAAAACTCGGATCTGAGCGAGGTAGGCACTATTACCATAATGGTTAAGGCAGAGTGCCTACATAGCATCAACTAACTTCTAACTGGAGGCCATGGCTTTAGTCAACAAAGCAGACTCTTTTTAGCTTAGAGAATCAGCGACTACATTACCTTTACTAGGGTGGTAGATAATCTTGTAGTCATATTTCTTCAGAAAGTTCATCCAATATCTCTGTCTTATGTTCAGTTTCCTCTATGAAAATATATACTTTAAACTTTTGTAGTCAATATAGATCTCAAATGTCTAACCGTACAAATAATAGTGCCATATTTTCAAGACAAAGATTATGGCCGCCAACTCTAGGTCGTGAGTGGGGTAGTTACGGTCATGGGACTTCAATTGTTTGGATCCATAAGTAATTACCCAATCGTACTACATCAAAATACAACTCAAACCCATATGAAATACGTCACAGTAAACCTGAAATCTTCCAGTATTGTTGGGGAGGATCAACACTAGAGTAAAGGTGAGATGATACTTCAACTCAACAAAACTTTTCTTACATTTGTAATCCAAAATGAAAGTTACACCCTTCCTGGTGAGACGGGTCAACGAAACTGCAATCTTGGAAAATCCATTGATGAATCGCCAGTAATAACTTTCCAAACCAAGAAAACTATGTACCTCAGCAACATTTGTTGGTGGGTTCCAGTTTATTACTATTTTAAATTTGGATAGATCCACAAAAACTCTTTTGCTAGAAATTACATGGCCAAGGAAGGAGACTCGATCTAATAAAAAAGAACACTTGCTAAACTTAGCATACAAATAGTTCCGATGAAGGGTTTCTAATACTAGACAAGTGAACTGTGTGTTCTTCATAGCTAGTATAATATACTAGGATGTCATAAATGAAAATGATGACGTATTGATATAGTGTATGCCGAAAAATCCTGTTCATAAGATCCATAAAAGCAGCAGGGGGATTAATTAGTCCAAAAGGCATAACCTTGAACTTGTACTGACTGTATAGGTATTGGAAGGCAGTTTTCAGAATATCTTCTTATTTGATCCTCAATTGGTAGTACTCCAATCTGAGATTGATCTTCGAGAAGATCGTAACACCTTGTAATTGATCGAAGAGATCATTAATACAAGGTAAAAGATACTTACTTTTCACTGTTACACGGTTGAGTTCTTTGTAACCTATGCACAATCGAAGGGAGTCATCATTCTTCTTCACAAATAACATCAGGGCACCCTAAAGAGAATGACTGTGGCAGATGAATTTTTGACCATGAAATCTGGAGAGCTAGTTTTTCAATTCCATTAGCTCAGTATGACTTATGCGATAGACATATTTTGAAATAGGTTGTGTTCCAGGAAGCAAATCGATAGAAAACTCTATCTCCCATGGGGGTGGCAGACTAAGCAGATCCTCTGGAAATTTATAAATAGTAGAAATGGTGTATACAGTAGGATGGACATCTATATTCCTATTTATTTAGAGGTTAGATAATAGCAAAATTAATTTACAGATTTTTATTTCATTTTTGGTGATCACAGGGTTATAATCTTACTTTCACAGTTAATGATTGCCCTATACTTCTCTAACAATCTATTCCTAAGATAATATCAAATCCTGAAAAATGTAAAAGTGTAAGGTCTACTAACAGTTCTACTCCCGATGCTTCTCTTACCAATCTATTCCTAAGATAACATCGAATCCTAAAAAATCTAAAAGTAGAAGGTCTACTAACAGTTCTATTCCTGAAGCTTTTATTTTACAATTTTTATACACAAAATGAGTTTCTAATAAACCTCTAAAGGGAGTTTTTATTGCTAACACTTCATTTAAAGGTTCAAGCCTAATATTTAATTTACAAGCAAATGAACAAAAAATAAAAGAGTGGATAACACCTGTATCAATAAGAGCTTGGGCAGAAATATCATGAATAGAAAACATATCCTGAATAAAAATAGAAGTGGTGAGGGCATCGGGTTCATCAAGATGTTACACACGACCTTGAGCTACTGGTCTGGCCATATCCTTTGGCCGATGGGAACAGTCTTTCACAAAGTGCTGAGTGCTTTCACATTTATAACAGATATTATTCAAACACCGACATGCCTGATCACCATTCAAGTGACTACAATACTGATATAGTTGGGCAGGTCAGGTAGGTTGTCCAATAGGTGGAGGCAAAACAGAGGGAGGGTCAACTTGGGGTCATTTATGAGGATGGCTACTAATTGGGTCAAATAGTTTTCTTCTTGGTTGTTGGGGTTAGTGTTGTTGTTGTTGGGTATAAACTCGGGCGATGCATTATTACCAGGTCGAGAGAAGATCTTCGTCCAACTAGGCATGTTTCAGTGCCTCAACATACGAGTTGGGTCTCAGCATCGCAAGTCAGTCATAGATATCGACACGAAAGCATTTTAGAAACTTCCTAACTTTGTAACTTTCAGGGGCAACCATCAATGGGGTAAACCTAGATAGCTAAACAAATCGGGTTACATATGAGGCAACCTTCAAGTTTTCTTGGTGGAGGTCTTGAAATTCCTCTTCCTTCTTTTCTCGGACATAGACTGGGAATAAGTTTTCAAAGAACACATCCATGAAAACCTCCCAAGTGATTGGGGTGGGTAGGACTTCTTTTTAAGTTGCCACCAATGCTCAGCTTCACTGGTTAGCATGAAGGCTACTACGTGAATATTTTGTTCCTCGGTTAAATCTAAGATAGAGAAAAGTTTTTCTATTTACATGATCCAGACTTCGGCTACTAAGGGGTCTGAGCCTCCTTTAAAGTGGGGTGGGCCTTTCCTAAATTCTGCTATGTTTTAAGAGATAGACCTTTCAACTAAGTGATAGTCAGGGGCAAGGGGTGTTTGCAGGGTTTGCTTTGTTTTGGCCTACGACTGCAGTTAGACCTTGGATAGCTCGAAAGAGTTCGGTAAACTTGGCCCTGGTTGGGTGATCCTGGGCCTCAAGTCTCTCAGTTCGCTCTACAAAAGGTCTTTCTCACATTATTCCTACAAAAGAAAAGAAAGACACGAGTTAGTAGTTTAGTTTTTGAAAGAAGACATATCCGAAGTATCTTAGAAGAGTTTCCTAACTATAGCCTCAGTTGTAAGGGATTATTTTGCGTAACTGCTCTAATAGCATTTATGACATCTCAAATGCAAATTAAAGCAAAAGGGTGCCAAATACAAAAACAAATTATGAGTGCATAATATAATACTACTTTTTTTACTAAGTATACAGAACTCACCATTTTCCATACCCAATCCAGATGAAGAAGATAGTGAGGAACCAATTGGTGAACTACCCCTTGAAACTTTTGAGGATTTGTGGATTCATAAACTTTTATGAGTGTATAATTATCTCGCACTCTGATGAGTCCATTTTTTGTGTAGGCTTGTAATTAATTTTATTTTTGCCTCAGTATTATATGGAATTCTATTATTATTTTGTAAAAGATTGTAATTATTTGTTTTGCTACATATGTTATTGGTTTGGCAAGCCACAAATTATTGATATAATATGAAATGAATTAGTCATTCCACATGGATAGTTGGGAATCGGTATTACCCTCAATAGATGGAGGTCAGAACGATTTCGCACGAAGAATAAAAATGAAGTAAAGAGCATGTCATGATTTATTTGATTTTCTCTATTTTTCAGCATCATTGATTTCATTGACATGATATGACTTTGACTTGACGTTTTCTTTATTAAATTAAATCTATTTTATAATTAATAAAGAACTCTGACATAACTATTGATAGTAAGTAATGATTGTATTTTTAATTACTTTTGAAATCTTATGATGTTATGCGCAGGTCTTCTCGAAAATAGACTTGTGTTCAGGTTACCATCAGGTGAAAATCAGAATATAAGACATTCCCAAAACAGCTGTTTGAACTAGGTACAAACACTATGAGTTCCTGGTCATGCCATTTGGGCTAACCAACGCCTCAGCCATATTTATGGATCTGATGAACAAGGTCTCCAAACAATTCTTAGATCAATTTGTTATCGTGTTCATCGATGACATCCTAGTCTATTCAAAAAAACAGAGAGGAATATACTCACTATCTAGCTCAGGTTTTGCAAGTTCTCAGAAGAAAGAAGCTGTATGCAAGGTTGAGTAAGTATGGATTTTGACTTGAGCTTACCACCTTCCTAGGACACATCATATCTAAGAATGGAGTATCAGTGAACCCTGAAAAGGTTGAAGCGGTGCTCGGCTGGGAGAAATTGATATCAGTTAAAGATATCTGTAGGTTTTTGGGAATGGCGGGCTATTACTACAGGTTTGTTGAAGGATTTTCTAGTCTAGCTGCTCCCTTGACTCGGCTCACGAAGAAGAATGTCAAGTTTGAGTGGAATGAGGACTGTAAAAGAAAATTTTCAGAACTAAAAAAGTGGCTTACTACTACACCTGCGCTGGCCTTACTGAGTGGATCGAGGGGATATACAGTTTACAGTGATGCCTCATATCTAGGTCTGGGTTGTGTTTTAATGCAGCATGGGAAGGTCATAGCCTATAGGTCCAGACAGTTAAATATTCATGAGAAAAGCTATCCCACCCATGACTTAGAGCTTGCCGCAATCATACACGCCTTGAAGACATGACACCATTATTTATACAGAGAGACCTTTTAGATCTATACCGATTACAAGGGTTTTAAACACATATTTACTCAAAAGGATCTCAACATGCGTCAGAGAAAGTGGATAGAACTTTTTAAGGACTATGGTTGTGACATCTTGTATCATTTAGGTAAGGGCAACGTGGTAGCCGATGCACTCAGCAGAAAAAGTGCAGGTATATTAGCCCATTTGATGGTTTTAAAATGGCAGATTGGGGGCCACACAATAGGTTCGGCTTCAGGACCTGAGGAAGTCACATGTTTGGGCCATCTGACCGTTCAGCCTAAGTTAATCCAGAGAATAAGGGAAACCCAGTCAGCCGATGCCGCCTTAGTAGCCATTAAGAAAGATGCAGAACAAGGAATTAGCTCAGAATTTTGAGTCTCCACCGATGGGTTGCTCTGATTTCAGGATAGGGTGTGTGTTCCAGGTGACAGTGAGTTAAAGAGAAACATCATGACAGAGGTCCATAGCTCAAAGTTTGCCATGCATCCCGGAAGCACTAAAATATACCAAAGTATGCTACCCTAATTTTAGTGGAACGGAATGAAAAGAGATATAACAGATTTTGTTTCTAAGTGTTTGGTATGTTAGCAGGTCAAGATAGAGTATCAGTGCCCAGGCAGGCTACTTCAGCCATTACCGATCCTAGAATAGAAGTGGGAACATATCACCATGGACTTCGTGACAAGATTACCTAAGGCACGCGCAGGACATGATGCCATCTGGGTAATTGTCGACCAGCTTACCAAGTCTTCCCACTTCTTGGTCATCAGAGTGACTGATCCCTTCGACAAGTTAGCAAGAATGTATATCCGGGAAGTGGTCAGATTACATAGAGTCACAGTGACAGTGGTGTCCGACAGGGACCCTAGGTTGACTTCTCAGTTTTGGAGTAGCTTTCAGTAAGTCGTGGGAACGAAGCTGTCCCTCAGTACTGCATTCCACCCTCAAACTGATGGACAGTCAGAAAGGACAATCCGTACACTTGAGGATATGCTCCGAGCTTGTGTCCTTAACTCCAGGGGCCATTGGGACGACCGTCTACCCCTGATAGAGTTCGCCTACAACAACAGCTACCAAGCGAGTATTGGCATGGCTCCGTATGAGACATTATATGGGCGCCCATGCAGATCGCCGATTTGTTGGGAGCAAGTGGGCGATAGAAAACTATTCAGCCTAGAGCTGGTAGAGGAGACTACATCCAAAATAGTTAAGATCAAGAAGAATATTCAGACGGCTCAGAGCAGGCAGAAGAGTTGTGTAGACACCCGGAGGAGAGATTTAAAATTTGAGGAAGGTGATCGGGTGTTCCTCAAGGTCACTCCTTTAAAGGGAATCAGTAAGTTCGGCAGGAGGAGAAAATTGAACTCCCGATTTATTGGACCATTTAAAGTCTTAGACAGGATTGGTACCGCCGCCTACAGACTAGCACTGCCTCCAGAAATTTCTAAAGTCAACAATGTGTTTCATGTGTCCATGCTACGCAAGTACAACCCGGATCCCTCTCATATCCTGCCCCACGAGTCTCTTCCACTCTAGGAGGATTTATCCTATGAGGAAGTACTAGTTGGCATTGTGGATCGAAAGAGTAGATTACTCCGCAACCAGAAAATATCATTTGTAAAGGTCATATGGCAGAACCACACACCAAGGGAGGCTACATGGGAGCTAGAATCAGACTTTAGAGCCCAATATCCCCAGCTGTTCGATCGAGAGTAAGAGACAAATTTGAGGAACCAAATTTCTTTTAAGGAGGGGAGAGTTGTAACACCCAACATTTAATTTTTTTGATTTATATATATATATAATTATTTATGAATTAAATTTAATTTGGTTTATTTTATTTTATTTTAATTTAATGGAAATAATAATAATAATAATAATAACAAAAAGGGTAAAAAATTAGTTGAGGATTTAATTGAAAACAATTTTGCGAAAAAAGGGTAAAAATTTGGGTTATGGAGGTATTTTTGAAAGAAAAATCGAAAATCAAGGGTCAAAATGCAATTTAAAAAAAATGCGCCACATTATATGCTCGATCAGCAGCCCCGACGAACCAGGGCATGCCAGGTGACAGAGGCACTGACGCGGGAGGCCACGCTGGGGGGGCCACGTGGGCGATCCGCGTGCGCGCGATCGAACGGCTGAGGTCCGCTCCCGCGTGCATGGACGACCCATATTGAGATCGCGCACGGACATCCCAGATTGATTTGCGCACGGACGGTGCAAATTGAATCTCGCACGGATGGCCCAAATTGAATTGTGATGAACGGTCCAGATTCACTCCCTATTTAATCGCGATGGGACGGTCCAGATTAAAAGCAATGGATGACCGAGATCAAAAGTAGATGGGTATAAATAACCTCATCCACACCCAAACCCTAACCCTAACCGCCAGAGCCCCTCGTCGGAGAAGACTACCCAACCACAGGGGAGCCGACTGCCACCTCACTAGAGCAATTTCTGACTGCCAAACGAGGTAAAAATTTAACTCTTTTATCAGAATTTGATTTTAAACACACCCATAATAAAATCATAGCAAAAAGACCGACCAATTGGCTAGAAAATGCTGGCAAAGCCCGACGACGCCGTCGCAGGGTATTTCAAAAAATGCCTCTGATGAGGCCCTTCCCGATTCCCGTTTGATGTGATTTTTCCACCCTTGTGATCACTGTTTTCTTCTCTACAGGTTGACAGGAGCAAAACACCCAACCACAACGTGAGCCGGAGGAGCCGCCACACCGGAGAGCCTCACTGCCCGTGAGTTTTAGTTTTTTACATTTTTTCAGCCCACCGACGGCCCTAAGTGAGTTTTCTCACAGGAACCGATGCAAATTTAGCTGAATTTGGCTGAAAACAGCCAACCCGAGGTGGATCACTGTCGCGGGCAGAGGCATTGTCACGAGAGCACGATTGAGCCGCCATGCCGAATTTTTGAAATTGGCCGAGTAGGCCCTGGAACTGATTTTGGATTTATTTGGGACATTTTTAGGTACCGTAAGCACGTTTTAGTTCCCAAAAAAAAATTCAAGGAACTTAGGGACCGCCCGTAGGCACAGTAACCATTTAGCTTTTGGTGTCGAATCAAATAAGGACCCGTCATCCTATTTCCTATAATGGAATTGAAGTTTAAATAAATGATGATACTTTATTTTGTACAAATTAAATAGATGTACATAATTAATTATGGATTGCTAATGGAGCCCGAACCAAACATTGTTCTCTGTTGATTTCTGTTGATTTATTTTATAAATTAAAAGCATGATGATTTTTGGTTTATATATTTTATGGTTTAAATGCATGTATTACTGCCTTACTTGACCATTGGTTGATTTTGAGATTTAAGATATGATTGCATTACCGGATGCATATTCATTATTTATGCGATTATGTTTGAATTGGTAATGGAGACTAAGGAAAAATAGAAAATGGTGTGATCTAATAAACAGATAAGATGACAGCCTCACTAGGTATCCTGAGAGATGGTGGACGGACCGAGTTCATAGGAAACCCTACCGTGAATGTTGTCTCATACCAGACGGGATATGGAGACTTGGTCATTTGGCACTCATACCGGACGGAGTATTGAGGTTTAATGTCTCGATACTCATACCAAACGGGGTATGGGGTCGGCTATGTAATTAAGACTGTTAAGGAAAAGGGTTCACGTGTAGCGGAGACACTCCTATGGATCCCCATGGATACTAGTAGACTGGTGAAACGAGAAACGGTTACAATTTCGTTTATTGTTAATAAATATGAATTTATGATATGTTCTATGTTGCTGGTCGTACATGAAGTCATGATCTGTATGATATTATTATTTCTATAATTTATTTTCATAAATTCCCCAATTGTAAGAAAAAGGGTAAATGGTTTTATTTTAAATAAATGTATTCGTTTAAATCTACTGCTCTATTGGTTGTTTTGATTTTCTACCAACATTTGCTTCAGTGCCGGTGATATAGTGTGATGTCCTTACTAGGCTAGTGTAGCTATTCCTTATTTAACTATTTCAGATCAAGAGGACCTTATTCCCGAGCCCGATCCGCAAAAAGACTGCAAGTAGATGCTAGATATTTTATATTTTCCTTTTTTTCTCATTTCTCGTGTTTCTTTTAGAAAATTCATTCTGCGATGTTTGTTTAGTACTTTTAAGTTATTGTATAAGAGATATAAACTTTAACTTTTTATTTCACTTCTATACTTAAATTATTATATATTTTCTTTTGGATTTTTGGGGTCGTTACATAATAATGTTATTAAAATAAACTATATTTTTTTGCATTATTACATATAATGCAGTATTAGTAGCAGTTGTATTAGAAGTAGTAGCAGTAGTAGAAATAACAGTAGTAGTAGTAGTAGTATTAATAGTAGTAGTAGCATCTGTAGTAGTAATAGTACCTATAAATACTCATGTACTAGAAGACTTTTAGCATCAACCACAAATCAAAACTTGAGTTTCTCAATTAGTCTATCTTAATTCTTCCTCTTATATTTCAACAAATTATTTTATTCAGCTAGCCTATCTTTTCATTTTTTCTAAAAAAATAAATTAATTAATTATTTTCCATTTGTAGGTTGATTTGTACATTTAAATTCTTCTTCAATTGAATTTATCTAACAACAAATTTTTTTTTCTTTATTTAAATTAATTAATTAATTCAAGGAAGAAAATCTGAAAAAAAATACTAGATAGTTAATAATACTATTAAAATAAAATTTTTTGTGATGTTATATATAATAAAATAGTAATAGCAGTAGCAGTATTAGTAATAGTAGCACAAGCAGTGGTAGTAGCAGTAGTAAACATAGTAGTAATAGTAGCAGTAGTAACATTAACAATAGTAGCAGTAGTAGTAGCAATAGTAATAATAGTAGAAGTAATAAAAGTAACAATAGTACTAGCAGTAACAGTAATAATAGTAGTATTAGTAGTAGTAGTAGTATTAGTACTAGTACTTATAAATACTCATGTACTTGAAGGCTTTTAACATTAGCCACAAATCAACACTTGAGTTTCTCAATTAATCTCTCTTACTTTTTCGTCTCATATTTCAACAAATTATTATATTCAGCTAGCCTATCTCTTTATTTTTTCTAACAAAAACAAATCAAACCTAATTGTTTATTTTGCCATTTGTAGGTTAATTTGTACATTCAAATTCTTCTTCAATTGAATTAATATGATAACGAAGCTTTTTTTTTCCTCATTTAAATTAATTCAAGTAAGAAAATTTGAATTTTTTTTTTTGGATAGTTAATAATACTATTAAAATAAACTAAATTTTTTATATTATGTTATATATAATTTTATTAAAAGTTTTAAATAATTTTGTAATCTAATTTTAATAGAAATTATAGTTCCAACTGTCTAAGTTTAATATAATTTTATTTGAAGATTTATGAAAAAAAATTAATTAATTAGTTTTAGTATGATTATAATTAAAAAATATATAATAAATAAATAAACTAAAAAATAATTATATGAATCATAGTCAGTCTGCTCATTTCACAATGTACGAATTATATTAAGGACAAAATATTATTTTACTGTTCAAATTTTGATCTATTTTCTTCTGTAATTATAATTGTGTATTTTATTAAAAAAACAGTCTCAAGTTTTTAAATTTTTTTAAAAAACCATGTTACGATCTATGACCACGACCATGCCAACCACAGTGGTCCTATAGGTTAACTATGGTCACGGTCATTCTTCGGCAAAAATGACCCTTACAATCGTATCGCATCACCACTCTCGTCAAATGGTACACCGTCATCCATAATGAGGGGTCGTCTAATGTCTTTTCAAACCAAATGGGGGAGAAATAGAACCCATCAGAGATAAAAAACCTAAGGAAACATTTTATGAATCATGCATGCTGATACCAATACATATTTCACATGTTTAAATATCACTTCATGCTTTATTTCTTTACCATTGTACAATGTATCACACATCAACATTTATCCCAAGCATTTAATCATTTAAAATGAACATGAAATTAATTTACTTACATATGTTCACAAAACATGCATTAACTCATAAATCATTTTATTTAAGCATATAAGATTAAGCATGTAACCATTTAATTTAAAATTTGTTAGTTTAATATAGAAATACTCTTTAGGATGTTTAAAAATAAATATTAAATTTCTTACCGAAACCTTGGTGTTTCCTACGCTTTTTCTCATTCTTCTCATAATCTTTTCTCTCTAAATCACTCCCTCTCTCTCTAAGACCTTTTGGTGGATGGAAGAATGAAGTGGAAGTGATGAGAAAATGGTGAAGTGGGGGTCCCTGTTTATAGAAAATGGGGATCGTTAAATATGCGCCAAGTGGCAAAATTTGGTGAAGAGAGAAAAAGTCAAGGTGAAATGATGAGATGTGACGACCTACAGATGGACGACGTGATGTGATGGCAACATGAAAATTGGAGGCATGCCACCCAAACGATGGCGACACAAACGATGGCGACACATCACCCAAGTAACAGAGACACACCGCCTAAGTGACAGCGACACACCGCCCAAGGTGACATCGCTCAACTGGCAGCACGCACCTCTTCAGCTTGCCGCACGCCATAGGACTAGCTTGTTGCACGCATAGGCCTACTACGAGCAGGCCTACTGTGCACAGGCCTACCACGCACAAGTCTACTGTGCATAGGCCTACTGTGTGCAGGCTATCGGTGCGTAGGCCTACCGCGCGGATGACGCACACACAGAGCGTGCAGAGTTGCGTGCCCGTCTACGCGCATTGGGATGAGCGTGTAGATCGCGCTTGGTGTCTTGCGCAGATGGGACGTGTACACAGTGCACACGTCTTGTGCTGGCCGTGCGCGGGGGCAGGATCTATCCCGTGAGCATTCCTGCAGAATTTTCTGCTATTTTTCCTAAAATTTTTTAATTAATTTAAATATAAATTGCCTACGAAAAATAATTTTAATAATTATTTAATCAAATAATATGAAATTCATTTGAAAATTCAAAATATGAAATATTAAAGAGTTTAAACGACTTTAGGGATCGAATAAATAGGAATTTACATTACAAATTAAGTACGGAGGTTTCAGGGGTGTTAGATTAATTTTTTTTTTTTAGTTGTAGTACTTATTTTAAAAACTTTTCAAAATCTCGTTATCCACGGTTGCCACATGATCGTATTCACGTCATAGAGATACATGCAAGGAATGTTTTTGTAAACATTATATTGACTTGCTGTATTTGAATTATGTTATCATAGTTTTTGTTAATTAAGTAGCGGGTATACGTTCAAGATTCAAATAAAGGGTCCAGACATTATAATTGTTATCAGAACCAGGTTTCGTTGGAACTATCTGTTACACATGAGGCTTAGAATAAGTGAAAAAAAGGAATTTGGGTTGCAACTTTAATGTTTCATTGGTGTAGATGATAGATAGAGAAGATTGCTATAACAATTATAACTCTATAAATGATTGTTATTTGTCTCCTATAACATCTTATTGCAAGCAAAGAAATATCTTGTTTTCAATTATTTTATGTTTCTAGCTAGAAAGTAAATTTTTTTTTTTTTTAATCTAAACATTATTCTAAAAAGCATGGAATTGATGGAGTTTTGAACCTCCAACATGTAAAAATGGAGAAATACCATGGGATCAAAAATGCAATTCACTTTGTTAGCAATTCAGCTGAGAAAAATAATGAGGGAAAAATGAATGATAAAAATAATATGAATTAAATGGATTTTTTCAAATAATATTTGAAAATGTTAAAGATCTTAATAGCTGCAACAATTAATTTATGTCAAAAAATTAGTAAAAGTTAAAGAGAAAAATAATTTTTCAAAATCCAACTGAAGTTTTTTTAATAATAAAAATTTGTTATCAATTACTTATACGTAAATAAATAAATAATATATATATATATATAAACACGTGACAGAAATAAGTTACATATTTTCGTAAACAAGGATTGAGAAACGGAGACGAGAATAAGGTAGAGCCATCTGGTATTTACAGATGCGAATTTTCAGGCTACGTGCCCTCCGCACCATCACCTCTCATGCCTGTTTGACACTTGGAATTTTAGGGGTAATACATTCGTACATTATATATAGACACACACACATAATAATCTTCATTAATATTCATCTGTAGCCTGTTTTTTCTTGTTCCTCTTCCCAGTTACTTCGTTAAACATCACTCATGGCGGACATCAGAGGAGGTGCAGTTGTTTGTAGCGACACCTGTGGCTGTCCTTCTCCATGCCCCGGCGGCGCCGCTTGCAGGTTTTCATTCTTTAATTATTATTATTTTTAATTCTTTAATTATTTTAGTTTTAATTTCTACCTTTGTCTTTTGGCCATATTGTTCCAAACGTTGCAAATAAACTGAAGACTATAAATTGTTGTTGATGCAATTTTTTTTAACTAATAGAGATATAAGAACATAAATTTTTTATTAAATCAAAATGGAATATTTTACGTATACAACAATATATGATTTATATATAAGAAGTAAAAATGACATATTAGTTTTTCTTTCATTTATTCTATTTAATGGTTATTTAATTTTTATTATTTAATTTATCTTTATTTTATTTTAATTTTTTCATAATATTTTATTTATAATTTTTTTTAATAAATAATTTATAATTTTACATAAAGAAAATTAATTAACGCAAAATGGATGCAGCTGCGTAAAAACTGAAACGGGGAGCGGGGTGACTCACAAGGTGTGCTCGTGCGGTGAGCACTGTGGCTGCAACCCCTGCACCTGTTCCAAGACCGAAGTGACTTCCACCGGCAGAGCGGTCTGCAAATGTGGCCCCGGCTGTACCTGCGTCACTTGTAGTGCTTAGCTTATCTTCAAATCTTTTTCTTATATTTTTAGTTTGGTTTTGTTTGGTTTTGCAGAGCCTCATCGTCATCTTTTGATGATGATACCAAGTAGTAGTAAGTTTTTTTGAAATTAAACGCAAGTAAGGGAGCAGAAAAATATCATATATATGATATGTGTGTGTGTATATATATATATATATATATATATATATATATATGCACACATATGTACCCAGTTTCTGCTGTAATGAATAAATAATCAAAGGGTTTTGTTATACATATATATAATTTTTCTTTTGGTTGGGGGTTGGATGGAGATCATACTGTTTTCTTCAAAAATTAAGTTATATGTTCCAAACATAACCGACATATGAAGTTTAGAGACAATAATAATTGTTGGCTTTATTGATATAAAAGCATTCTGCCCATATTTTTACAATAAGAAACGGGAAAGATAAAAATGATAAAATAATTTCTTACAACAACTTAAAGTAATAGAATTATAACAGGTGCTAAAAATACAAAAGAAGAGTTACTTTGGATTCGGGGAGGAGAGAGTTTTCGTCGAAGATAAAGAAATCGAATAATGGGCATTGACTTGGTAGAGATGAAATGAACACAAAGATGGCTAGTGGTCACCTTTTTGCGTATAAAATAATAGTCAAGTTCGATATATTTTGTTCGATCATAAAAAATGAAGAAAGATATATTGTGCTAATATTGTCATAGAAGAAAAAATTGGTGGATTTGAGGGTGAAATGCCAAGCTCAGGTAATAAATCTTGAAGCTATATTCGTTTAGAAGTGTCATTTGCTTGTGTCTTATACTCACTTTTGGTAGAGGATTTATTAGCAAGGGGTTGCTTTTTTAAGAACCAAGTGATAAGGTTATGCTCCATGTCGACAGCATAACCATTGGCGGAGCAACGATCATCTTGACAACCACCTCAGTCCTTATAAATGAAATATTGAAGCTGATATGAGGAATTTGAAGTGAAGAATAAGTCATAGGTTATAGAGTCGGCAAGATACTTGAATAGTCTCTTTATTGCTTTCTAGTGTTCATTAGTGGAAAAGTGCATGAATTGACAAAGCTTGTTAACTGTGAAAGATATGTCAGGTCGCATCATAGTTGTATATTGGAGTACACCATCATCAATCTCCTTACATGTGTAGTTAATAAAAGTTCAATTTCTACCTTGAAGCTTATAGACTCTACATATATTTTAATAATGTTTTCTTCTTTTATTTGTTACGAGCAAAAACATCATGTAACTTAAGTTTAAATGTGTTGGACAACTGATAGAAACAAATGTTAGAGATAATTATTTGCTCAATCTATATTACACTTAAATAATAAGACGAAGTTGGATGATGTGAGTTTAGACAACAAAGAAAATTCTTGTGAGAGAATTCAAATTCGCGAGCCAAAACAAAGACAAAGATATTCAAGATGGGCTTGGGGAGTGAGGAAATCATATCCAAGTGCCTTCGGGACCAACCACAAGAAGTCGAGCCAAGAAATTTCAAACTGCATTCGATTTGCCGGCCCAAGAATGGGTGAAAGATGAGCTAACATGGGAGGCCCAATAACAGGACCAAGATGGGCCGTTGGAGAATAGAGGACAGCACGTGTTGCGCACGTGAATGTGCTTATCCACATGTGCGAGCAGCCACTTGTGCGAGAAGGAGGTCTCACATGTGGAGCACTTTCCCGCGTGAAGGAAGCATGCGTGGCGTGCAGGTAAGTGTTTCCTCCAGCACACTGGACAACGCGTTTGTGTGGAGCAGCAAGCCACACAGGCACAAGGAAGTTGTGCAAGTGAGGGCCATAGCGCGCGCGCGTAGGGGTAGATCGCTCGCACACAGTGCGCAAGAGAAAATCATGCACGCACCCACATGCACACGGAGCTGAATGCACACGCCTGCAGTGCTGCACACATATGGAACAACTTTCCAGTGTGCATGAGGCATACGAGCTAGATGGTTGATTTACTGAGGGACTCTTCTCCCTTTTTTTTCATTTTTTCCACATCTTTTTTATGCTGAATTTTCAAAGAACTCTCCTCCAAATTGAAGTCTACATGAAGAATTATATACATAGAAATTATGCTAAAAGGGTAGGAATTTATCTATTTAATATTTTATTAATTTTTAGACATTATTTTAATGTAGAATTTTATCTTTAATAATATTTTATTATTATTTTAGAATAAGATTTAGATAAAGTCTAGATATTGGATAGAATTCAAGTATTTGTAGTTATTTAGGATTATTCCGGTGAAAGCTTACATAAAGACCTATCTTAGGCTATAATTGACAAACAATTTCAGAGTCATAATAAAATTTCAGTTTTTAATGTTCAATTAGCTTTTATTAATTTGAATGTTCTTCAAGGAAAGTTGTTTCAACTAGTTTTTTGAGTAAGGGAATCTTGAATCGACTTATTGGATAAGGCATGACAGCTTTGTAATTGTTGTTTTTATTTTTTAGTTAGCTGGATAAGCTTTCAATACATTAATTGTGATTCTAGGGAGGATTTGGTTAAGTAATTGAGTTTCTGCATGCTAAGTATAATGAGTTTAAGATCAAATGTATTTTTGATCCTTGAGCTCCCCACATCATTAGACTTCCTTAATTTTTTTTTTAAAGAAGTTTAGTCCCACGATTTAATTTGGCCTATTTAAATATTTTAAAACTTTATTGAAACCAATTTTTCATAATAAAAATAGAAAAGAGAATTGAACAAAATTAGACTATAACACAAATAATGCATCTAAAGTGGATATTATTAAAAAACGTTTTCTCTTTTTGCTAGTGTCTCAATACTAACATGAATTGGTATTGTTCTGTTCTCCTAAATATGCAACTCCTCATGGTTCATATAAGAATTAAAGGGAAAGGTTTTAAATATTTTAAACGTTTATCGAATGCGTACATTTAAAAATTGGTTGAAGTTAAAACAATTTTTAAAATTTTATCTATTAGCTTATGGTGGATTTGGGCGATAATCTTCCCTTAATTGTCAAAAGTGACTAAATAAGTTGCGCTTTCGGGAGTATTTTCTTTAAATAATATTAATAGATAACATTCGATTATTAAGTAAATAATCAACAATTTTTCGGACGAATTCTTTGCATCAAGTCTACTTTGTCAATACTTTTTTAGAAACAAATTAATTGGTAGATATCTTAACTAAACTAGGAGTTGCAAGAGAGACTACACATGAAGCGTTCTTCTTATGATTGTGAAGATCTAATCTATGCATCATTACCTACTTCCATTAGTATGGCTTCACTCTTGCTATAATCATTATGCATTTAAATTTTAATTTTTTTCAATTCATATGAATATTAAATTCTAGAAATCTTTGGATTTATTTGAATTGATACTTTCTAACGAGCAAATCAATTTAGGGTTTCTTTCGCTAAAAGAAAAGCACAGTAAGTCGGGGCTCTAAGAAGCCTTTTCATTATTTTTGAAGGTTTAATCTATAAGCCATGTGTATTTTTCTAGCTTAGATTTTCAATATGTTATGACAGCTTCACTCGAAATGTTGTCTTCCAACTTTTAGATTGTCAACAATCAAGTTAATTTTATTTTTTGTCTACTACAATATAGTTAGTTTCTCACCAATTTCATAGTTGTTGATTCTTTAATATAAGAGCTTTTGATATTTTCATGCACATTAGATATCAATGTATATGATATGGTTTTAACTAAGTTTTGTAGGGGTGAGAAATTGATCTAATCTTTATTTATTTCTTGATAACTCTATGATGAGCTCTTCAACTTATTATGCTGTAAATCCTTCATATAAGGGTTTGATGCAGTGTCCATTTACTTTGAATGTTTTATGCATGTCGAAACTCTTGATCTCAACTATTTTATGGGGAAATGTGTTGGTAATAAAAAAAGTCCTAACCACCTGGAACATAGTTTCTCGAGAAATAACTTCAGCCAAGAATCATAGAGTATGACCTTCTGTTTTATAGAAAACTACTTTCTGGCGACCATTCGATCATGGAGGGATTTTGTCTTCTCTTTATAGATTCACGAATTTTCATAAGCCTCATTTCTTATCTCTTCTAGTTCCTATAGCTATAGCTTCCTATGTTCTCCTACCTCTTCTAACTTCATGTTGCAGCTCTTAATTGCCCAACAGGCCTTGTGTTTCAGCTCACAGAAAGATGGCAAGCCTTGTCGAAAACTAGGTAGTATGGTGACATTTTGATGGGGATTTTGTAGTTCATTTTATGGACTGACAGAGCATCCTCTAGCCATAAGCTATAGTCCTTTCTGTTAGGAGTGACCGTTTTCCCTAGTATGAACTTCACCTCTTAGTTAGAAATTTCTACTTGACCACTGGTTTGCGAATTGTAAGCCGTGGAGGTTCAGTGGGTGACATGGTACTTTTTGAAGAGGGCCTTCATAACTTGAATTCTCGCAGTAGGATTATCCATCGGATTAGTCTTGGTTTGACTTCCTTATTCTTTAATAGATATTTCAACGTTGCATGATCTGAAAATATAATGAGCTTAGTCCTAACAAATAGGAGCGGAACATTTTCAAAGTGAACACAATAGTAAGTAGCTATTTTTTAGTTGTCGAATAGTTGACTTGAGCACTATCTAGAGTTCTTGAGGCATAATAAATTGTGTGTGGTTTTGTGCCTAGTATTTGTCTAAGGACTACACCTACAACCTAATTGACACCGCACATGATTTCAAACAATAGTTTCTAGTTCGGTGGTTGCATGATTGGTACTGTCACTAACGTCTCCTTAAACGTATCAAATGCTTTTATGTGGGATGTATCGAATCCAAAAGTTTTTTTTTTTTTGCAATAGTTTAAACACACAAAGGCTGGGTGATTTTGGAGAAATTCTTAATGAATCTCTTGTAAAACCCAGTATGCCTAGGGAAGGACCACACTTCTCACACACTAGTGGGGTAAGGTGGTGATTTGATCACATTTATTTTTGTATTGTCTACCTCAATCCCCTTCAAAGATACCACAAGTCCTAATACCAGTCCTTGATCAACCATAAATTGACAATTTTTTATTATTTAGGACTAGGTTGTATTCGAGGCAGCGCTTCGGCGAGATTAATGAGACATTCATTAAAGGAATCTCCATATACAGTCAAGTCATCCATTAAGACTTCTATTACGCGCTCCATAAAATCGGAGATGATGTATACCATGCATCTCTAAAATGTCATTGGGGCATTATAAAGCTTGAAAGGCATTCTCCTATAGATGAACATACCAAAGGGGCATGTGAGGTGGTGTTTTCCTGGTCTTCAAGTGCAACTGAGATATGATAAAAACCTTATTATCTATCCATATAGCATTAATGTGTTCTTCCAACTAGTCTTTCTAAAAAAAAATTCAGTTTTTGATAATCTATGCAGACCCTCCATCTATTTTGTACCCTGGTTGAACATTCTAGTTGTCTTGGTTTTTTTATCACTATTATCCCTATCTTCTTCGGTACCACATGCACTGGACTCATTCATTTGCTATTTGAAATTAGGTAGATGACTCCGGCATTCAATAGTTTTAGGACCTATTTCTTTACCATTTCCATCATTGGTGGGTTCAGACACCTCTGCACTTGTCTGCTACGCTTGTTGCCCTCTTCCAGCAATATTCTATGCATACAAGTAGAAGGCCATATCCCTTTAATGTCAGCGATAGTCCACCTGACTACTTATCTGTGTTCACGGAGTACCCTGATCAGTCTTTTTTTTTTTTTTTTTTCTGTTTTGCTCAGCTTATTGGAGGTTATTACCGGGAGAGTTTCTTCGTCTCCTAGGAAAATGTACTTTAGGTGCCCTGACACTGGTTTCAATTTCAGTTTAGGGGCATTCAAAATAGAAGGAGGAAGTTTAGTGTGAGAAATAGGAAGGTCAAAATGTGGAGCATTACCTTTTAGCTGATTGGATGATTTAAGTTTGAACACGACCTCCTGCAAATTCCTATAAGCCGCATAAGCTTCCTCCAAAATTCCTAAACTGTGAACATTCAAAGCATTATAAAGTACAATATTAACTTCATCACCATAATATAAATTAAAATATTTTTAGTTTAAAGAATCTATGATGTCCACACTATATACACAAGACAAGTTAGTGGAGTACTTCATGGGACCATAAACATTGAATTTTAATAACTCTCAATCAAATTCCATGGTGAGGGTGTCATCCTATATGTCTATTTTGGTCTTGGAAGTAATGAGAAATTGTCTTCCCAACAGAAGATCTAATGAGTTTGAGGATTTATCATCCTCCATGTTTAGCACATAGAAATTAGTCGAAAAGATAAGGTTGTCCACCTGAACTAACACATCTTCTAAAACTCCTTCCGGGTAGACAACAGATCTGTCAGCTAATTAGATAATAACTCCAGTTTCCTTCAACTGTCCAACATTCAACTTAGAGTAGATGGACAACAACATCACGTTTATGGAGGCTCCAAGTTAACACATGGCCTTTCTTATGTCTAAGGTTCCAAGTTTACATGATATGACAAACATACCGTAGTCCTTGCGCCTGAGAGAAAGCTTCCTTTGGATGATGGTTGAGACATTCTCTCCCATACTCACTCTTTTGTTATAGCTTAACTTTCTTTTATTAGTGCACATCTCCTTTAAGAACTTGGCATAATAGGGTATTTGTTTGATTGTTTCAAGTAGGGGGAGGTTCACCTCAACCTTGCAGAAAGTCTCTAAGATTTCTCTTATTTCCTTCTCCTTCTTTCTTTTGGTAAATCGTTCTGGGAAGGGTGGTTTAACTATGAACGGTGCTGGCTGATCATAATCTTATTTTGTTTGGCGGATGTCTTCATCATTGGCAGCCTCGGGAACTTTGCCTAATGTTTCTGATTCGGTGTCCTTCTGTAATCCTCTCCCAAAGTTTACCCGACGAAGATTTTTCTACAATTTTTTACCACTCTATAACATAACTACACTCACATTTGGCCTCAGATTTACTTTTGTATGAGATGGTTGCTTACCTTAGGACTTCAATATGCTCATAGACGTCGCTAGTTGGCTCATATGAGTTTTAGAATTATGAATATTGACCCTGGTTTCCTGTTAAAATTATTGTGCGTTAGTGGTAAGAGATTTAACTATTTATTGAAGGGACATATCTTACTTTAGGACAAACGATTGTTGCTGTAAAGGTGGCCTTCTTTGATATGGATAAAACTTTTGCTGCCTCGTCTTGTAGTTGAATTTGGGTTGTCCCTCCATTCGAGATTGTATATGTTAGAATATGAATCATATCTCCTTCGCAGCTGGTTTTGGAATCCTCCTACTGCATTAACATGCTATTAGTCATCCTCTTGGATTGTGGGGCACATATTTGTCGGGTGTGCATAGATTCAATAGGCCCTCACCTGTGGGGCATTTTCTACAACCATTTTTACACTAGATGGGTTAATTCAGAAATTCAAGATTCAAGAGAGGAGATACTTACTTCATTCACCCTACTTGGGGTGTCTCGTGCAGTTTTGAATTATTGTGAGGTTGATGCCATAATCGATATTAACTCCCTGGCATCTCAGGGCATCTTGTTTACGGTGACACCTCCGCTAGTTGCGTCTAGCATTTTTCTTTATGAAAGAAGTAGTCCTTCACATAAGTTGTGGATGAGTAATTGCTCTGATATGTCACGTTGCAAACAGCTTGCACACAACCTCTTCAACCTCTCCCAGTAATCGTGAAGGCTTTCAGTATCTTTTTGCTTGATCCTGTATATTTACATTCTTATTCTTGCAGTTCGGAAGGTAGAAAAAAATCTATTTAAAAATGATATAACAATCTCAACCCATGTTGTGATCAAACCGAGAGTTAGATAGAATAACCATTCCTTGGGTGCATCGTCCAATGAGAAAGGGAATGCTTTTAGCTTAATTTGTTTCTCAGAAATTCCTTACGGCTTCATGTTCAAGCATACCACATGGAACTCCTTGAGGTGCTTATGGGGGTTCTTATTTTTCGCTCCTCTAAATTTGGGCAACAAGTAGATCAGGACATATTTTAGTTTGAAAGGAACATGCAGATTTGGGCAGGTAAAGTCGAGAGGCTGCTAGTTTATAGGCAGATTAACCAACTCCCTCAGAGTACGCTCTTGTGCCATTTGTTCTGGTTCTGCTTCGGTCTCAATGGTTGAGCTTGGTCAATTTTCTCAAGCTTGGTCTATTTTCTCAAGCTTTTAGTGGTCTTTTCAATCTCCGAATCATAAATAAGGGGTTCTCCACGATTAGACCTGGTCATAAACAGAAAAGAACACAGTTATTTTAATTTTTCGACAACAATGCCAAAATTCGATGGGTGTTGAATGCATCAAAAATAAATTCCTATTTAAATATCAAAATAGTATTGTATTAGTGGTGAATAGGGTCGAATCCATAGGGAATTAAGTTCTAATATTTTTTTACAACAAACAATTGAATAAAAGTGAAAGGAGGGGGTTTTTTTGCTTAGAGTTTAAAATGATAAAAAAGGATGAACTACTAAACTAAGTTTTAAATAAAGAAACAAAAGATGCTTGAAAACAATTAGAGAAACAACCAGATGTAAGAATGATCACAGTTAAAGAAGTAGCTAGATTCTAATTATGAAATTGATCATTGATGCATGTTTGGTTCTGCTAAAGCGCAGCAAACCAGTTCTAGTTATTAGAAACATTCTGACAATCGATTCTTCCTTAATCTTAAATCAACTAAGAAATGTTTGTTAGTTGATTCTTGTTGATAAATCGTCCTGAAAATGTTCCTATGATTTAATCTGTCAACAACCTTGAGAACTAGAAGAACCTGGTTCTAGCTATTGGATTCAACTGCATGAACTACTCAACCATATCACCTATTCTCTTAGTTCAAAGACTAATTTACCACTGAAAATTGAAGCAGCCCAAACAATTACGGATTTGGGATGTTTCGAATAGTAGTATGCTGTTGTGTCGCACGCCTAATGGGCAATGGGCTATATTCAAATGGTCAACAAACAACAACAATAATATGTGCAAAAAAATAAACGAATACTAAACTTCAATAAAATTAGAATTTATTATCCTATTTTCCTACTATTTTTTGAACAATTCTTATAATGGATTTTATGTTGTAATTTTTGCCAAGATAATTTATTTTAAGATTAGTGATCCTGTTAATCTCCATACTTATAATCTTTTATTTAATTTTGTTTATCCATGATCTTAAATATACATATCACTATTTTTACCAAGTGGATATTGTTTATTTCACAATTCGATCACCCAATTCCATTTATTCAATTTAATTAATTTTCTCTTGTTTAATTTTCCTCTCCCTAGGGGTCATCTCATATTGTTTTAGTATTTATGTCAATCCTTTTTTCTTAATTATTTTGACTATTGTTTTTCTTAATATTTCTACCAGCAATAATAAAGATCGTTATGTACACCGATTCTTCCTAATTTTCTCAAGTTTGAACTACATTTATTATCTTCTTGCCCTTCTATTTTGCTTAGTTGTTTTTAATCTTAATACCTAAAACGAACTTTATATGTCCTTTTCATATTAATTTTCCATTTGCCTCATGCAATAAGAAATGCAAGCAAAATTTCAATCATATCAATGGATGAATAAAACATTCAAGAAAATTAAAAAAAGTACAAATAAAAAATTAATACAATGTTAGAAATCAACGGGTCGGAACCCTGTCCCAGCGATTTGCAGTGCCTGGACAGTGTCTAGGCCTTGTTTCTGGTGACTCCCATAACACTTGCATCAAGCCCCATTTTCAACACCAAAATTAGCCAAAAATCCACAAAACCCTAAAGTTGCCTCGGGTTTAGAGAACTAGAGGCACTTACCCAATCCTCTCGTGGTTTGCCTCTGTAACATCCGAATTTTTGTAAGCTTTATAAATGAATTAAAATTGAGGTATTTTCAGTAAGAATGTTTGTATTTTCAATATTTGTATTTAATATAATTTTAAACTATATTTTTAAGTTTCAACAATTAGGAAAACATAAAAAAAAAAAAGGAAATTTGATGGGATTCTGCCTGTCGATGGGAGAAAATCGCCTAACTTGCAGACCACACTGCATTCTCTTACACTTTTTGGCCACGGGAAGGGGAGAAAAAGTTCCTAACCCGAAACCTTTTTCCCTTTGGCCATGAGTGGGGAGAATTTCCCCCACCTTCACGGGTTGGGATGGCTAGTGCCTGCAAGAACAGGCGACACTCGCCCAACCCGCAAACTGGGCAACCTGCTTGCATGCCTAGTTTTTGGGCATTCGATGTGACGCTCCACTTCCTCTGTGAGTGGAATTTAGGCCAGACGGTGTGCTGGCAAACCTCCTCTCCAGCTATCCAAGCCACAGTTTCTTATTCTCTATACTGTCAGCCATTTTCTTCTTCAACAGCATTGCATGCAATCCGACGACATGCATTGCACAAAAATCCCACCTAAAAGACTTTCTTTTTGTTATGTCTCTTCATTCACTCACCTAGAGAGGAAAAGAGAGAGTGAGAGCTCCTAAGAGAGGGATTTTTGAGTGTTCAGTGAGAGAAAACAACAAAAATAAAAGCTAGAGAGAGAGAGAGATCAAAAATAGAAGGTGTGCATAGTGTGTGTTGCAGACGAGGAAACAACTTCTTCCTAGTTGATGTAAGCTCGTTTCTTCTTCTTTTGAGTTAGTCCTTTTGTTCTCTTAAGGTCTTACACTCATCTTTCGATAGAATCCAGCTCCCAATTTATCTCAAATCTAGTTCTTTGATGCTGCACCTGAATGAAGCTTTTAATCAGGTAAGCTTCTATTTTTCATCATATTTTGTTTCTATTTCCATTTCCTTTTTAATTTTAGATTTTAGATTAGTTACTTGATATCTTATAAGTCCTAAGAATGAATCCTTGCGATAGAATTCACCCTAAAGCCACAGATTCTTCCTAAAAGACCATCACTGAATCTGTAACTGTGCTTTAGGCGAGTTGCAGTGGGTATTTTTCGATTTTCAGATAATTTCCTCATGCGTTTTAAGTGATTCTTCATGTGTTTGTTAGGTAAGAGGATATAGTTTAATTTACACAAGTAGTGTCATTTATAGATGCATTTAATCAGTAAACTTTGAAAAAAATCACAAGTGGTTCACTGTTTTAACAAAAATAGCAGTATGAGTGTGTTCATGTATTTTTCTATGATTAATGTGACATTTTCGTGAATGATTTTGTTTTTTGGATGTTTACATAAGTTGCATAATGTCTTGAGATTGTTTTTGAATGATTGTAGACGTTAAAATTGAAGAAAAATGTAAAAAATACCGATAGAGGGTCAGATGCCTTCTATTGTGAAGCCCAGACACCAAAGTGCCGGCAAAATGGACAATAGTGCTCGCCTGTGCGCGTATGCATGCTTGGAACATTTTTCAGGCACTCAAAAGTGCTGGGACAAGTCTGCTGGCGTGCTGCATACGCACAACACACTGTGCGTGGGAGAAGGGCACTGTCAGGCACCCTTGTTGTGCTAAGAGGCCCCTGAACACGGGCATCGTGCGTGCCATGCATGAGGCTTGTGCGTTGTGCACACAGGGACACTTGTCTGGGCGCCCCTGTGCCGAGGCATTTACCCCATGGGCGTGCTGCTGCACGTAGCATGTTGCCTGCTGTACAGGCCCGATAAGCATACACATGCCAAAGGGTCTGTGCATGCAGACAGCCCTTCTAGGTTGTGGGTGCGGGCTAGGGGAAAAATCCCACACTCGTGGGTTCAAGGGGAAAATCCCCCATGCGTAGTAATTTCTAGAAAATTGTAAAATTAATGAAATGTAATTGTTAATTTAAAAGAAGGAAATGGACTAGAATTTAAAAAGGAAAATAATAATAAAGCAAAATTTTGGAAATTTTATAATTTGGATTAAAAATAGAATTTTTGAATGAATGGAAAATAATAATTAAACAAATAATAAAATAAAATAGAAAAGAAATAATATAGGATAAATTGACTAATTTTAGGAGACTTTTAGATTTAAAGAAGAAATAAATAAAACTTAAACCGTAATCACAAAGTTAAGTCTACATCCGATTCCCTAGTTCTCCTTGGAAGGTAGTGGTAGCTGTAGTTATTAGCCAGAGCCACTATGCTATGTTTTGGGGGTTTGTTCTGCTGGGTGGGATGTTACCGTTTTGGATAGTCGATGCCATTGTTTTCTAGGACAGTTTGCACTATTGCTACCTAGGGTAGACAAAATGGTGACCCAAGTGACCTTGTATGTGTGGACTAGAGAGTTTAGTGATTTATATGTACATATTTGTTTATCGACGTACTTGTAATGCGCTTATATATACTTTTGCCCAATTCATGGCTAGTTGGTATCTCTTGTTGCCCTCCTTGAAAATACAGTTAGCGGCTACACATGTAGGTTTGTAATCATGGAAACTAATAATAAGATAATTAAATTATAATTTTAAAATTGTCAAATTAGAGTCTTAACTTATAAGGTGGAGGGTGTGTGTGTTAAGGACTGGTAATGGGATTTTATTCTTGTAGATAAATGTATGGTTATAGCATTATTCAATTTGGAAGAGACGAATGACACCACCTGAGTAGAAGAATGAGAAGAAAATTGTATGATTTCCTGAGTAAACTATGTTTTTATTAAAACTGCATTAATTAATGTTTTCAAAAATAGTTATGTAATTTTAAATACTTTCCTTCTAAGTGAGTTTTATGGAACTCACCCATAATCCATTTCCCCCTGATGAGCAATTTAGAAACACGCGGAATATGAAACATGGTTTTAGGTAATAGCCAACATGCTAGAGTTTATGGAATTTATGTGCACTTTGGATATCCTACAGACATGTGTCTTACACTTTGAGAATATGATCAACAACAGGTCAATATAGTAGGAGGATTTCCCAATCAACCACAAAGGAACTATGACCCATTTTCCAACACTTATAACTTGGGATGGAGAGATCATCCTAACTTTAGTTATAGAGTAAGGCAACAAAATTTCAAACAATATCAGCCAAGACCACCTCTACATCAACAACCAGTTCCTTCGAAATAAGGTATGTCTCTTGAAAAAATTATTAAATCACTTGCTACTAATACCCAATAATTTCAATAGGAGATAAGAGCAAACATCCAAATTTTGGATACCCAAGTGAGCCAATTAGCAACATCTTTGAGTAAGTTGGAATCCCAAGGCAAACTTTATCTCAAACTGAGGTTGATCTAAAGCAAAATATAAGTGCTATCACGTTGAGAAATAGTAAGGAATTGCTAGAAAATTCCCGTTAGATAAACCATGGGTAAGGCTTACAGAAAGACACTGAACCAGAAGTTGTTGTTGATGATAAGGCCGACAAAGCTAAGCCTAATTCTGACTAAACAACATTGTTTACAATCAGTCCACCATTTCTAAAAAGATTTGCAAAATCAAAGAAGAAAAAAGAAGACAGGAAGATCTTAGAAATATTTTGCAAAGTCGAGGTAAACGTTCCTTTACTCAATACAATTAAACAGGTACCTCGACATACCAAGTCTTTAAACGAGTTGTGCAGCAAGAAAAAGGTGAGATGCAATGAAAAGATAACTGTGGGAGAAAATGTTATAATTAAGAGGAAACTACCTCCTAAGTGCAAGGACAAAGGTATGTTTACTATTTCTTGCAAAATAGGCACTTTATGCATAAAGAAAGCCATGTGTAATTTAGGAGCATCAATAAACATCATGTCATTGTCTATTTAGTCAAAATTGAATGCCCGTTGTTTGAAACAAATATGTGTCATAATTCAACTAGCTGATAGGTCGATCATTTATCTTGGAAAAGTCCCAGTGGATACGTTAGTTCAAGTTGATAGTCTCATTTTCTCTATTGATTTTTTATGTATTAAACATGGAAGATGATAAATCATATAATTTCTCTTATTTTTTTTTCTAGAAAGGTCTTTCCTTAGTATAGTCAAGACGAAGATAAATGTGAAAGATGGTACGGTCATTATACAGTTTGATAGAGAAGTTGTATAATTTAACGTTCATGATTTTATGAAGTATTCTCGTGACGTGTCTTGTATATATGGTGTTGATACTGTAAATTCTTTAAGTAAAAAATATTTTGATTTAAGCCATGATGATAAACTAAACATTTTACTTTATAAAATTTTTGATGTGGATAGCTTAAACACTTTGAAGAGGATTTTATCGCTGAAGAGAATCTACAGGATATGGTGCTTGAATCGGAGGCATTTAAACCTCAAAGGAATGCACCTTGTGTTAATATTCCTATTTCTCACACAAAACTTCTACCTTCTCTTTTGTAGGTACTAACGTTGGAATTCAACTGCTACAAGAATTGGAAGTAATTAGGAATGAAGCCTGCACGAATTCAAGGATTTACAAAGAGAAGACAAAAACTTTTCATGATCAAATGATTTCCAGGAAACAATTTTTAATAGTTAAAATCAAAAGTTTAAACACCAATAAAATTTTCAAGGTCAATGGTCATTCATTGAAGCCTCTCTATGAAGAATTCCCTGCATGATTTGTTGAAGAAATCACCTTGAGAAATCCTACAAAAAGTAGCTGAAGGAACTGACATTGTCTAGCTTAGGACAATAAACAAGGGCGTTAAATGGACGCAACCCATTCATTTTTTTTTTATATTTTTAAGTTTTTTTTCTATTTTATTTTTAGGAATTTTAAATTTCTTGAATTATTTATTTTATTTTTTTATCATCTTTTTTTTTTTTTATTATGACTGAAATTTTTTTTCACTTGTAACTCATTAATGGAACGACACATATTTTTTTTTTTGTTTTAATTTGGACTTCTGCATAAACCTTTGCCCAAGGCTTATGCCATGACTCCTTAATATCCATTTTATTTATTTTGCCCTAGAACCTCAAATGATCAAATTGCACACATTTCCCTCTTCCTTTAGCACCAACACCCATTTTCCTTTTCTCCCAAATCGGCTTCACACTTCCCTTTTCCTACTTACAATCTCAACCAAACTAAGCCTCCTCCACTTCAAACCATCACAAAGCAAGCCAAATGAGGGATAAGACAGTTTACCCCAGGTGAGCTCGATCTAAAGACTGATGGTCGCGACTCACTGATGGGGCTGAAGAAAATCCACAATTGCCTTCAGTGGAAGCTGAACCACCACAGGTCGCACGCAAGAGCTAACTTGATGGGTATCAAATCCGCCAAAAAAAAATCCTAATTAACCAATAAAACTAAACTGTAGTAGTGGTAAGAAGGGTTGAATCCATAGGGAGTCAAAAATCAATTTTCTTCTTTAACTGACAAATGAAAAGCAAATAAGAAGGGGGGTTTATAGAACTGGGTACATGAAATATAAAATGAACAATTAGAAATATGATGCTGAATAAAATCTCGGCTGCAAGTTAAAATCTAAAGCAATTATAAAAAGGATTCTTAGTTGATGAGATAGCCAACTCCAGTAATGTAATTAATGATGGATGCAAGGATTAGTTTTATTTAAACGATGACAAACCAGTTATAGTTGCTGAAAATGTTCCGACCACTAATCCTTCTTTGTTTTTAAACTAATCAAGAAACTCTCATTGATTGGCTTTTCCGCTGCAAACAGTTATGGAAATATCCACAGGATTTAACGTGCCAACAACCTTAAAAACTAGAAGAACTTGATTTAAATTATTGGATTCATCTGCATGAACCAGTCAAACAGATCACTTACCTCCTCATTGCAAAACTGATACTTGTTAAGTTCTAGAACCACTCAAATAATCACGGATTGGAGTGATTCGGCCAGCTACTTGTAGTTTCCGTACATGTTCGATGGGCCCTATGCAAACAGATTCAAAGCAACAAATATATGTAGATGTAGAAAGTAAACAAATACTAAGTATTGAACAAAACATGAATGAAATCAATTAGATCTTACAAATGCATCATTTGAGTTCACCAAATCTCAACTAAAAAAATAAAATAAATCAGCCACTCATGGTGGATTTTTTTAACACAAATGAGTTTTTAGAGAGTAAAGAGAAGAAGACATACAAAGAAGGAAAAATCGCAAAAGCAACAAAAATTGTTGTGCGTGATGTCAGGAGAAGAGAAGAGATGATTCTACTTTGATACCCACCTCCTTTATAGTCGTCGGGAGTATGGGTTTCTTTGTTTTTCTTTCCTTTATTTTTAATCCCTTTCTTTGATTTCAACTTATCTTAATTTTTCCAAAATGATCTCCTCATGATTTTTGGCCCTTGAATCATGGCATGGAGGATGTCCTCTCAGATTTCAAAATGCTCACATTTTCTTTAAGCATATGACAGGTTGATGCATAAGCCTTGGGCAAGGTTTGTTTCCGTTGTGCGCAAGCATTTTAAATTTAAGTACCTTCTTGGCCAAGGCTTAGTGGATCATAACTTGGGTCCCATCCTGCTGCCTTGGCTGTGAGCCGTGCCAAAGGGTTAGTTGTGTTTTCCTATTTCTGCTGAAATGCATCCCTTGGGCAAGGGTTGTGTACGAGGGCCAATGTATGCTATAGTTGTGGGGCTGTTGTTCTTCTTGGCTTTAAGTTTTAACTCCTGTCCTGCATCAAAATAGAAAAAATAACTTAATCAAGCAGCAAACAGTTCATCTTAGGCACACAAAAGTAAGTGACAAGGGTGTTGTTTTTATAACATATCATGACTCTACCTTATGACACGGGTGGCTCTATAATCATCGACCAACACCGCAGCTCTGTAACCGACGTGCCCAATTCTTCGACTCGAGAGCAAGACGAGTATAACCTTCAAGACAAGTAACCAGGGGTGTTCACCTATCCTTTCACATTTTCCTATTTACTTGATCATTATTTACAACACTGGGGGCAATCTATGATTTAAGTGTGGGAGAGGGACATTATGCATTTTGGATATCCTTTAGCATTTTGTTTAGTTATTTCTTTTGCATTCCCCTTCTTTATGATACTTATCATTCTTATTTTGACTTGGCTTGATTTTTGTCACACAAGTATACATTCAATAATTTTTAACTCCAACTTTCACAATTATCTCAATTATTTTAAAATAACTCAGATGTGATATTTTAAAAATCAAATTGCAATTACAACCATCTTCTAGGAATTATAGCTTTTTTTTATCTTTTCACACTATGAATAGTTTGTTTTTGATTTTGTCTTAAACTTGACTTATTTGGGGATTGCCCGTAAAAAATCGATTTTCTCTTATCATTGAGTGGACGCCAATTCTTAAAAAGAACTCTACTACAACTTTTCTTCATTTGTATGTCTATTCTATGGTTCATGTCTAGAATAATGTGAAAAAAAAGAGCACAAATAATAAACTACTCTTTTAGTCAAATAAAATTGTGACTAAGTGAGTAATCAGGTGCATTCATCACAAATGTTTGCTATCATGTCAAAAGGTTAGTAACAATTCAAGATAGCCAAAAAAGTGTTAGTCAAATGACTATGAGTAATACTAGTAGTCACTTGAAACTGTGACCAACTAAGTAACCGAGTACATTCATCACAAATATTTATTCTCGTCAAAAGGCTAGTGATATTTGAAGCAAGCAATAAGAGTGCTTAAGTTAGCTACAATTAGATTTTCTTTTTTTAGCACGAAATCTCTACATCTAGACAAGTTTCGTAGTGGTTCTACTACATTTATTTTTCTTCTAAATGAAAATTATTGTATGCTAAAATTTACAAGACTCTATCACGTTTTGTTTGGATATTAGTCAAAATGATTGTTCATTTGTGTGGTTGCATGAAATTCTATTCTATAAAATATTAGTTGATGGTTGTGACATAACCGTGGAAAGACTTGAAATCTATTTGGTAAAAAATAACCAAGGTTTACACAAACATTAAGTCAAGATTCGGAAAAGAGCCCAACTAAGAAAATAATGCCGGAATCGAGACATCAAACACAAATCATCTAGATATAAAGATCCTGTCTAAAAGAGCCTAGGCCAAATGAAATGGATCCCTGATCCTATCAAATAAGGGTAGCCATATGGGTCTTTGAAACAATGGGCCTTTAGAATCATCCAGGAAGCTGAGGGAGATGACCTAAATCCATGGCCGAGTGCCCATATGGGGCCATGGCTCGAAGTCCATACGCACATGAGTAAGCTCATGCATGGGCGAGGTGAGTACACCACACACGTGACCACTTCAGGAGCATGTGTGTATGAGGGGGCCAACCCGCTCGCCTTGTCCTGCAACCTGCAAAGTCTAAGTAATGGGTTGACATGCACACCAAACTTAGCATGCGCGATAGTAGGTCCGCACGTCTCGTCCACGGGGCCAAACCCAAGGCCCCTCCGAGAAGCCCATGGCCATAAAGGTCCACGAGCCGAGCAAGGGGCGCAGATAGAGCAAACAACCAGGCTATTTGAGTGGCCTAGAAAGGGAATATGCCTAGGGAAAAACACGATTTAGGCAGGCCGCATGCAGGCCAATTGCGAGCCAGAAACGTGTACATGCGGGCTTCTTAACCTGTGTGAATGACATGTATGCAGGAAAGAGTTTGATGCCCGCAAGGAGTTTTTCGCCTTACTTCCATGTGATTTTTAAGGAGAAAATTAACAGTAATTCTGCAGCAACTCTACTTCACATTTAACACATAATAAAAAGGGAAAATATATCTTTTACAATTATACAATAATTATTTTATTGTATTTAATTTCAATTCTATCCATAGGATTAAGATATTTAGCATTTTAATCATAGGATTTGCTTAGGCAGTTATTTATTATGGAATTTTATCCTAAATTAAGGTAGAATTTTATCATTTAATATTTTATTAATTTCTTAAGTGTTTGTAACTATTTAGAACTATCCTGAGAAAAACCTATAGAAAAGTCTTTGCCCATAAATTATAAACGCATATTTGAGAGAATAAAGATTTGAAGCTTTGTTTTCTTTAAGAATTAATTTTACTAATTTCTTTAGCATCTTCAAGTTCTTTAGAAGATAAGGAGCTTTAAGAAATCTTGTTGAGCCAAGGAACAAGGATCAACTTATCAAGTAAGTCCATTGCGTCTTTCTTTTCCTTATTTTAATTTTTTAGTTCTTATTTTTTCATGCTTTTAAACATTGTAGATTCAAGTAGAGGAAGAGGTAATTTAGTCAGTTAAGTTTCTATATTACATGTGTTGGTATAGGTTATAGGAGTTGATTCGATCCTCCCCATACCCTCCCGCATTAGGTTATCTTTCCATTTTAAAAATCAACGTATAACAGATTGAGTTACGATGGAATGGCTTGAAATAATTGGGATCAAAACGAAGGATTTGGAATTGGTGATTTGATAGTGTGCATAAATGATTATTTTATTCCTTAGTTTGAGGGCATATTTAGATCAATCATTGGTTAACAAAAGGAATTTTGTTGAATTTAATGTAGGCATAAATGTAGGAGCTAATTCCAGAAAAGTCTCTAGTTGAGCTGATTTCTGCACAAAGAAGTTTGCCCGTACATGGTTAAGCCTTGGGCAAGGCTTGCACCCTAGCGGCGACAACAAATATTAGTTTGTGCATGATTAAGCCTTAGGCAAGGTTTGCACCCTAGTAGCGGCAGTAGACATTAATTTTTCAAGATTCTTTCAAACTAAAAGAAAAGAACAAAAGTATTAAACCAAGTAAACAACACAATTTTAAAAACAAAAAGAAGACCGAAATTAGGGGAAGAAAAATCTTAGTTGCACACGGCTTCACTCTTTAAATAGAACCAAAAAATGAGAGCAGCAGTGGAGCTGGAATGGATAAGAAGATGACGAGCAGATTTTCTCTCTATTTTTCTATAATTTTCTCTGTTGATTCTGAATAATTGCTGGTGTACTAAACTCATTATGAGTGGCTAGATGCTCTTACTTTCTAGTCTAGGATTTAATTGAAGTTTCAACCTCACGGCTGTGAGATCTAATTGCTTTTTCTTTATTCTTTCGTGTTTTCAATATTTGTATATTCTTCTATGCATATAAAAATTATTGTTTATTATTCATTACAACAGGGCACATTGTGCATCTAACGTAATAGTATATCTCTATTCAGGATTCTTGAATCCGTAATTGTTAAGGATATCCTGCTAATTAGTAGTAAATTAGTATTTACACTTAGAAGATATATAATCTAATCTAAATAAGCCGCACGGTTGAGTTTATTGGTTAGAATAGGGTATTTATAGTTCTTAATATTGTTAGTGAATTAAATTCTAGGAGTGTCTTCAGCGTTATTCACTAGTAAGGATTAATCAACGCGCGTCTCTTGATTAATCTAAGATTAAGGAAAGATTGATTATTAGGAGCATCTCCAATAACTAGAACCGGTTTATTGAAAATTGGCAAGAATTATCTTTATATCAATAATCAATCTTGTATGTTGAAACTGATATTATTTCTTTGACTGAAACCTATTCATAGTTGATTTTTACTTTACTTAATCTATCGAATTATTTTCTGTTAATTTCAGTTTAATTAATTTTTATTTAACTTGCTGGTTTACTTTAATCAATTGGTTCTTTAATTTCAACTCAAAATAAGAACTCCCTTCTTTTCATCTTTATTTTATTATTGGTCATAAAAGAATATTAGGACTCAATTCCCTATGATTCGACCATATTCACTGCTATAATGATATTATTTTGTTTGAATAGGAATTTATTTTTGGTGGATTCAACACCCATCATCGCCCATGTGCCGAAGCCATGTCACATGTGCGACACATCCTGTCCGCCATTCTCTCAATGCTGATTGGCCTTTCTTGGGCTTGATCTTGGGCTAAATGATCCCTTGGTTGAAAAAGCCTTGAACCCATCTCTTCTCGGGCCAAAGGTTGATTGTTTGTGTCTTTTGGCAATTCTTCAAACCCACGGGTTCACTCATGGGCCTTAAGCCCATTTTTTTTTGTCTTGCCTTAGATCTCCAGGTCTGGCTAGAGATAATAAGGTTTGGACCCTTTTTTTGTCAAGTTTTGGGCCTCCAAGGCTATCCTTTTCTTGACCCAAACTTGATAATAAGGTTTGGACCTTTTTGGGTGTTCATTGGGTCAAGTACTTGGCCCTATGTGCAAGAGCCTTGAATTCTTCTCTCTTGGACACTTGGATTGAGCTTTAAGTCTCTCCTTAAATGAGTTTTGGACTTGGGTCATTATTAGACTGCTTCGTGGGCCAAGATTCTCGACCCCTTCGAGGGTGAACTCGGCTTATACTTCTGGGATTATTTTTAACTGGGATCACATCATCCCCCCTTCTTCAAAAAAATCCATCCTCGAATATTATCATTCTTGAAGTAGAGCCCTTTCTTTGGAGTCTTGCAAAATATCATCACTGTAAACAAGAAAATTAGGAAATAAACACGGCTCATCTTAGCGGCTGGCTTTTTCTCATTCTTTTGTATTTTCAGTAATAAGTTGCTCGACCGTTATAGGAACTTGAATCTCTTCCTGACTAAGAAGGTTCTCCATCACATCATTACATGGCCGAGCCATCTCTTCCCTTGATGCCTCTTGCACTAAGTCCTTCTATTCATCAAATAGATATTAGAGTTTTCGCATGTCATGCTATAGTTCGACGAACTCTTTATGGAAGCTCATTGTGAAAGATTCCTGCAAGACAAATGTTAACAAAAACAATTAAACTCTCCCTTACTTTTGCTTGTGTTTACTTCACAATTTCTCAAACTATAGCTTCTTCTATCGAGTTGAACATTCAGAATCAGATCCATTTAGATCAAGACCTGCATGTTAGTCTTTCTGACACAGAAAGAATCCTAAAGAAATCTAATTGTTACATAAGCTAAAAAAAACACACAGTAGAAGGAATGGTGTGCTTTTATTTATATATTGAGCAACTAAGAACGACTAACTACCTAGATATATAATGGAGCAAAAGCACAATGAATAATGGAAACATAGATCACAAAAAAGACACGATGGACTCATAATGTGGGGATCCGATTAATCCCAATGGATATAACAGGATAGTGTATCCTAATTATACTACTCAATATCAGTTACGCTCTACGAATGATCAAGTTTTTTTATGCAATGTTTAACCAAAATTCTGGGACGCAAAACAAAAAAATTAAACGTGAATATAGAAATTAAACTTAAAGCAAAAGGTTTTTTCTCACAGTGGGTGAGTTAATCTTGCTTTTACTTTATACAAAGGCAGAGGTTTTTCACTCACACCTGGTGGATTATACAGTCTTTCATGAAATTTCAAACGTGATTGTCACACTTATCAGGCAGCTAATTTTTACCCTGGATGCAAAATGCAAACATCGTGTCAATTGCCTTATGGGTTGCAATTGAGATATTTTTAGTTTTTTTTTTATTTTATAACTTTTCTTTACTATGATGGAAAAAAAATCACTTGAATTAAATAGATAGTTATGAATTCAAGAAGGGTGTAATATGAATCAATAATTCAAATAAATTTAGTTGTTAATTAATTCACAATAATCCTAAAGCAATAAAAGATAAATAAGTTTACTAGTAGCCTAAATTCTGATACCACTTGATGTGGGAGGGTATGGGAAGGATCATTTTGACTCCTAGAACCTCAACCCAATGCATGCAATATAGAAACTTAACTTGACTAATTAACCCCTCCCTCTACTTGAATCTACAACAAAAAATATGACATGAAAAAACAAGGACTAGGGAAATAAAAACAAAGAAAAGAAAGACACCACATACTTACCTGATAAGTCGATCCTAACTCCTTAGCCTAATAAGATTTCAGAAAACTCCTTAGCTTTGAAGAACTTGAAGAAGAAAAATTAACACAAAGCTAATTCTAAAGAGAAGATCAAAACTTCAAATTTATTAATTCTCAAAGTTATGTTTATAAAGCTTGAACTTAAGCCTTTATATCTTTTTTTTTTTAATTTGGAATAAGATTTAGGATTCCTATGCAAACTCCAGCATTTAATTTAACTAGAAAATAATTACTTAAATAATAAAATAATAGAATCTTATCCTAAACTTAATTTAAATACATAAAATAATTAAGATAAATATTAAAAAAATATTTTCTTCTTATCGAAATCTTCAAGGATCTTGATCTTTTCTAGACTTCAATTTTGAGTAGAAATCCTCCTTCAATTTAGCACTTTAGTCACATGGGATAATTGTAGAAGCTTAAGAATCCTTGTAGACTTAGGGATAAAAGAAGTCCAAAAGGACTCAAAAAAGGGGCTGTCAAGCTAGTAGTAGGCTAGGCGCACACGAGTCGCTTGTTAGGCACATAATTCTTGGTTGGAAATGACCAATTACTGTGTTAGAGGTTTAGAGTTTTCTAAGTCTTGCTGGTTATTATTGACATTTTATGGAGGATTTCTCAAAACTTGTTGCTCCATTAACTCGATTGACCCGGAAAGAATCTAAATTTGATTGGAACTTTGACTATAAAGAGAGCTTCTTAGAGCTGAAGCATCATTTGGCCACAACTTCTATTTTGACAATTCCTGACGGCTCTGGTGGTTTCACAGTTTACTGTGATGCATCATGCCTATGCTTGGATTATGTACTTATGTAGCATGGTAGAGTAGTTGCTTACGACTCTAAACAACAAAACACATGAGCTCAACTACCTTACACATGACCTTGAGCTTATGGCCATTGTTTTTGCCTTATAGATTTGGTGACATTATCTTTATGGTGAAACCTTTGAGATCTTTATTGATCACAAGAGTCTGAAGCATTTCTTCACCCAGAAGGAATTAAATATGAAATAGAGACACTGGTTGGACCTATTAAAGGATTATGACTAAACTAATTGCTATCATCGTAGAAAGGGTAATGTCGTACCTAACGCCCTCAGTAGGAAGAGTTCAGGTTTCATTGCTCAACTGATGGTTTCTGAGTTTCAGATATTCACAACTATATAGGGTTTGTCCTTGGACACTGCTGATGATGGTGCCTATTTCACCCATGTGCAATGTTGGCCTTATTTTTTAGAGATAATTAGAAATTCTCAATTTAGAGATCCCCAAGTCCTGAAACAAAGAGAAATGATCACTCTAGGAGTTAAGATTGGTTTTAGGATTTCTAATGATGATATTGTCTGATTTAGAAACCATTTATGGGTACTAGAGGATTCAGAGTTGAGATAGGACATCTTGAGGGACGCTTATTCCTCTAGATTGTCTATTCATCCTAGTAGTACCAAGATGTATCATGATCTAAGATCTCATTTTTGGTGGCTAGGGATGAAGATGAATATCTAGAACTTTATCTCCAGGTGTCTTACTTGTCAGCAGGTGATAGTACCTAAAAATGACATCATTATCACCCATTTTTGAGTTATTAAACTTGATGATATAATATCTAATCCAAACTATTTTTTATATTTTGTTGCAGGACACGATATAAGGATAAAACAATGAAAAACAACATGAAAATGAGAAGAATTCGTGAAAAGAGTCATCAGCCTAGAAACAAGCCTTGGGCGAGGCTTAGGTTCAGCATACAGCACCAGGTCCTGCCCTAGACAACTTACCCCTAGGTAAGGCTAAGAGTCACGCACAGTAGCTGACTTAAATGAAAACGCGTGCTTTTTAAATCTTGAAAATATCTTTTTTCAACTAAGATATGGGGCCAAAAATCAAGGAGAAATTATTCTGGAAAGCTTGGAATAAGCCAAAAATGAAGAAAAATTATCATAATCAACAAAAAAAAACATCTTAGCCTTTTTTCTATAAAGATGGTTGTTGTTAAGCAGGTTGACGACCTTTCTTCTTCCCGACGTTGCACACATCAGCTTTTGCTCCTTCTATAATTTTTTCTTCTTCATCTTTCTTCTTCTTTTTACTCTCCAAAATCTCATTTGTGTTAAAAAGTCCACCATGAGTGGCCGATTTATTTATTTTTCGTACTTAATAGATTTAGCAAACTTCAGCAATGTATATGTGAGATCTAATCAAGTTAATTTAAATTTTATTTGAGATCTAGTATTTATTTACATCCTGCACCTATATATTTATTATTTTTAATCTGTTTGAATAGGGCCCATCATACGAGAAGAGAAACTGCAAGCAGCTAGCTGAACTCCTTAAATCCGTAATTGTTTGTGGTTTCGGCACCTAGTAGCGATCAGTGTAGCACTGAGGAGGTAAGTTATCTAGTTGACCAATTCACGCGAATGAATATGAGAACTTGAATTTGGTCCTTCTATCTCTTAAGGTTGTTCACAAGTTAAATCTTGTAGATGTTCCCAGGACTATTTGGCAGCGAAAAACTAATTAATGAATGTTTCTTAGTTAGTTTAAGAATAAGGAATGATATGTTGTCAGAACATTTTCGATAATTATAACTAATTTGTCACATTTTGGGTAAAAGAAATCCTTGTATTTATGATCAACTACGTTACTGGAGCTAGCTATTTCATCGAGTTTGAGGAATTTGTGTGCATCCTAGACAACCTACACTCATGTATCCTACACTTTAAGAGGATGACCAGTAGCAAATTAATGTGATTGGAGGATTCCCCAACTAGCCGCAATGGAGATTTGACCTCTATCCCAACACTTACAACCCGATATATAGGGATCATCCTAACTTTGGCTATGGAGCAAGACAACAAAATTTTCAATAATATCAGCCAAGACTATCTCCACAATAACAACCAGCACCTCCAAAACCAGGCATGTCTCTTGAAGAAAATATTAAATCACTTGCTACTAACACCCAACAATTTCAACAGGAAACAAGAACAAGCATTCGAAATTTAGAGACTCAAGTAAGCCAATTAGCAACATATATTAGTAAGCTAGAATCCCAAGGCAAATTACCATCTCAAACAGAAGTCAATCCAAAAGAAAATGTAAGTGCTATCACATTGAGAAATGGTGAGAAACTACTAGAAAATTCCAATCATTTAAGCCTTGGACAAGGCTTATAGAAAAGCATAAAACTAGAAGAAGATGTTGATGATAAGGCTGACAGAGTTGAGCCAGATTCTGACCAGCCAGCATTGTTCATAATCCCTCCACCATTTCCACAAAAATTTGCACAATTAAGGAAGGACAAAGTAGATAATGAGATCTTAAAAACTTTTTACAAAGTTGAAGTAAACATTTCTTTACTCAATATAATTAAGCAAGTCCTCGATATGCCAAGTTTTTAATGGTTGTGCACTAAAAAGAAAAGGTTGAGCGGCAATGAAAGGGTATGTGTGGGGAAAAATGTTTTAGCTACAATTAAGAGGAAACTACCCCCCAAATGCAAGGATGAAGGTATGTTTGCTATTTTTAGTAAAATAGTACTTTAGTCATAATGGAAGCCATGTGTGATTTAGGAGCATAAATAAATGTTATGCCATTGTTTATTTACTCAAAATTGAATGCTGGTCCATTAAAAGAAACGGGTGTTATAATGCACCTAGCCGATAGATCAGTTGCTTATCTTGAAGTAGTTCTAGAGGATGTGTTTATCAAAGTTGATAATCTCATTTTTTCTATTGATGATTATGTGGTAGATATGGAAGATGATAAATCATCTAATCCCTATAATATTTTGCTTGGAATACCTTTCCTCAGTATGACGAAAACGAAGATAGATGTGTAGGATGATACACTCATTATGGAATTTAATGGAGAAATTGTAAAATTTAATATTTATGATGATATGAAGTATCTTAGTGATGTGACTTATGTGTATGGTGTTAATACTGTAGATCGTCTAAGTCAAAAATGTTTTGATTCAAGTCATGATGATAAGCTGAATATTGTATTTTCTAATGATTTTGATGTAGACAGCTTAAAAATTTTAGAAGAGGATCATGTTGATAAAGATAATCCACAAGATATGGTGTTCAAATTGAAGGCATTTAAACCTCAAAGGAGTAATGCATTGTGTGTTAGCCTGCCTATTTCTGATACAAAACATCTACCTTCTATTTTCCAGGCACCAAACTAGAGCTTAAACCACTGTCTGAACATTTGAAATATGTGTTCTTGGGAGGATCTGAGACCTTTCTGATGATAAGTTCAAACAAACTAAAAAGGCTATAATAAGAGAAATTTATTAGAGTGCTTAAAAATTAACAATGTCCAACCTATGACACTAAACAAGGGCGCTCAATGGGAGGCAACCCATTTATTTTTCTCTTTTTTTCTTTCTTTCGAATTTTTTAGCATTAGTGATTTCAATTTATTTATAAAATTTTTATCTGAGTGTTATGGTGATTAGAGTACAGAAATAGGGAAATCAAATGATGGAATTAAAAAGGAAGCCAACTCTATAACGACCGAACAAGCCTTGCCCAAGGCTAGTGTCAAGCTCATAAAGCATGACCGTGTGCTATCAATTGACCGCTTTTGTGCAGGAGGCACAATCGTGTGCTCTCTCGACATGGTCGTGTGATGCTAACACACGTCTTACCCATAAGGCATGATCGAACAGTATCATCACGATGTTCCTATATGGGAGACACAACCTTTGTCATTCCCCACATAAGCCTTGCCCAAGGCTTATATCAGCTGGCACCCATTTTAATCTTTTAAAACCAAAACCTTAACACCCCCACTTATCACTTTCAGCAGGGCCACCGCCTCTTTCCTTGACATAACTGCTCACCCAAATTAGGCGCACATCAGCACACCCATGCAACCAATCACCACCAGGGGAGTTCTTTTTCCTTTTTTTTACTTTTATTTTCTTTTATTTTTATTGTTGTTCACTTATTTATTTCTTTTCTATTTTTTGCACTGCATACTATTTATCTAGCAACACATTGGGGATAATGTGTAGTTTAAATGTGGGGGAAAGGCATTCTGCATCTTAGGTTGCTAGTTTTTCTTTTTAGCATTTCATCCTAGGTAAATTTTGCCACACAACACTTGTACTTCCAAATAATTCTTGACTCCAAACTTCATAAATTTCTTTATTATTTTTAAAAAACTCAAATAAGAAATTTCAAAAATTGATTTACATTTATAACCATCTCCTAGGAACTGTAGTTTATTTTTCATTTTTTTTCACACCTAGAATAGTTATCTTTGGTTGTGAATTTTAATTATGACGTGCTTGAGGATTGCTAATTCAAAATTGAATTGTTCTTATCTTTGAGCGAGTACCAAAATCTGGAAAAGAACTCTACTGCAACTCATATGGATTTACATGTTTAGAATTTTATGGTTCATGGCTAGTGCTTGAAAAAAAAAGTAGAGAAAAAAAAAGAAAGAGCATGCATAATAATCCGCTCCTTTAGTAACTTCAAATGGATGCTAACTAAGTAACCGAGGTCTTTCATCCCAAATGTTTGTATTTGCGTCGAAAGGTTAGTGACATCTCAAAGCATTATGAGTAGTGCTAGTAGCCACTTGAAACTATGACTAGCTGAGTAACCAGGGTCATTCATCATAAATGTTTGTACTCACATTAAAATGTTGGTGACATTTCAAGTAAGCAATAGGTGCTCAAGTTAGTTATAAATAAGTTTTCTATTTTCTGCATGAACCAATTGCATGAAAGCTCTATATCTAGACAAGTTCGGTAGTTGTTCTACTAAGTATTGGTTGTTTCCCTTGACTTATTTTTATAATGCAAATTTGCGAAACTCTCTCAAGTTATGATTGGTACTATTCATCGGTTTGGTTCTACAAAACTCAAGCATACAAATTACTAGTTGATGGTTATTCTTACAACTTGAGGGTTGAGGTGTAACATGCTGGTTATGACGAAATGATTAGGAGTTAGTGAGTTGAAGTGAAGAGATGGGGATTGATGGAGTGTACTGTGTAATACTTGAGGGCAAACACAAGATAAGTGTGGGAAAGTTTGATAATGCCTAAAAATGACATCATTGTCACCCACTTTTGAGTTATTAAACTTAATGGTATGCTATCTAATTCAAGCTATTTTCTATATTTTATTACAGGACATGAGATAAGGATGAAATAAAAAAAAACATGAAAATGAGAAAAGTTCGTGAAAAGAGTTATCAGCTAAGAAACAAGCATTGGGCAAGACTTGGATTCAATAGACAGTAGCAAGTCCTTCCCCAAACTACTTAGCCTTGGGCAAGACTAAGGGTTGCGTACAACAACTGATTTAAATGAAAACACACATTTTTTAAATCTGAAAAAAATTTTCTTCTAACAAAGATTTGGGGCCAAAAATCAATGAGAGATTATTCTGGAAAGCTTGGGATAAGCCAAAAATCAAGGAAAAAGATCCTATTAAAAAAGGAAAAAAATCCTAACCTATTTTTTATAAAGATGGCAGTTGCCAAACAAGTTGACGACCTCTCTTTCCTGACCCGAACACAGCAGCTCTTGCTGCTTCTGTAATTTTTTCTTCTTCATCTTTCTTCTTCTTTTTAATCTCTAAGAAGTCCTTTGTGTTAAAAGTTCCACCATGAGTGGCTGATATATTTTCTTTTTCCTAGTTGATAAATTTTGCAAACTCCATAAATGTATTTGTGAGATCTAATCAAATTAATTTGAGTTTTATTTCAGATATGGTATTTATTTACATCCAGCACCGATATATTTGTTGTTTTGAATTCGTTTGAACACGGCCCATCATACGAGAAGAGAAATCGTAAGTAGCTTGCTGAACTCCTCAAATTCGTAATTATTTGAGTGGTTCTGACACCTAGTAGTGATTAGTGCCGCACTGAGGAGGTAAGTCATCTAGTTCACCTGTTCACGTAGATGAATTCGGGAACTTGAATCAGGTCCTTCTACCTCTCAAGACTGTTAATAAGTTAAATCTTGTGGACATGCCTAGGATTGCTTGACAGCAAAGAACCAACTAATGAATGTTTCTTGGTTGGTTTAAGAATAAAGAAGGATCGTTTGTCGGAACGTTTCTAACAACTATAACTGATTTACCATATTTTAGATAAAACGGATCCTTTTATCTATGATTAACTACGTTATTGGACCTAGTTATTTCATCTGCTAGGAATCTTTATTATAATTGATTTAGTTCCTAACTTGCATTTAAGAGTTTTGTTTATATTACTTTGCTTATTTCCTATTTTATATTTTGCATTAATGTTGAATCTATAAAAACCCTCCATTTTGTTTGATTTTTATTCATTGATTAAAGAAGAAAATCGATTACTAATTCCCTATGGATTTGACCATTCTTACCACTACTATAGTATTATTTTATTAGTTAATTAGGAATTTATTTTGGGCAAATTCGACGCCTATCAGCAGGTCAAGGTTGAACATCAGCGTCTTGGTAGGTTGCTTCAGCCTCTCCTTATTCTGGAATAGAAGTGGAAGTATGTGACCATGGACTTAATTATTGGCTTACCCAGGACTAACTATAAACACAATGCTATCTGGGTGATTATTGACAAGTTGACCAGGTCTGTCCACGTTTTAGCTATGAAGACTACTGATCCCCTTAGTCGATTAGCTAAGTTGTATATTTGGGAGATTGTCCACCTTTACAGTATCCCATTATCTATTGTTTCTAACCAAGATTCTTGGTTTACCTTTAGATTCTAATCTAGTTTTTAGGATGCTCTTAATTCTCATCTTTCTTTCAGTATTACCTTTCATCCTCAAATCGATGGACAATCTGATAGCACTATACAGACACTTAAGGATATGTTGAGGGCATGTATTACGATTTTAGAGGTAGTTGGGATAAGCATTTATCCTTGGCAGAGTTTGCATACAACAATAACTATCACTCTAGCATAGGGATGACACCCTATGAAGCTTTGTATGATAAAGCCTGTCGTTCCCCTTCCTGCTGCGAGGAGGTTAGGAAGAGACATTTTTCAAGACTTGACCTCGTCCAAGAAAGTGTTGATAAGATTTTGATCGTCCAATAAAATCTTCTTCTTATCCAGAATCGATAGAAGAGTTATGCTAACAATATGAGGAAGAATATGGAATTTACAGTGGGGGATCACGCATTTGTCAAGGTTTCCCCAGTCAAAATCATAAGATTTAGGAGACGTGGGAAGCTGAGCCCTAGGTTCATTGATCCTTTTCAAATCTTGGGACTAGTTGGTAATGTTGTTTACCGCCTTACCCTCCCACCTCACTTTTTCGATATTCGTAACATCTTTCATGTGTCAATGCTTCAAAAATACCATTGTAATCCTGCTCATGTCATATCCTATGAGTCTTTAGCACTGCAATTTGATTGTCACACGAGAAATATCCAGTTCGTATCCTCGACAAACAGGAAAGAGTATTGTGATCGTAAAATATTCTTATAGTCAAAGTAGTGACATCATTCTCTTCAAGAAGAAACCAAGGAGGTTGAGAGTGCTATGAGAGATTTGTACTCAAGGTTGTTTAGGTAATTCAAAAGTAAAGACAAATTTTATTTAGGGGGGAGAAATGTCACCCTCAGTGATGTACTTTTATAAAATTATTCCCAATAAAAGAGGTATTTCAAGATATTTTTTATGTATTTCTTTTTTTATTTGTATTCTTATTAAATTTGTTTTAATGATTGAATGTTTAACTTAATTAACCTAAAGTGTTTAAAAATAAAATCCAAAGCATTTCCGTGGATGGGAAAAATTCCCTTCAAACTGTGGGTGGCACAGCCTTGTGTTCATGGACTGCTTGCCTGCGAGAAGGCCAGTCGTTTGAGGGCACCTCAGCTTGCCCTTGATGTGTTCCCACTATACCACACTTGTGATAGTGAGTCGAGCCACCTAGTGAGAGGAAATAGAAAATTGGCCAACTATTGTCGGCCACTTATGGCCTCAACGACCACTCATGGCCTCAACAGCAATGATGGCTTGCTTGTGTTTGAACGGCCAAATCTTATCCAAGAATCCCATAGGTAGTCTTTCCTTTTGACGTCCTCGTTCTTCATCTTCTTGTGACAAAAAAAAATCTAAAATATAGAAAAAAAAAAGTTTTTAGAGTGAGAAGGGAAAAGAGCAGAGTGTGGTGAACAGTCAAAACCCCAAGGACGAGTGGTGAAAGCGTGAGTGGAATTTGCCTTCTATTCTGTGTAAGGTAGATTCTTTCCTCAACTTATTCCTTCTCAATCTTTAACATCTAAACTTCAAGTTTCACTACCCTTTGAGCCCAGAAATTATAGCATACTTAAAAAGCCAAAGCCATTTCTATTGCTGCACCTATAATCGTCGTCTATAAAGGTGACTCTACTGTTTCTTCTAATTCTCAGTTTCTATTTCATATTTCCTTGAAAGTTCAGGTAATTAGTAATTAGGTAAGTTAATAAGAGTGTTAGAAATCCAATTTTCAAAAGGTAAATAACTTTTAAATGAAATCTAACTTAGTTTCGCTTTACGATTTCTACAACTACTATTGGTGTTGCAAAACCATTTTCCTAGCATAAAGCTCTCCTTTTTTTGTGTGTTAAAGCCCAATTCAATGTTTTCTTCCAGGTAAAATGAATAGGTGTCTATACTGATAGTAAGTTTTTTTTAATGCATATTATGGATTAATTGCTTGGAAAAATTAAGTGATGTTGTGTGACATCAAAAATGTTAATTAAAGCATAAGGTGGCAAATACAAAAATAGATATGAGTGCATTTAAGATAATTATATACAGTGGTATAACATACTATAATCCCTTATAAAATAATAATAGAGTTTCAAATCTTGCAATACTGAGGCGAAACAAAATTATATACAAACCTCTACAAAAAAGATGGACTAATTAGAGTGCGAAACAAAACATGCACTAGTGACAGTTCACGGATCCACAGGATCCTCAAAACTTTCAAGAGGTAGGTCAATGATTGGTTCTTCACTATCATCCTCATCTGAGTGGAGGGGGAGGGGCAAGGAAAAGGGTGAGTTCCACATACTTAGTAAGGAAAACAACATTTAAGTAACATTACTAAGATTTTAAAGGTAATTAAACTTTGAAAAAGGGTACCTTATTTACTCACTATCGAAAATCGTGCCAGAGGTCCATTTCAATAATTATGAAAATAATTTATTTTATTTAAAAAAATCAAATCAATCATGTCATAATCATATCAAATCCTATCAATCATATCATGTCATTCATATCAGTCATGCTAAAATTAAATAGAGTAAATCAAACAAATCATATCATGTTTTTGTCTTATTTTATTGTTTGCGCGAAGCCGTTTCGACTTCCATCTACTGAGGGCAATATAGATTTTCGACTACCTATATAGAATGACCAATTCATTTCATATCATATCACCAATTTGCGGCTTGCCAAACCATCACATTTACAACTTGTCAAACCATAAGATGATCTATGACCACGGCCATGCCAACCATAGAGGTCCTACATGTAAATTATAGTCATGATTGTACTTCGCCAAAGGTGACCCCTACAATCATATCACATCACCACTCTCGTCAGAGGGCATGCCGTCATCCAGAAGGAGCGGTCCTCTCACGCATTTTCAGCCTAGATTGACGAGAAATAAAAATTCTTCAAAAATAAAAAGCTTAACGAATCATGTCATTTATAAACCACGTATGCCAATATCGATAAAGCTTTCTCATGTTTATGATATAACATCATGCTTTGTTACTTTATCTTGTCATCATATAATATAAACAAGCATTAACGTTTATCATACGCATAATAATTATTATAGTTAAACATACAAATAACCAGTTTATATTCTTTCATATAAAGATGCATTAACACATAATAATTGTGTTAAATCATATAAAATTAAGCATGCAACCAACCGATTAAGATTTCATCAAATTAATCTAGAAATACTCCTTAGTATGCAAAAATAAATATTAAATTACATATCAAAATCTTGAAGTTTTTCCTACGTCTTTCCTTCTTGTATTCCTTCTTCTTCTTTCCCTATCTCTCTCTCTCTCTCTCTCTAGAATTTCTTTGGTAGATGGAAGAATGAAGTTGGAGTGGTAAAGAAATGGTGAAAAGGGGTCCCTATTTATAGAAAAGGCGACCGTTAGATTTGTGCCAAGTGGTCAAATCTTGTGATGAGAAAGGAAAGAAAAAAGTGACTTGATGTGACATGATGACTGACGAACGTGACTGATGGATGGCCAACGTGATGATGGAAATGTGACGACGGTGCAAAAATCGGCGGCACACCACACAACCAGCGGTAACCCGCAGCCCAAGCCTGCCATGCGTGCAGACTGTGCGTAATGTGACGCACAAAGACTACGCGTCTCGTGCTCCATGCAGATAAAATGTGCATACAGGCGCACATTCGGTGCTGGTCGCGCACGCATGAGACTCGTACAAATGGGGAGGCATTCCTGCTGATTGTTTTGCCATTTTTCTTCTCCATTTTTTCTAAAATCTTTTTAAAATAAATTAAAAAATAAAGCAATTTAAAATAATTAAGCAATTATTTAATTAAATAAACAATATATATGTTAGTTTGTAAAAATTTAAAAATTAAATTTAAACTGAATTAATTCGAAGATCAAAGTATGAAATTTAAAGAGTTCAAAGGCCTTAGGACCTGAATAATTAGAGATTTTACACAACAAATTTAGTTCGAAAGTTTTCGGGGTGTTACATTCCCCACCTTTAAAAAACTTGGTCATCCAAATTTGTCATAAATAAATGAGGAAACTTCTCTTGCATTTCACTCTCCAGTTCCCACGTCACCTCTTCTGGAGTGTGATATTGCCACTGCACCATCATTAGGATTTTTTTGTTATACAGAACTTAATCTGTCCAACCAAGAAATTCTGCAGGGATTTCTTTGTAAGTCATGTCTGGTTTAAGCTGTGTCTCTTGGTGAGGAATGAAAAGGGTCAGGGTGGTACTTTTTAAGCATGAAAATATAGAAGACATCATGCAGACCCATGGATCTGACACGTTCCATGATCAGAAAAGATCCCACATAATAGGGGTTCAACTTACCCTTCTTACCAAACTGCATTTTATCCTTGTAAGGGAAGATCTTGAGGAAAACATGATTGCCAATAGTAAACTCCAATGGTCTTCTTCAGTTATTAGCATAGCTTTTTTGGTGACTCTGAGTAGTGGCTAGGTTCTTTCGAATAATGACAACTTTCTCAATGGTCTCCTGAATGTAGTCTAGTCCCAAGTGATGCTGGTTCCCGACTTCGTTTCAGTAGGTAAGGGAACGACATGGCCTACCATATAAGATTTTATGCAGAACCATTTCGATACTGGAATAATAACTGTTATTATAAGCAAATTCACACGAAGAAAGATACTCATACCAGTTGTCACCAAAATCGAAAATACAAGCGCGTAACATATCTTCAAGCGTCTGGATGGTACGTTTAAACTAAACATCGGTCTGAGGGTGATAGATAGTACTAAAGTACAATTCCGAACCAAGGACTTCCTAAAAACTGTCCTAGAAATGGGAGGTGAATCGGGGGTCTCTGTCTAAAACAATAGAAAAGGGAATACTAGAAGAGGGAATGTCATGGAGTTGAACAATCTCCTCAACGTAGAGACAGGCTAACTTGCTGGTGAAGTCTATTACTCTGATAGGAAGGAAATGGGTGGTCTTGGTCAACCTATTAATAATGATCCGAATTATGTTGTGACTGGAATAAGTTCTGGGCAAATCGATGACAAAGTTCATGGTCACATGCTCCCACTTCTATTCCGAAATAGGGAAGCCTTATAATAAATCATTAGTTCTCTGGTGTTCGACTTTAATTCTTTAACAGATAAGACATTGGGAAACATAATCAACAATGTCTTACTTCATTTCAGGCCACCAGTATTGGCTCCTTAAGTTCTAGTACATCATGGTATTTTCAGGGTGAATGAATAACTTAGAGACATGGGCAACCTTTAGAACATCTGTCCTAGCTGTGACAGGGACCCAAATACAATCCCAAAATTGACACAAGCCATCATCAGTGAGTCTGAAATCAAGAAATTCATGAGAAATAAACTTACATAAATTTTTAGTGATCTTTGGGTTGGTGGATTGAGCTTCCCAAATCTTCATAAAAAGATCAAGTAAGGCCCGAATCTGGTGAGGTAGGCACCATTGCCATAATAATTAAGGCAGAGTGCCTGCATTGCATCAACTACCTTCTAATTAGAGGCCATCAACTGGGCTAACAAAGCAAACTCCTTCCGACTCTAGGCATTAACAACCACATTACCCTTATCAGGGTGATAAAGGATCTTTCAGTCATAATCTTTAGGAGGTCCATTTAGCGTCTCTGCCTCATATTCAATTCGCTTTGCAAAAATATATATCTCAAACTTTTATGGTCAATATAAATTTCAAAAATTTGGCCATACAGATAGTGGTGCCATATCTTCAGAGAAAAGACTATGACACCCAACAATAGGTCGTGCGTGGGGTAGTTACACTCATGGGGTTTCAACTGTTTGGATCTATAAGCGACCACCTGACCGTGTTGCATCAAGACACATCTCAAACATACGTAAGAAGTATCACAGTAAACCTAAAATTGTCCAGTATTGTCGAGAAGGATCAACACTGGAGCAGAAGTGAGGCGATATTTCAACTCAAAAAAATTTCCTTCACATTCATAATCTCAAACAAAAACTACACCCTTCTTGGTGAGACGAGTCAACGGAGTTGCAATCTTGAAAAATCTATCAATGAACTGCCGATAGTAACCAGCTAAAGCAAGGAAACTACGCACCTCACCGACATTTATTGACCAACTCCAATTAATCACTATTTCAACCTTGGATGGATTAACAGAAACTCCTTCATCAAAAATTACATGATAAAAAAAAGAGTTGATCTAACTAAAAAGAACATTTGCTGAATTTTGCATATAAGTAATTTCAATGGAGGATCTCCAACACTCGGGACAAGTTGTCTGTATGTTATTCATGATTTTTCGAATATATTAGAATGTCATCGATGAACATGATGACGTATTGATCAAGTGCATATCGGAAGATCTTGCTCATACGATCTATGAAAGCAACAGGGATATTTATTAGTCCAAAAGGCATAACTTTAAACTCATATTAACTGTATCGGCATCAAAAGGCTATTTTGTGGATGTCTTCTTCTTTCACTCTCAACTAGTAATACTCTGATCTGAGATCAATCTTCGAGAAAATTGTGACACCTTGCAATTGATTGAAGAGATCATCAATACAGGGTAATGGATACTTACTTTTTACCTTCACTCGGTTGAGTTTTCTGTAGTCAATACTCTGTAGTCAATACACAATCGAAGAGATTCATCTTTCTTCTTTACAAATCGAACTGACGCACCCAAGGGGAATGGCTGGGGTGAATAAATCTTTGCCCAAGAAGCTCGGAGAGCTGGTGTTCAAGTTCAACAAGTTTGGTGCGACTCATGCGATAATTAGGCTTTGAGATTAGTTGAGTTCCTGAAAGCAAATCGATGGAGAATTCTATTTTTCGTAGAGGAGGTAGACTAGGTAATTCCTCCAGAAAGACATTTGAAAAGTTGCAAATAGTAGAGATTGTATATATGACAGGGTCAACATCCATATTCCCATTTATTCAAGGGTTAGAGAATAGCAAACAAAACCCATAAAATTTTATTTCATTTTTGGTGAAAGAAGAGTTACAATTTTACTTTCACAGTTAATGATTGCTCTATATTTTTCTAACCAATCCATACCTAAGATGACATTAAATCTTAAGAAATTTAAGAGTATAAGATCTACTAACAATTCTACTCCCTGAGGCTTTTATTTTATAATTTTTATACACACAGTGAGCTTCTAAAAGATCTCTAGAAGAAGTATCTACTGCTAATACTTCATTTAAAGGTTTAGGCTTAATATCTAATTTATAAGCAAAAGAACAAGAAATAAAAGAGTGGGTAGCACCTGTATCAATCAAGGCTCGAGCAGTAGTATCATAGATAGAAAACATGTCGTAAATGACAAAAAGAGTGGTGAGAGCACCAGGCTCATCAAAATGGTAAAGACGACCCTGAGCTACCAGTCTGGCAATATCTTTTGTCCGCTGGATATAGTTTTTCACAAAGTACTGAGTGTTTCCGCACTTGTAGTAGACATTGTTCAAACGTTGACAGGGCTTATCACCATGAAAACATCCACAATACTGACATGGTTGGGTAGGTCAGGTAGGGTGTTTAGTAGGTGGAAGCAAAGTAACAGGATGGCCAACTCGGGGTCTTTTATTAGGGTGGATACTAACTAGGTCAAACAATCTTCTTCTTTGTTGTTGGGATTGGTGTTATTGTTGTTGGGTATGAATACGGACAATACATTGGTGCAGGGTCGAAATAAGATCTTTGACCAACTAGACATGTTTCAGCACCTTGTCATAAGAGTTGGGTCTCAGGATCATGATCCCATCGTAAATATTAGCATGAAGGCCGTTTAAAAATTTTCTAACTTTACAACTTTCAGGGGTGACCATTAGAGAGGCAAACTTAGACAGTTTGATGAATCGGGCTGCATACTACACAATCATCATATTTTTCTAGTGGAGGTGCCATTATGGATATTATAAATTCCTGGTCATACCATTTAGACTAACCAATGATCTAACAGTCTTTATGGATCTCATGAACCGATTATTCAGGCCAGTTTTAGATAAGTATATTATAGTATTCATTGATGACATGTCCACTCTCAGAATCTGACTAATCATTCAGTCCATCTAATAATGCCTTGGGAACATTACAGTAGAACAAGCTATACGCTAAATTTAGCAAGTGCGAGTTTTAGTTTCACAGTGTAGCTTTTCTATGACATATTGACTCTAGTGAGGGTATTTCTGTCGATCCATCTAATATAAAGGCAATCTTTAGTTGGAAAGGGTCAACTACTATGTCAAAAGTTCGAATTTTTTTCGGTCTTACTAGTTATTATCGAAGTTTTGTGGAGGGTTTTCTCAAAAATTATTGCTCCACAACTCGATTGATCTAGAAAGAATCCAAATTTGATTAGAACTCCGACTGTGAAGAGAGCTTCTTAGAGCTAAAGTGTCATTTGACCACAGCTCTTGTTTTGACCATTTATGGCTGCTCTGGTGGTTTCACAGTTTACTGTGATGCATATGCCTAGATTTGAGTTGTGTACTCAGGCAGCACGGTAGAGTAGTTGCTTACGACTTTAGACAATAAAACACATGAGCTCAACTACCTTATATATGACCTTAAGTTTGCAGCCATTATTTTTACCTTAAAGATTTGGCGACATTATATTTATGGTGAAACCTTTGAGATCTTTATCGACCACAAGAGTCTGAAGTATCTCTTTACCCAGAAGAAATTGAATTTGAGATAGAGACAATGGTTGGACTAACTGAAGGACTATGCTGCAGTAATTCCTATCATCCTGGAAAAAACGTAAGTATTACAATCATATAAACAAGGTTTAGAAACAACCCTTAATGCAGTAGTTCATAAAAATGATTGAACCATTACAGAGCAATTAAACTTTTAAAGAACACTTATAAATTTATAGTGAGACTTTCCTTTCAATTTCGATTTCAGAAAACTCCTGAATACTCTTTTTGATCAATAATTGTACTATTCATTTTTACCAAAGCCATTCTGATCAATACAGTCTCAGTATAATCAATACGATAACAATCAGTTTGTTTTATCATTCCCATTTCATAAGGTTCCAATACCGTGTTCCACCAGTCAACACATGCACACAAGACTCAGACTCGACTCAGACTTGCCCTTGAAAATTTTAACACTAGTTATTAACTTGTTAAGTTTCACAGTTTACGTACCTAAGTGCGTAGTCGCCTAAACCTGTACCATGGAGGGCAGTAAGGACACCGTTACCACTGTGAAAGGGGATCGTAGTCATAATACTAAATTACAAATAGATAAGCATACAGTCATAATGTCACTCATTCACTTCGATCGCCGTCACTCAATTTCGCTCAGTCGCCATCATTTAGACCCTTTTCAGAATAATTGTTTCATCTCTCATCAGAGAGGAACACAGTACAGTCCAACTCCCTATGGAGAGGACTCCAACATCAACCCAGTCACAGTGTAGGGCTCCAACAGTAGACAGTAAACAACGATATAAATAGTAACCCCTCCAAGGCATAACGCAGACGGATTTTAACTAGACTCTTTGTTGTTTGAGTTTTACTTGACACTTAATTTATTTATTTTTAGACACATGACCCTAACCCTAATCTAGACATAACCTCCTTAACTCTATTTCACTCATTATTCTTTCTTATGCGGGAGGGTATGGAAAGGATCATTTTGACTCCCGGAACCTCAACCTAATTGCATGCAATATCAAAACTTAAATCACCTAATTAAAATCTCTTCCTTTAATTGAATTTACAACCCTAAAATTAGGCATGTAAAGACAAAAATGAGAAAAAAAAGAGACATCACGGCTAACCCGATAAGTCGATCGCAACTCCTCGACTCAATCAAGACTTCAGCAAGCTCACTTATCTTGGAAGAACTTGAAGAAAAATAAAATTAGCACTCGGCTAATTTAACTAAAAGCTAAAAGCTTTGATTTTTATTAATTCTCAAGATGTGTGTTAGGATGCGTGAGCTAAGACTTTTATATAGGATCTTAATTTCTAGTTCTGCATATAATAAGATTTAGGATTCCTACCCATATTCTAATTCCTAATTTAATTGAAAACCAAATACATAATTAATTAAATAATAAATTTCTTATCCTTATCCTAATTTAATTAATTAAATAATTTTAGGGATAAGGATTTACATTAAAAAATATTAAATAATAGTCCCATTATCCTAATTCTTCAAGGATATCTTCTCTTCAATTTTGAGTAGAATTCTACCTTTAAATTTGGCATATTTTGCACATGGGGTAATTGGGGAAGCTTTGACACCTTGTAGAAGTAAAAAAAGTGGGATTTTGGAATCCAAAAATGACTAGGAAGAAGGAAACCATGTGGCTAGCTGTTGGGTACGTGAGTCGGGCTACGGGTCCAGTAGACTGGGCCATGAGTCTTGCTAATGGGCTAGTTAGGCTATGCAAGTCAGTTTCTTGAGCGTGGGTCGTGCGCATTATTGCGCGCATGTGAGCTATTGTGCGCATATGGGACACCTCCTGCGCATTTCTGCGTGCGAGATTATTTGTTTGCATGCCTTGCGTGCTGGTTTACGTGGATTGGGGACCTGCATGTACGGGTTGTCCTTCCCTAACATATGGCTGCCCACACATGTGAAATAGGACAAACACATGTGCGGCACATGTTATCCAGGGATCTCTTTTGGTCATTACCCCACTTTGACCATGAGGTCTTTGGGCCACATTGGGTTGAGTCATAAATGGGCTTTTCTTATTGCTTTATAACTTCCCCAAGCCCGTGAAGCATTACATGGGCTTTAAACTTCTTTTGGAAAAACTTGTCCCACTCCTTAGAATAGTCCTATTTAGGAAAGTAGTCAGTGATAAAGTTACTTTCCTATTCAGGGCGTTCCCATTTAGGAAACTAGAATTTACTTTTTCGTTTGAGCTGATACTATTTAAGACACAAAAGGGTTCTGGAAGTACTTGTCTGTTTGGGACGGGACTTATGAGAATTCTTACGGGAAAAGAATTTCCCCATTTTTCCTCTGCCCATGCGTGCTTGTCTGTTGTACTGCATGGGTAGGATCTCTTGCTGCGGCGAACTCCCAACTAATTATTTCGTAAGAGTCTGAATTTTCCATGGGGTTCTTCCTTGATGCAGGATTTAATCTTTGGAACTAAATTTAGGTCATCTAGGATCACATCACCTTCCTTTACTTCTCTCATTGTCCCTTTAGTATTTTTTCCCTTTTTGTCTATTAAGCCACGAACCCATGTATTTCATTCATCAATCAATTTAATCCTCAGTTACTAGACATCTACCTCAATTTCCTTTCCTAAACCTAAGTTCCTACTTCTCTTACAATACCATCATTAATCCATATTCCAATAATCATAATTTACATCCACTTTCTTCATAACCATCTTACTTTTCCAAAATTCAGGGAATTTAAATACTATGTAAATTATCAAGTTTTATTTAAACTGGTTAGTATTAATTTAAGTTACTTCTTTTTCCTAATTTCTATGTTTTTTATTTTCTTTTAAGTCTCATGAACAATTTCTTAAAAGGTTTATTGGTTTATTACATTTTATTTATTTCCCAAATTCTAGTACTTAAGATTTTAAGTTAAAACCTTAATTCTGATTACTATCATCAAATCATCCATTCTTTCTACCCTTTTAATTTTACTCCTAGGTCTTTTCTTTTTAAATACCAAACTATGTTACTCATATATTATTTTATTATTAAAAAAATCCCCCTTTACTTTTAAACCACAAGTACATTTTAAAACTTTAATTTTTATTTCAAACACGAAGGTTGCTCTTCATTAATCCATTCCTTTCTAATCTCTTTCCTCTTCTAATTGACTTAAATCTTTTTTTTTTCTTAAGTTATTCTTTTAGTCTTCCCTTAATGAAATACTTTCCCTATCTCCTAAGTTGTTCTTTAAGTGTTTTCCCTTTAACAAATTTCTTTTCATTTTTCCTAAACTTTTATTCAGTCATCAATTCTATCTCTGACTTTCGTAAAACATCCCATTTTCCTTTTCCTTTTTTTTTATAAAACATTTACACAAGCAACATCAAATCATGATTCGATTCAAAATATGCAATTACGCACGCACTCGTCAATCACCATAAACACGTATAATGCATGCAAGCTTTTCTAAAATCAATTACCAATCACACAATCTAGAAAATACACCTACAAATATCAATTGCAATACCCTAGTCCTTACCTCGAATAAAGCACTGTTTCGTCCTAAGCCCTAATTGCAATCCAAATTCAATATACCTAAACAAGCTACAAACGTTCATTAGTAAAGTTCTATTATCGGAATCAAATCTAGGAAAACTAATTCTTCCTGTTTTTGACACTAAAAAGAGGCACGGGTGGTGGCCTCTGGGAAAACATCCACACAGTTGCATTCTTGTGGCGTCATCGCTGTCGTCAAGCATGCTAGAACTTGCAGATCTCGCAGGCATCACCGTGTGTACCCGCACTCACCTCGTTGTTCATCCGTAGCCATAACTGGACATGGCGTTTTCTTCCTCTTACATACGCAGGCGAACCACATACTTGAACACCTAAGGAAGAAGGAAACGACATCAAGCTTAAACAGAAGTTACGCGTACAAATTTTTGATGTAAACGTAAATGAAACAAGCCTAGCATTTCCAAGTCAATCCCGACAGTTTTGTGTGCCAAAAGGATACCTAGAACCTATTCAAACAGTGATCACCAGCCTACTTTTAGCTCACCAAAAATCCATTTAATCGGTATTAGTTTTTGATCTCAAAGCATGTATAAAAAACTTGGAAAACACCACGTATGAATACTTACAAATGTTTTTGCAAAACAGGTTGATTTGAGGCTCTAAATCGATCCCCAAAGTAGCTTCGCAGTCTGTCAAAATAGTAGGTGTCTTGAGTCAGTGATAAACCCGTGACTTGCATGCGATCTTTCATGCCTGTATGGCTTAATTTCGATTTTATTTGAACTTCAAATATGTTCTACTACATGCCAGTTATCTGTTGAATATTTAATGATGTCTAAAAAGAGAGAAAAAGGCATAGAAAATCATCCCCGAAGGTTCGAGTTTGATAACGCACCACGGATCGCGGGTCGTTTGGAAAACCCGTCGAAAAATTACGATTTCCAGCACCTAGTGGCAGCGAATCGAATTCCCCCTGCGGTGGGCTTCTGGCCAGTGCATTCTGCTTCCTGTTCTTCGTTGCAAACGGTGGTTCTTGGCCATCTCTCTCTCTTCCCTTCTTCTTCATTTCTTCTCTTCTTTTTTTTTTTCTTTTCTTTCTTTATTCCCCGACTGGGCTGGGGGGTCGAATGGGTATTGCCGAGCTTTTAAACCTAGCTCCTAACACACGCGAGCTACACGAGAGGCGTCGGATCTGCCATAATAAATGGGAAATTGGTAATTTCGTGAGCGTGCAATACTAACCGTCAGATCGTGTTTGCATAGATTTTGGTTGTCCATTTTCATAGCAGTTGGATCACCTCCATGCGGATATGGGCCGTTCATTCCTTTTGACCGTTGGATCCCCAAAAATGCATACAGGTCGTCTGATCGGCATCTCGCACATGGACCATTGGATCGCAATGATTTCCCGCTACATGTTTGTATGCTGTTGGATCCCTTGCCCACACTCATCACCATTGGATTGCATCAAACATGTAGGGTTGTCGGATCTACAAACCACTGGTGCCCACACAGCTGATGACCATTGCGTGTGCAAATTTGCATGCCCGCCACACGACAAAAGGTTGTTGATTACATGGGCATGTCATACGCTGACGTAGTCAAACTGTCTGAAATTGCAGAAATCCCTAATTTCTAGATTTAATTTCAATTGATCACCTACACCTTATTTTAGTACCCAAAAGGTCCCCAAAAATTTGGATTTTTCTTGTTGAAGTCCCTAAATTCCTATTTAATATTTTTTGGGTTCGAATATTATTTTAAATTTGTTTAAATATTTATTTTAAATTTATTTAATTAAATAAATTTCCTATTTCTTTAAAAATGAGTTTTCAAATTTACTAATTTTCTTAATAAATTAAATTTACTAACTTAAGAATAATTTATAATTCCTAAATATTTAGTTTTACTAATTTACTAATCTTTATATCACATAAATAATTTTTAATTTAAATAAATGTCACTAAATAACAACTCTTAATATTTTTAAATCTCCTTCTTAATCTATTTTAAATTCTAAAATGAAGTATAAATGTCTAAATAGTTTTACTTCAATTATAATTTATTTCATATTTATTTTAAATCTAATTTTCTTCTGAATTTTATTTATAAAATTTGGAAATCTGGTTGTGCAGAATGTTACACATTCTCATTATTTCTACATAAAACCTATGGCGGCATATTCCATCTATATAGTAATATCAAACTTAAATGAAGGCAATATTAACGTAGTAATAAAATTTAGATCATTTTGTTATTAAATTATATATATATATATATATTAGAACTTCATCTCAATATATTGTTTAGTATCTAGATATCAAGATTCCACCTTATTTCTAAACTATTTGATCATCTTCTTTTTTTGTTTTTGGTTAATTGTAGGCGATTGATAAGTAAGAATTAATGGAGAAAGATGAGACAAATTTTAATTGCTTTGAAAAGTTCTTGGCCATTACACTAACGCCAACTACTATCACTTTTATCTCAAGTAATTTTCAAATATGAAAAAGAGACAAATTTAGTGATAAAAGTTGTAGATCTATTATTATGGAAAGAAATAGCAGTAAGATTAATCTTAATTCACAGTCGTCTGATACCAATAAAATTATCAAATCTTATTTTTTTTTATCATAAGTACTATTGGTAAACAGGTCAACTCACTTGATTGCTTTCAACCATTATTATCTAATAGAAATATTAATGATAGTAATGGTTATAGTGTCAATAATTTTGAAAATTTTAAACCTTTGACTAGTAATTCAAATACTAACATGGATCCAAGAAAGAATAAAAGGTAAATAATCACCATCTTGTATTTTTTATATTCTTATATTAATTTTATATAACTTAATTTTTTCTATTAATATATAATTAAAGTATTAATAAATATAATGATCTTCTTTTTGTTTGTAGAGTTTCATTAAACAAGTTGCGTTATGAACAAAAATCTAAAAAAAAAAAAGGTATGATCTTTTTTCAAGCTCAAGTATTTATGGAAAAGAAAATACGAATACATATATATATCAAATTTATTTTTCTTAATTTTTATATGTTGATAACAACCACATATACATATATATATATATATATATATATGAAAACACATATTTATTGTCACATATTTCCCATATGTGTTGAGTCAGATGGATCCACAAGTTCAAAGCTTTCAAGAAAAGAAAAGTACTTCACAAATTGAGGAGAACATTAAGCTCGATAAACATGTCAACTACCCCTAGAAACAACTCCCAAATTCTGTTTGGTAAGTTCTCTCTCTCTCCCCCTCTATATGCATTTCTGTGCCTTCATTGGAATAATATACATGTGTGTGTTCACTTACTTATACATATTTTTCAGAACCATGCACATATATATATATATATATATATATTTACCAATATGTATTCTCATAAGTGCATTTTCTTTTCTTTTTTTGCAAAATATGATAAACTTTACTAACATTCCAAATAAATATTTAAATACCAAAATGACATACACAATTACCTGCTAAGATACACATCCAGAATTTTATAAAACTCGTAATAATAAAAATAAAATATATATTAGCAGGTGAATTTGAAAAAAGACAAGATGAGGTGAATCATCTAAAAGAATTCTATAGTCGTCATCTTGCTAGGCTAATACAAATGAAAAGACAAACCATGGTCGAAAATAAATTATTAAGAAGGCAAATGGCAAATCCAAGCAGCTTAAATCTTCTTTCTGAAGGATTTAGACAAACATCTCACTTGAATCCAAGTCAAGATAAAATTAAGATTTTAAACTTTTTAAACATAAATTTATGTATTAAGAGTAATATTCTAACGTTATATATTTTTTTTCTAAATTAAATATCATTTTTGTTTTCCATTCTTTCTAAAAAATATATATATTCTTTATTTAAAGGTAATATTTACTATATATCTATTATATTTAAGTCAAAATATTAATAAAGAAATATAGTAGAAGTGGAAGTAATTAAATATAGTAATAATCTAAATTTTATACTATTTATTGAACATAGTCAATATTTTTCTTATCTAATCGTATTATAAGTATTGGCGTACACAAGTATGCATGCACTAATGTAAATCAAAATTGTCTATATATGTATATGCATACGACGAATGCATATATTATATATAATCTAGTTGTCTTCTTACATTATCATTCTTGTTTAAAAGAAAGAACTTTATTGATGATATGAAGATTTTAGATCTATAACATTACAAATTCCAAATATAAGCATCAACCTGTGAACAATAATAACTCAAAAAGCCCATGAAGCATCCCAACTATACATAAAAATAACAAAAGTTATCATAGGTGTTAACTAGAAGGGAAACCCCCAGCCATTGAAAATCATAAAACATTTAAGCTATCACTACCATGCATGGAAGAAGTATAACATTCATACATCTCCACGAGAAACATTAGAATACACAAAAGGTGCTTGCAAACATACATGGAGAGATGAGGTTAACCATAAAAATAGTTATAGCAAAGTTGTTTTAGAATTGTTTACTTAATTATTCTAGTAAATTGTTTTATTACTCCTTTTGAAAATTTTAACAATCGAATCTTTTTGTTTTTAGTGAAGCAACTAATTTTATTCAATAATATAGTAAAAAATATTATGGTAAAAAATATTTTTTCAGTGAAATAACTTTTAAAAAAAAATAAAAAATAGTCACTAGTACAAATGACTAATATAAATATGAAATAAAGCAATATATATCATTCTTCCATAGTGTAATACTTTTAACATATGTATATAATAATTCTTATTTTCATAAAATAAAAATTTTTAACTGATATACGTTATTGCAGGTACAACTAAAGAGAATAACAGAACTCATGAACTAAACCAGGTAAGTATGGATCAATAATAATAAATTATTGTATTCAATGTTTATAAATTGAATTATTTAAGATAATAAATTACTAGAGTTAATGTTTATGAATTACACTAGGTCAATTTGAATCAACAATAGCAAATTATTAGAAGCAACACTGACATACTAAATGGACTCAACACGAACCAACAACAAATGATTGGACATACTAAATGGACTCAGCATGAACCAACAACAAATGATTGAATAAAATGGACAATAGACTCAGCATGAACCAACAACAAATGATTGGAAACAGTGTTGATAGATGGAAGCAAGTCAAAATATATCAACAACATCAAATGGTTGGGACCAACGTTGATTGGTTGGATCAAGTCAACATGAATGAGCAAGAAAAAATCATTGGATCAAACATCTACAAATCAGACCAGGTTAGTATGAACCAAAAACAACAAATGCTTGCAGCAAATGGTTATGTATTGCACTACTAGGTTAGAAGGAATCAACAAGATGAAGAAGAAATAATTACACCTAATGGTTTGGACAAGCCTATAGATGTTTACCTAGATAATAGGGAGATGCCAAATAATATGAGCTTGAATCATGATTAGTCTAACTTAGATACTATTACAAATTTGAATCTGATGAGCAAGCAATTACCTAAGACAAAAAATATGGTTATTCCTATTATGATGAACAATAAACATGAGTACGAGTCAAATAGCAAGACCAATGTGAGCTTGGACAACAAGCAACCAGGGATAAGCTCCAATAATGCATATGGGTCGACAAATATGAGCTTCAACAATCAATTGGGAATGACTTTCAATGATTCTTATGATTCGAGCAATATTGGAAATTATTTAATGGGTTACAACAATCAATGTAAGGTGAATTTGGGCAACCCATGTGGATCAAACAAAATGAAAATCTTGGGTATAAATAATCAGTCGAGCATGAATTTTAACGAAATGAGAAACTTCAACACTAGCAATCATTCTAGGGGAAGTCTTACTAATGAATTTGGATTAAACATCAACATGATAAAGGATGGATTAAACAATCAATTTGGATTAAAGACATGGCCGACCCAAGCTTATTTGATGATAATAAATCAATCAACCAAGTTTCTAATATAAACTTCTGTGATAAAAATGGGTTGAGCACCATTGAAAGTGTGAGCTTCAACATGGGTAAAAAGTTAAACAACACAACAACAGTTAATGTAAGCATCGACTATGGATCAAACAACATGACAGTTGAAAGAAATTTCAATAATAAAAATAGGTCAAACGCTATGGAAAATGTGGCCTTGGGCAATGAAAATGCATTCAACAGCATGGGAAGTAAGCTCTTTAACAATCAAAATGGCTTAGGCATGGAAAATACAAGTTACAACAAATAATATGAATTAAGGAGCATAAGTTTTAAAGATAACTTCGGGCTACAAAATATGGAAGTTTTAGACATGCAATAACAGGAAATGAGTCTGAGTATGGGAGAATGACAACCATGAGTTCAAACAATGAACATCAAGCTCATAAAAAGGGAAATCAAAGTTCAATTGATCAATTCCGGTTTTCTGAATTCAACTTGGATAACAATCAATCAAGTTTTGGAGGGATTGAAGAAATATTCAAGGATTTCCAAGAAAAATAAATTTAAAATTAAACACAAAAACAACTTTAAAGTTCTTGTTTTCTTTTGTTCTTATACTTGTCTCTAGATTTATGACTTATTTTAATATGGTTTCTTATCTTTTAGTATCATGTTTAAGAGTTATTTTTGTCTTCTTCACAAAGTTTGCAGTATACTCGTCAACCTTTAATGATGATGTACTTCAGAGAAAGAATAACAAGGAGGGAACTAGCCTTGCTTAAAATAATTAACTAAAAATTCAACAGCTACGGAATAATTAGCTCCCATGCTACACCAAATATTTGGACATTTTCATTATTTCTTTATAAAACCTATGGCTGCACATTCACCATATATGAAGGTAATATCTACATAGTAATACAATTTGAATCATTTTGTTATTAAATTATATACATATATCAGAACTTTCCGTACCCTACATCTCAATAGCTCAGTATGTAGATGCCAATTTACACCTTATTTCTCAATTATTGACGGCCGTCTCCCACAAAAAAAAGATCTTCAACTTCGACTTACTCCATCTCCTTTATCTGGTATGTCAAGGTCTGTTCCTTCCACAAATCTTTCTCAACATACTTCTCATAAAACCAAGTTTCTCCACTCCATTTCATGTACAGTGCAGACGTGCTTCTGGTACTATAACGCCCCTGTACATAAAAATTTCTCAGTTTCTTTTACTGTTTCCGGGCTGGGATTCATTCAGAAAAATCTAACAAATTGCACAATTTACCAATGGTCTGTTCACATCAACAAAAATAGAGCTTAAATGGTATTCCAGCACAGGAGGATAGATGTGAGGTAGCTCACTTTCTTCATCTTTAGTCGTGTCTCTCATAAGCTTCTCAACCATCACTTTTATCGGAAGTTCACTCTCCCCATACTTATCCAGTACTTCTTTGAAATTATGTCTCAGCCGCTCAGCCTGCAAAACCAAAACCCAATTTCTTACATTACTCATGTAATATCATGACTCTATCTGGAGACCCAAGCCCCATTTCTTTACATTACTCCTGATCATCAACAATTTCCAGACTGTCAGAAATGAATCAGCAAATACTGTTAAAGAGATTTAAGATGCCATGAGAATGCTTACAACATTCTGTGAAAGAGATTTAAGGTGCCAACAGAACAGTGTCACTCCTGACCATTCTTACTTCAAACGGAGATTGACAACCAATACAACCATCTGGAACCAACTCCACCTTGGGTTTGATGAACTTAAAAGATAGTTGTTGACACAATCTCTTCTATAAGTTGGGCCATCTTGTTAGCTATTTGGTATGTGAAATAATTTTTAATTTTTAATTTTTATTTCTTAAATTTTTGAATATATATTAAAAAGATGTGGGTGGTTCGTCATTGAAATAATATTTAAACAAGTTTAGTGTTCTCTAAAAAATTATTTTTATTTATACTTAAAGTAGTAGTTATACCACCATACATGGTTTTATAAACAAGTATAAAAGGAAAAGAAAATCAATACAAGAAAACAATTTCATATATCAAGCAGAAAGTCTTTCTTACATGAGCAGTCTGGTTTATTGTGTATTCTACTTGACCATTTCTTTTACCATGAAAAGTCCATTCCTAAAATAGTAATGATAATAAAAAAAATAATGTCAATAATCATAAAAAATGGACCAAAAAAAAAGTAGCAACTAAAGATAGCTAGTTGGACAAGAAGAAAATATGGAATGTTAATGGAGAAGCCCACTATACTCTGAAAGGTTAGCAAAACAACAAAAACGACGATGAGAGGACTAGGACTGCTACAGCAATACTACAAATTTCTTTGATAAGACAGTGATGCTACAACTTGTGCTTTAAGATTTATGAATTATGCAATCTATCTCCTAGAATAAAAACATAATGTTGACTATTAAAATTTTTGCTTTATATTAAGTTGGAAGGAAGGAAGATAAGAAGAAAATTCTTTCCTGTCAATGTTATAATTATATGTAAAAGAAGAGAAATGCCTTCTTACCTTGGGCCAAGGGGCATCCAGGTTGGAATTTGACAATACATGAATCCCAGGGGAGACCTCTGTCATTACTTTGCCATTTTCCTTTGGCCTATTGGTTATGTATACCATGGTTTTGGAGCAAAGGTCAGCTAATATGAGGTTGAACCCATTGTACTGGTCAGCCTCTTTCACAATATTCTCAGCAAACTCCTTGGGATTCTTCTTGCTCTGAAATTAAAAAGTAAACAATATAATATGATTTCATTTGTAAAATTGAACAATGAACTCATTAGTAAACAAATTTTTATGATTAAAATAAAGCATGAATTTTGCTTCAGAAAAAGAAGAAGAAATTTTCAAATACTTTGTGTTAAATTTGGAGAAACTCAAGAAAAAAAGACATTTTTTTAAAATAAATAAGAAATAGTGAAACTATTCAACTCGAGAGAAAAGACACCTCAAGCTTTTTTATGCCCAACTCTCCTATTCATTTCCAATCAAGCAAAGTTGGTGAGATTTATTATGGGCAACAAGCTAACAAGAAGATAAGTAGGGAAAGAGGGAGAGATTTAATAACAATATGCACAAGGGTAGACAATACCAGGAAAAGGAAAGAAAACAGAGAAACAGAACAAAAGCTCTGAAAGGCTGAAACAGTTCTAAATTAGAAAATCACAAATCCAACATAACCTACAAATAAGCTGGCTTTATAGCCTTATATAGCTACTAATTACAATCAAACCTAACACTACAATAACAAAAAATAATACCAGAACTTCTGAATTCTACTAAGATTCTAAAAGTCTATGTTTGCTTGGATTCAATGTTCTAGTCTCCAGAATGCCCCTACAACTTGACAACTTTTGTCAAAGACAACATTATTTGGTCGATACGGCTATGAAGGAAGAATGAACTATTCCATCATTTGAACATTCATGCTTGTTTCAGTTAGGATTGGATGAAAACGTTATACCAAAAATTCAGATAATGCATTCTAACTTCTACCAAAACTAATCAAATTTGCAATATATTACTTAAATTCTATTGGGATACTACATAAGCTGAATTTTTATCATTTCAAAAAGGAAAATTTCATCATCTCATATTAATTAAGTCTGGATCTCTGGATAAACTTCACCAATAAAAATTATTTATTCCAATGGTTGTCCAAGTCCAAAATTAATAACGAGTATCTGGATTTGTTTGACATAAAATATACTACAATTCATTTTGAACCTAATGGAAGCTAAGACAATGTCATATACATTAAGAAATACATTATTTAGAAGAAAATCATTATAATGTCACAGATGTAATGAAAAAAAGAAAAAGGGATGATACCAATTAGTAACACAAAGCAGATTGAGTAGTAACATAGTTATACATTTAAGAAGTAGCAATCCAAGTTCCGTTTGTATTTCAAACCAAAGAGACATTAACTTGAAGTAGCAGTCCAAGTTCCTTTTCTATTTCAAAACTAAGAGACATTAACTTTATCATTATCTTCATATTATCATTTATCATGACCTCTAGTTCTGAATTATTGAGGGTTCTACATTCACATCAAGTGTCAAACAGAAATCCACAAAAATACCAGAATCTTGTCATAACAACAAGGGCGTGGCACTAAATTTAAGACTCCGAATGAAGATTTTAAGAGTAGGAAAAATTTCTTTTTTCATCAATGGTTTTGTGCCTCATTTTATAGGCAAAACAGAAAGAAAAAACAAAATAAATTAACAACCTTCCCTATAAAATGACAGCTAGCATTCTGTTACAGTGCTTGGTTGTCTAACAAAAAATAAAATAACAAAGAGCAGTAACAGTAAATATAACTTATTCCTAATATTTCTATACTCCCTCTCAATTTAGGTTACATAAATGTTCAGTAAGCCTAGATTGGATATCAATTTGTTGAAATATCCTTTGGGAAGTGCCTTTGTTAAAATATCTGTAGTTTGCTGACTAGTAGGAACATGGAGTATTGTAATAGTTTGATCTTTAATCTTCTCTCTGATGAAGTGCCGATCTATCTCCACATGTTTAGTTCGATTATGATGTACAGGATTTTTAGCTAAATTAATTGTTGATTGATTGTTGCACCATACTTTCATGGGAGTAGTAACCGAGAATTTTATTTCCATTAGAATCCTTTTTAACCAAATCCCTTCACATATTCCATGAGCAAGTTACCGAAGTTTAGCTTCTGCATTACTTCGTGATACAACAAATTGTTTCTTACTCCGCCAAGTGACTAAGTTTCCCCAAACATAAGTACAGTACCCAGATATAGATTTTCTATCAGTTAGAGAACCCGCCCAATCTGCATCTGTGTAGATTTCAATATTCTTGTTCATTGTTTTCTGAAAAAATAGTTCTTGTCCTGAAGTTTTCTTAAGGTATCTTAGGATCCGATATACTATATTCATATGATCATCAGTAGGTTGATTCATGAATTGACTTGCAGTACTAACAGCAAAACTGATGTCAGGACTAGTATGAGCGAGATAAATAAGTTTGCCTACAAGTTTCTGATATCTTTCTTTATCAACTGGCTTGTCATTGGTTTTAAAACCAACTTTTGTAGTCGTTTCCATGGGTGTTTATGTTGATTTATACTCAAGCATCCCTGTTTCTTTCAGTAGGTCAAGAACATATTTCCGTTGTGACACATATATTCCCTTTTTAGAACGAGCAAATTCTATTCCCAGAAAATACCTGAGTGCTTCAAGATCTTTTATCTCAAATTCTGTAGCAAGAAAAATTTTAAGTTTCTGAATTTCTTCTATGTTATCACCTGTTAAAATAATATCGTCAACATAAATAATTAGGATCATTTTCTTACCTGAGGTACTGTTCATGACAAACAAAGTATGATCAGACTGACACCGCTCATAGCCCATATGTTTGACTGCTTTGGTGAATCTGTCAAACCAAGCTCTCGGAGATTCTTTTAGACCTTAGAGTGTCTTTCTGAGTTTGCACACCTTGTGAGATTCATATGTGGTCTTAAGGCCCGGAGAGACTTCCGTATATACATCTTCTAAATCACCATTGAGAAATGCATTCTTTACATCAAGTTGACAGAGAGGCCAATCAAGATTAGAAGCAAGAGAGAGTAATACTCGGATAGTGCTGTGCTTAGTCACTGAGGTGAATGTCTCTTGATAGTCTATCCCGTAGGATTGAGTGAAGCCTTTAACCACTAGATGAGCTTTGTACTGATTCATACTTCCATCAGGATTGTGTTTTGTAGTGAATACCAATTTGCACCCAACTTTATGTTTTTCAGGTTGAAGTTCTGTCAGTTCCTAAGTCTTATTTTTTTTAGAACCCTGATCTCTTCTTGAATAGTGTAATACCCAAGTTAATTTAATTGTAATTTAAATTAATTTATAAATATAATTTTTGAATTTTTTGAATTCTAATTTAATGTAAAAATGTAGAAAAATAGGAGGGGGATAAAATTGAAAACAATTTCGGAAAAAAATGGTGAAAATTTAGATTCTGAGGGTATTTTGAAAGAAAAATCGAAAACTGTAGGTCAAAACGCAATTTAGCAAAGTTGTGTTATGTAGGATGCCCAGTCAGCAGTCCTGACGAACTAGAACGCGCCACGTGGCAACGAATGCTGACGCGGTGTCATGCGGGAGGCCACGCGGGCGATCCACGTACTCATGATCAAACAACCCAGATTCACTCCCGCGCACACGGATGGCCCAAATGCGTTCCCTCCCCAAACACGATCGGACAGTCAGATTTAAACGCGATCAACGGTCTAGATCCACTTCCTATTTAAAAGCGATCGGACGGCTCAGATCAGATCGCGATGAACAGTCCAGATTCACTTCCTATTTAATCGCGATCGGACGGTCCAAATCAAATGCGATCGGACGGTCCAAATCAAACACGATGGAGGGCTCAGATTAAAAAAGAGACGGATATAAATAACCCTCTTCACACCAAACCCTAACCCTAGCTGCCAAACACCCTTGCCGGAGAAGAAGACCCACCCACCGCTGCACCGAAGCCACTTCCGACCGCCAAAAGAGGTAAAAAATTTCCCCTTTACTCGAAATTCACTGTTGATTCTGTTGATTGATTGATTTTACAGTTTGGATGTATGATAGTATCTGATTGATCGATTTTATAGTTTTGAATGCATGTATTGTTTGTTTTATGTGTTTACTGCTGAATTGGGAAAAATAGAATCAAAAGAAAACGGAAAATTGTATGATTAAGTAAATGGATGAAACGGCAACCTTACTGGATATCCTGAGATATGGTGGACGCCCTACCGTGAACGTTGTTTCATACCGGACGGGGTATCGAGACTTGGTAATTTGGTGCTCATACCGGACGGGTATGGGGACGGCCCGTTTCACCCTCATACCGGACGGGATATTGAGTTTTAGTAGTTTGGTGCTCATACCGAACGGGGTATGGGGACGGCCTATTAATTGAAGATGTTAAAAGAGAGGGTTCACGCATTATGGAGACATCCCTATGAACCCCACAGATACCAGTAGGCTGATAAATGATAAATTGTTGTTCCAATCAATTACATATGAAATCATGATCTGCGTTATGTTATTGTCTTTATAAGTTGTTTTGTAAATTTCGCTACAATAAGTAGATGGTAAACGATTTTATTTATGATAAATGAGTTTGCTTAATTAAGAGCTCCATTAGTTGTTTTGATTTTTATACCAACCCTCATTTCTGTGTCGGTGAGTAGCATAAAATTCTTACTGTACTAGTGTAGCTCATTTCTTATTTAACCATTTCAGATCAAGAGAACCAGGATCTAGAGCTCGATCCACAAGAAGGGTGCGAGTAGGATGCCAGTTTTATTTATTTTCCATTTATTTATTTTTTTTTTTTTGTATTTCCTTCAAAAGGGTAATTCTTGTAGCACTATTTGGTACTTAAAGTTATTGTGTAAGGAATATAAACCCTAATTAATTATTTCGCTTCCGCACTTATTTTATGATTTATTTCCTTTGAAATTCCGGAGTCATTACAAATAACACATCTCCACTCTGCTAGTGCAAGGGCTTCATGAATTGTTTTAGGTTCAGTGGAGCTGCCATCAAGCTTACTTACAAATGCATGATAGTTTGAAGACAAGTTGCTGAATGAAACATAATCCTGCATAGGGTGTCTAGTACAAGATCGAGTTCCTTTCCGCAAGGCAATAGGTAGCTCAATATCATAATCTATAATAGTAACAGTATCAGAAATTGTGCCTGAAAACTCATTACTTAATGTGTCCTTACTATTCGGAACTGGAATAGACTCATAGCAATGTGTAGTTGGTTCAGAATCTTTATCAACTGGAGTTTTGTTTCACCTAGTATAGACACGTAACTCTTTATTGATAGTAGTAGGTACAGGTTCAGGTTCAAACTCTTTGATACTGGTTTCAGGGAAATTTGATGAGGACTCGGGAATAGTATGAGAAAAAGAGGTAAGAGGTGGTGTACTTATATCCCATACTTGATATTCCTGATTAATACTGTCCCCCTGAATATCAGTAGTGGGATAGAATGACTGGTTTTCAAAAAAAATAACATCCATGGTGTTGTAGAAACGACGGGTCCTGGGACAAAAACCTTTGTATCATTTTTAATTTGGTGAATATCCAACAAAAATACATTTAATGGCCTTTGGGTCAAGTTTACTCTTGAAGTAAGTATGAACATGGACATAGGCTGAACAACTGAAAACTTTGTAGGAAAGGGTATTAAGGATATGAGATTGTGGAAATGCTTTTAAGAGTGTATCATAAGGTGTTCGAAATGAGAGAGTTCGGCAGGGCATGCGGTTTATCAAATATACAGCAGTGAGAACAGCGCCTCCCCAAAGAAATTTTGGAACATGGGTAGTGAACATGATTGATTGGGCTACTGCAAGAACGTGTCTATTTTTTCGTTCGGTTATGCCATTTTGTTGTGAGGTATTAACACAGGAATTTTGATGAATAATGTCGTGGTCAGAAAAATATTGTCTCAAAACAGTTTCAAAATATTCACACCCATGGTCTAATCTCAATACTTAAATTTTAGTGTAAAATTGATTTTGAATCATAGTGTGAAATTTTGAAAAATTTGGCCAACTTCAAATTTTTCTTTCATGAGAAATATCCAAATGATTCTAGTGTAGTCATCAACAAAAGATATAAATCATTTTGTTTCGGTGATATTAGTAACCCGAGAGGGACCCCATACATCACTATGGATTAATGAAAAAGGTTTTGTGAGTTTGTAAACTGAACTGGAAAATGAATTTCGAAGATATTTGGACAGTTGACGTACTTCGTATTGAAAGGAAATTGGATTTTTATTTCAAAACAAAGTAGAAAATAACTTTTTCAAATACAAGAAATAAGAATGTCCTAAACGGTAATGCCATAACATGATGGGGCATTCCTTATTTAAATTGTTTACAGATTCAGAATTAGTATATACTACATAATGAGTTTGTCTACTAAGAGAAGAGTTGTTAGCTTGCAGTAGATAAAGACCTGAATCCATACTAGCATTGCCAATCGTCTTCCCCGAGTTCAAGTCCTGAAATTCACACAGTTTAAAGTTAAATGTAGCTACACAATTCGAGTTTTGCGATAGTTTGCTTATTAACAGGAGATTGTAATCCAAATTTAGAACGTATAGCACATAATTCAAAATTAGCTTAGGTGACAGTGCAATTATTCATGTTCCTTTGACTTAGGAATTGGAGCCATCAGCAATTTTAATTCAGAATTTACCTCTGCACTTACTGTATTCCTTAAATAGTGAGATATCCCCGATCATATGGTCAGAAGCACCCGAGTTAATAATCCACATGTCCCTTTATGAGGAATATGTTGAGAGACCAGAAAAATTACCTTTATGACCTATGGAAGCATTACCAAGAACCATATTGGGAGAAACCATTTTCTAAAGGAAGCTGATATGTTCAGGATTAAATAGTGGACATTCGGTAGGAACGGCTGCAGCTGATTCCTCCTCAGTTGAGATAAAATTGCCCCGATGAGTCTCCTCCTTTGGTGACTTCTTTTCAGCTAGCTTCCCGTGAAGCTTCTAGCATCTTCCACAAACGTGCCCAAGTTTTTTACAGTATTCGCACCATGGCCGTCCCTTCCGCTCAGTCACCTGACTTGTGAGAGCTACACTAGCCTCGGGTGAGAGAGAACTACTTTTAGCAAGGTTAGGACTGAGTTGCGATTCACCCATCATCACCTTCTTCTGCTTTCTTCGCGTCGCACCTCAGAGAACACCTTTCTGATGTTCGGGAGAGGTTTGGTTCCAAGGATGCGTCCTCTTACCTCGTCGAGGTATTTGTTCAGTCCGAAGAGAAATTTGAATATTCGTTTATGTTCTACGATGCTTTAGAATCTTCTGGCGTCCTCAGGACAGCTCCAAGCATGTTCCTCAAAAATGTCAAATTGCTACCATTTTCAGGTAAGAAAATTGTAATATTGAGTTATGGTCTTTTCTCCTTGGCGCAAGTCATGAAGACTTACTTCGACTTTGAAGATGGCGGAAGTGTTGTTACAAGTGAAGTAGAACTCACGGGTTGTGACCCAGATATCGTGCGCAGTCTCATAAAGGAAAAAATTTTCTCCAATCTCAGTGGTCATTGAGTTCACCAACCAATACATAACAAGATTGTTCTCTACTTTCCATGATCGAGCATTTGGATCATTCGCGAGAGGTGATGAGAGCTCTCCAGTGAGGTATTCGTCCTGGCCTTTCCTTCAGATGAACATTAACACCGAGGATGACCATTGTAGATAGTTACTGTCATTTAGTCGATGGCCAGCAACGAAAGAAGGAGCCGGATCAGTGAGAGTATGGCTGTCAAGCACCGGAAGATAGGAGTCCGAAAGGACTTCGGGCGGAGAAGAAATCTGCTCACCCATTGCCTATTGAATGCAAGAGGGATGCTGAAGAATTTGGATCAGGTATGCTCTGATACCATGAAGATTTTGAGAGTAGGAAAAACTCCTGTTTTCATCTTGTTTCATCAATGGTTTTGTGCCTTATTTTATAAACAAAACAGAAAGAAAAAACAAAACAAATTAACAACCTTCTCTGCAAAATGACAGCTAGCATTCTATTACGGTGCTTGGTTGTCTAACAAAAAATAAAATAACAGAGAGTAATAATAGTAAATATAACTTATTCCTAATATTTCTATACCGAAATGCATATACATACACATTTTTTTTTTAAATAAAAATAAGAAATGTTATTCACAAAGGTATTAAGGGGGTACCACCCGTATACAAAATAATTACATATCTATCAACTGGTTCATGACTAAACCTATGTCTTCTCAATTATGCACATCAGAACCAAATAAAATAGACCCAAAAATATGAAACCATCTATTCTTAATTTTACAATATTAGTTTCGATGCCTTCAAAAACCATCGCATTTCTTTCCTTCCATACAATCCAAAAAACGATAAGTGGAATAAGGAAAAGGTACTTTTTCTTTTTACAATACCCCGCCCAAGCCCAAAGTTCCCCACTTACATTCCTAGCCATGAGCCAATCCAAACCCAGCAGCCCAAAAACCACAGCCCAAACACTGTTAATTTCTAAACAACCCAGTAATAAATGGTAACATGATTCCTCATCAGTTTTATAAAAGTAGCATCTGTTCACAATGGTGTTTCCTTTTCTCTTTAGCATGTCAATAGTCAAAATGTTGTCTCTCACCGTCTCCCAAGTAAAAAAGGTCACTCTAGGTGGCGCTTTAGTTTTCCAAATTAGCTTGAAAGGTGCAGTAATGTTCAGAATACCTTTTTTCTTGCATAAATTGTAATAGAAAGACTTAACCGAGAAACCCCTGCTAATATCCAATTTCTATAGTCTCACATCATGATTTGAAAGTCAGCTTATTGTCTAAACAGAGCAGAAGATTGTTGGACTCATCAATCTCCCAATCATGCAGATTCCTCTTAAACATAACACTCCAGGTTCTATCACCACCCACAGATCCGAAAGCCTTCTCCACACTTGCAATTGCAAAAATTCTAGAAAACCGATCTTTTAATTTGAAGTCACCCACCCATTTGTGATGCCAGAAACTTATTTCTTCCCCATCCCAACCTTCCACCCCACACAGTTCATAAACTCTATGCTGCCATCTCTCATTCTTCTCTAAAGACTCTTACCATGCAGTTTGAATCTCTCCCTCCTACCCCTCTCCTTCTCCCAATCCCCCCACCTCGCCACAACCACCTTTCTCCACAACTTATCTTTCTCGGTTAGAAACTTCCATAACCACTTCCCATGAAGAGCACTATTCATTTCTTTCATGGATCTTAAACCCAAACCCCCCTCACTCACACTTTTCTTGATCTCTTTCCATCTAACAAGATAATATTTTCTATCCCCCTCCTCATCAACCCAAAGAAACCTACATTGGATCTTTTCAAGTTTTGTAGCAATGCTTGCCGGGATGGTTAAGATGGAGAGAAAGTAAATTGGTAGATTAGCAAGGGTACTCTTAATCAAAGTGAGTCTACCTTCTTTTGATAGATAGCTTCTCTTCCACCCCGCCAACCTCCTATCGAACATTTCCACAATAGGATCCCATGTCTTGACATCTTTATATTTGGCTCCAAGTGGTAACCCAAAGTATTTGATCGGTAGTGATGATACTTTATACCCCACAATAGTAGCCAACCTCCCCTCATCCCCCTCACCCCCAATTTTAATTAATTCAGTCTTTCCCATATTAATCTTAAGCCCAGACACCATCTAAAAATAAAGGAGAATACACCTCAAGTGTAACAAGGCGTGGATACACGAATCACAAAAAATAAGTGCATCATCTGCAAAAAATAAATAAGACACTCTCACTCCCTAGCCCTAACCATCAATTTGCTAAAAGCTTTTATAACTGTAATAAAAAGTAGAGGCAATAAGGTGTCACCCTGGCGGAGTCCTCTTGATGCCTTACAGAATTTCGACGGCCCCCATTAACCAAAACAGCAAAGATGTAGTAGAAATGCAGTTCATTTCCCATTTTCTCCATTTGCTCCCAAACCCCATCCTTCCCAACATGTAGTTCACAAAATCCAAACAAACCTGATCATAGGCCTTCTCCATATCAATTTACAAATAATGCCCTCTCTTTTCTGACCAACTAAATCATCAACAATCTCATTAGTAATCATCACATCATCTAAGATTGCCTACTCTCCACAAAAGCATTCCGATTTTTCCCAATAACCTCACCAAGCCCATTGAACATCCTTCTCGCCAACACCTTATAAACAAGCTTGTAAACACTGTCCACAAGCCTTATAGGTCTGAAATCTTTAATGTTTTTAACCTCCACAACCTTAGGGATAATGACCAAAAAAGAAGTGTTAATGATAGAACAAAAGAACCCATTCTATGGAAATCATTAAAAACTGCAACCACATCCTTCTTGATCACTTCCCAAAAGTCTTGATAAAACTTTAAATTAAAGTCATCAGGTCCTGGCACCTTCTCCCCATTACACTCCTCAAGACAACCTCTGATTTCCTCTTCTGTGAAGAGAAACTCCATCCCCATTCTGCTTTCTTCACTTAACTGCTTAAAATCTAAACCTCAAGTCTTTGTATAACATCCTCCTCCTTGCTGAACAGCTTATGAAAAAAAAATTTGGCTCCCTCCCTCATAGCTTCATTACCCTTTACCGACTCACTATTAATATTAAGTTTTTCCATATAATTATTTGTTCTTCTAAAGTTAGCTAAACTGTGGAAATATTTTGTATTCCTATCTCCTTCCTTCAACCACTTCTATCTAGCTTTTTGTCTCCATGAAGTCACCTCCATATTCATAATAGTTTCAATATCACCTTTTAGAGCTTCCCTCCTAGCCCAACCCTCTTCATCTAAACCCCCATCTGCATCTTTACTATCCATATCAGCTAACTCCTTGAGATTTTCACTAATTTTCCTTCATTCTTCCCTTCCTCCTTGATGGCCCATTTTTTTTCCTCCTCCTTCAAGATTTTTAATTTTGCAGTAAAGATGAAACTAGTCGTTCCCCTCACACTATTTTGTCCCCACGCCCTACTAACCAAATCCCTAAACCCCTCCACCTTCAACCATTTATTATCAAGTCTAAATGAATAAGGTCCCCAAATGATGTCATTCGGGATAAGGCATAATGGGAAGTGGTCCAAGGTAGGTCTGTTCAGGACCTTCTGACTTAAACCTGCAAGTTGTAACAACAAACTGTTAGATATTAAAAAAAGGTCAATTCTTGACCGGAATTGACCGAGATGGTGTCTCCCTTGAGTTAGACCATGCCCACTTCCCTCCACCAAGTGGTAAATCAACCAAATTCAGTTTATCGATCATATCTCTGAACTTATCAATCTCCCCAGGACTCGTACTTGCTCCCGTTCTTTCCCTCAAGTGCAAAATCATGTTAAAGTTCCCCCCAACAACCCATCTCTCCCCCATCTCCTTTTACAGCACATTAATTCATCCCACAGCCTCTCTTTTCCTCTCTAGACCCTCTGCAGTATATCCCCGAGAAAACTCAATCTTCCCCACTACCACAAATTTCCAGTAACACAGACAGAGAAACCCGACCCCTCTCCACCCCTTTACAGCAAAATTTTTCTTTATCCCACGTGATCAGAATTCCCTTCGCTGACCCATCCGCAAGCAAAAAAATCCAATCCACCTTCTTGTCACTCCACAAGCCACTAATAACCCTATTATTGATATCATTCATTTTAGTTTCTTGAAGACAGATCACATCAGACTTCCATCTTCTCAAGCATCCCTTAATGATTCCTCTTTTCTTGCTATCATTCACACCCCTCACATTCCATAATATTATTTTCCGTATATACATATACATGTGTCCTAAATATTCTAAATATATTACATCACTAGGGAATATTAACCAATAAAAAAAAACATATTTAACACTTTGTCCGCATTTTTAACAAAAAAAAAAACAAAACATTCCTTTTTATTATAATTTGAATAAACGCAAGCTCGCGATCACACAACATTTAAAATAATTGCAGAACTGAAATATCTCCACTGCTGTTATTCTTTAACTTCTCAACTTTTTATATAAGATTTATTGGCACATTGCACTCTCTCTCTTTATTAAGAAGTTTTCAGCCTTGGGATTGGAATCTCGTTATAAATCTCTCCAAAGAAAAAATTTTAAACTGATGTTCTCATAGGTTTTTATCTTTTCCCTTTTCAGCTATTGTAAATAATGATTTAACGGCTCACTAAAGAGAACTATTGGATATAAAGAGTAAAACGTTTCTCAAACTTATCTTCATAAAACTTAGTCAATATCTTTTCTAGTCTTTATGCCAAACCTAGACATGCTCCTAAGTACCAGTACACTCTAAACAGAACTGCCTCGTACCTCTACAGCAACTACCTTCAACCTTATCCTAACTGCCTAGTGGATTGTTACATAGAAATCCATCACAACAAAGTTACAGTTAACTGTTTTATTACATAAAACCAATCCTAACAAATCTAAGTAATGACCAAACTGAACCAGAATTTTTAAAACATTCCAATTGTTCATCCCCTCCTCTTTTCTGGCCATGTGTCCCATGACCAGCTCTAATCTTCTGCTGACTCACAACTTCATTCCCTCTCTCCAGTAAGTGCTTGTCCTCAAGCACAAAGGGCATAGCAGAGCACAACAGAATTTAGAATGATAGGAAAAATTAAATAAAAGAACAATAAATCTGTAATCACAGGCATTAGCAACAACCAGGCTCGCAGAGTTGTCAGGCACTCCACTCAATAAGAAATTAATAGTTCTAACCCATAAGCAGAATTTGTTTGGAAAAGAAATGCTAACAAAATATGACTAATGAACAAATTAGAAATAAAACCTAAAAACATAAAAGTCCTGCTAAATATAATAACAATAAGCAATCTGTTATTAGTGAAAATTACTAGACGGTCTTGCATCATTTTCCCATCCACAAAAAGAACTTGATTCCAACGAGGAAACCCACATAATAGTTATCAATATGTGTGAATCTATCACAATTGAGTCACTCATTACTTTTCCATAGAGTGCCTGAATATGGATGACTCTTCCTTCCATCTCCCAAGAAATCGATAGAAACCTCTATCGATAGAGAGAAAACAATACCTCCAATAATGTCCGTTGGGATGATGGCAATGCTGGAGTAATAGAAACCTGAATTTCTTACAGAAGCACTAATAAGTGGAAAATAAAAGAAAAAAGAAGCCGAAAGCTGCTTCCATTAGGAAATAAGTACTCTATAATGAAAAGTCGACTTATATAAATCAATGAAATAACTGCTAGGTCCGAGTTATCTCAAAATGGAAGATGCTATATCTTGAGGATGTAAATTCTTAACAAGGAGAAAATAACAGTTACCTTTCTTTTTGAAACAACAGTCATCTTTTATTTCTAAAGAAAATAACAGTTACCTTAGTGCAAATCATGACATAATCACCAACAATAAACTCCAAGCCAAACAATGCACTAGATAAATAAACTTATAATCTCCATTACTAATTGTAATCTAGCATTAATATCATTATGCAAATTAGAAATAATATTGAGCAACAAACATGGTTGGGTTAGAGTTATCAACTCGATAGGTAAATGTGGTCTTATCCATGAAGAAAAGTGAAAGGACATGTCTCCATTGGCTGAATAAAATTACTGTTATAAGAAAACTCAACAGCGACAAAAATTAATACAGAATTACCCTGTTTTAACCCAAGATTGTACCAAAACAAAAGCCCTAAGCTACAATTTGCTATCCTATTAGATGCATCATTAACCTCGTCAAGAGAACTCAGAGAGAAAAAGGATAGTTACCAGATAAGTTGACCCACTTATCATGAATATGATGCAAATTTTCGTAGGAAAGATAAGTACCTCAAGGTTAAGCAGTCTGAATATGAAATAAGGTTGCTAGCTTGGAATCAACATTTATATTGAAAAGGTAGTTCACTGCAATGCAAACTTTCTTATGAAAAGTTAAATATGCCCCTCCAGTAAGCTTACACAACCCATGACAAGAATACTATAAGAGAGGCCTATCTTTACTAGCATATACTCTTCAGTAACCATAAGAACTGTCAGACAACTCATTTGGATCCTTCTCAAGAGGAGGTTTACCAAATTAATGAAAGAATAGCATGTGACACTGAAGAAAGGAACATTATCTAGGACTGGTAATAATTTTGGCCTTTCCAAGATCATTGAAAATCTGTTTCAAATGATTTTATGCTTGCTCCAAGAATGCTTAGAGATAAACATGGAAATTACCAATCAAATAATACATGATATGGGTCATTGATCATATAAGCATTGAAAAAACTAGATGATATAACCAACTGTTAAATAATTCACCTTACAATTTTACAGCAATTCACCACTTATCAGCTAGTCTAACACTCATCACATGATGAAGATATATTTTGAAAATCTCATTTAAATCAACAAACTCATAAAAAAATTCCTAAAGCGAGGGCATTGGAAACCTATCCTGGATAATGAATGACCTCATTGATGGCTCTACTAATCACAAGTACCTTCCAACAAATCATTCTAATTAGGAGTCAATAGAACTGGAACAACAGAAGGATTAACGTTATGTTGAGTAGACCTGTCAGCTATATGCTCACCTAGTTTCTCATTTAACTTAGCTACTTGATATGTTTGGAAACAAAAGTTGGAATTTGTCAATAATGGAGAGTTAAGTCAGTCTGTGGAACCAAGGATGCTGTACATTTATTAGCTGAGAGGAAATATCGGATTGATTGAGGAAAAAGATCATATAAACCAAAGGTTATGGTGAGGCATAGGTTAAAGGTAAAGTCTCTTACATTTTTGGTAATAGTTCTGGAATATTGTGCATAGGCATTTATTATTTGTTACAAAGGAAAGAGTATCTGCCTCTTGATGAGAAAGACTTTAGGTGTAACATGGACCTTAATCATTGAACAATATCATACAGCTTACTTTTCCAAGTTAAAAAAAAAAAGAACAGCTCATTTCTCTTTAAGCTTCCACCTAGAATGTGCAAGATTAGGCAACTGCACAGTAGGAAGTAAAAGTTTACCTGATGGTTTATGCCCCTTATTATGTCTCTTCAGGTAACTTACTGGGTAGCTTATTGCCTCTCACATCATAAAATGCATTTATTGATTCGATTGAATCGGAATCAGATCAAACTCAAACTCAAATCAATATAGGAATTAAGGTTCAGGAGGGTATGAAGGCGTCAAATCAGAAAGCATTAACACTTTCTGATGAATCTGAAGAATCAATTTTTTCGAAATATAGGGGTATTATTGAGAAAGAGAAGTGAACATTACAAAACATACAGCACATAAGATATCCAGCTGAACAAAAGTAAAAAGGAGAACAAATTAAAGTAATAAAGCAAAGAACACAGAAATGACAATTGGTCACGTTACCACTGCATCCACAATTCCTATGGAGGACACTTAGGGAAATGTCAGAGTATTCCCATGAGTTTTGGTCCATAGAAAAGCCAGAAAGGTCGCCTTTTTTCATAGAATTTTGTCTGGAAAAGAACAATTGTCAAATATTCAATTATTTCTTTTGAACCAAATTGTCCATAGACCTGCAAACAACACTGCTTGGCACAGAGGTCTTGCCTTCTCCCTTGCCCCTAGACTACCGATTTTGGAGTTGTTGGAACATTTCAAGGGAGTAATCCATGATAGGTTAAATGTGTCAAATAACCAAATCCCTGACTTCCTGCTATCTCATAATGGAGGAAAAGATGATTGTGTCTCTCCTTGTCTATGGCACTTCACACAAATGTCAGGAGACAAAACTCGGTTAGGCCTATGAATTTGCAACAGCTAGTTGGTGTTTAACTGATTTAGAATAGTGGTCCACACCAACAACTTCACCTATGCTAAAGAAAGAATGAACTCATAATGCTAATGCTTATTCAAGACAGCATAATTGAAAAAGAAAAAAAACAGAGAAGACATGCAAAGAAGAAAGTTCACAATATGGTATGAAATACTAAAAAAAACGATAGAAGATGCAAGTAAAAACCAAATCATTTAAAATTTTGATAAATGAAACAGTACAAGGAAAAGAATCCCAGTAAGCAAAAGCAAAGGTCAGGCATTTGCGTAAAGATAAACTGGAATAGAAGATGAGAGGCAAACAGACATGCAAGAAACGAACAGGGAGATCTCCTCTGCTCTTAGCATCAGGGATGCATCGAAGCTCCCTAAAATTAGTGAGAAAAGCCAATCGACCATGTTTTGTGCAGGCCAACCAGGTACCGCCTGCAACCGTGTCTCTGCCACCAACAATCTCTCCATCTTCCCACCAAGCCAATGGCTTCGTAGGCCTTAAAAGATAGAAGGAGAAAAAAAAAAGGAAAAACAACAACGAAATTCTTAATTTATTGTGATTGAAAATTGAACAACAAAGGATTAAAACCTGGATCAGAATGAGAAAAACAAAGACTGGGTTACGCTGTTCTCACCTGCTGAGATACTCATCTCTGTTGAGAAGTAGAATGAATGGATAAATCCGGTGAGATTGCCACAAAAATACTGCGATGCACATTGCTGCCTATTTCACTTTAGTCAACACGATGTTTAACAGGAAGTTTGTATGCGAAGGAAGTGAAAGAGGAAAACATGCAGTTGATACATGTTTGGGAACAAAATTAAGCAAGCTTGGAAAATGGAAGATGAGGATTGCTTCTTTTTCTTTTCTCCTGAAGTTTTCTTTTTCTAAATTCATAGAATAAAAACTTAGAAATTAAAAAAACGAAAATTTTATATTTTTATTTTTATTGATTAATTTTATTAAAAATATATTTTAATGATTTTTAATTATTTTTTATAAAATTAGTCCAAAAATATTTTTTCTTTTTTAAAAGTAAACTACAAAACATTATTAAATTTAACCAATTCCACAAAAATATTACTTTAAACTAAAATTATATAAAAACATAATTAAACTAAATTTGACTTTCAATAAAAACAAATTATATTAACTTTAACACAAAATTTAATTTTACGAAATAAATAATTGACAAGTCTCTATATTATCCAAATCATTTATATTTGTTACTATATATTTTTCGACTGATATGTACCTTTAAACTTTTAAAATTGATTCAAATTGAACTCTAATTTCAACCCATTAGTATCATGCCCATGTGGCAAACAGTCATCCACATAAATAGCACAATGCAAGAGTGTCATGTTCATATGCCTTTTTAAGTACTTTTCCAATGAAATAGTAACCTATAAACAGTCTTTGAATCATTTTCTCTAAATTTTCAGAAGCATTATATCGGTATTAGCAACTTCATATGGACATTTAATGCCAGAGTACCAAGATTTTTTATCGATCTCTCATTTGATCTCTATATACCAAGCCAAATAGTTTTGTGTTTTTATCATCAAAAGGTTATATGGAATCATCTAGCACTAAATGTATCATCGAGGCTAAAGTTGCTAAGATATTTGTGAGTTGATTCTTTATTTATGGTATATAAATTAAAGAGATGAATCAAAATTTTTAGCTCAACTATTCCAAGTAATAATGATGACGAAATAGTTTAGGGACTTTATGTTTCTACTTATCAATAATTTGACAGATAATTAGTGAAAAATCCCTAAATACTTTTAAATCTTATACTTTCTGGTTAAGAGTTGTAGTAATACAACGATGCAAGCTTAATACTCGATGATATTATTTATGTATTAAAAAACAAAGTTAATGACTATTGGAAATTAAACAGTTGAAGGAGAGATAAAAACTACTGTAATATCATTCCTTATCAAATTCACAGTGTGATTGAAAAACATTCTCAAATTTTCTCTTTCATTTCTTTTTTTTTTTATCAATCATGACCATGTCCTTATTTAGGAAATCAAATTTTATGGCTCAAAGTCATCAATTGAGTTCTCAACTAAATAGTTTGCTATATCCTATCCTTTCACCATTTTTTGAATCGTGTACATAATGTCATACTTAGATAAAAGCATGTGCCACCATGTTATTCGTCAAAGGGAGAAGGCTTATCAAAAATGTATTTAAGTGGTTCACGCGAGAAATGAGCCACGGATATAAAACCACAATATGTTCTTTTTAGTAGAGAGTATTGAAATCATTAAACTTTTTACTTATGTTACAATGGAGTTTTCATCACTATTCAAGATTGCATTAATAATTAGCTCACTTAAGAAGAGTTGAGAAAGATTATCCATAGCATCTTTGTTTCGCCTTAATATCTCAGTTAAGTGAGGAATATTTCCTTAATAGGGGAAAAAATTCATGGAGAATCATCTTCATTTATTGGTCTCATCTATGTTTTACGATTTTTTTTCTCTTTAGGATTTAAATAAATCTTTAAAGGTCAGAAATATCCCAATTCAAGTAATTCCTTTTTTTTTGGGGCGAAAATCTAAAATATTAACTTGCCATTATAGCATGCCCTTAGTCTTTTTACCTAATTAGAAATGATGACTTAACATACATTTGGTCATCATTTCTAATTGCTCAAGAAGGACCAATTTAGGGTATGATTGACCCTTCTAGCACACTTTCAACTATAATAACCTCAAAAGAACAAATATTGTTCTCTTTTGCTTCTTTTTTGCATTTAATATACAAAACTATAAAAGGCTTATGCAGCATCATCATGTTTTCTAAATTCACCTTGATCACCTTTCCATCTACTATGAATTTGACATGTTGGTGTAAATGGCACCGCATTAGCTGCACGGATCCAAGATCGTCTCAATAACATATTGTATGAAGATAAATGTCCAATGCTTGAAACTAAACATGGAAAACACATGACCTCATACACATGGTATCCATATTTTTTCTTTAATGGCCTGTTGGTTCCATCAAATGCTTTTGTAATCATGTGTATCATGGCACCATCATACATCTATCTTTAAACTTTCTAGAGTTGACACTTAGTAAGCATTCACTGATGATCCATTATCAATAAGCACTTTAAAACCTTGTTCCAACCAGACTTGACAGTAATGTGTAAGGGATTACTGTGATCCATGCTTTCTTTTGAAAGATAAAAAATTTTAGTGCTAGAATAGTTCATACGACATTTTTAAATTGATTCATCTCTGTGTTTAGTGGTATATAAGGCTCATTTAACACCTCTAGAAGGGTTTCCATATTTTGGAGTTTAACAATAAGTGTAGGATGAAAACCTTGACAAAGAATTTATTGAACCGCCTCACATTATTGCATTCATTCTCTTTGACAATTTTCAAATGATCTTCAATTTCTTTCTCAGTGACCAAGCTCCTTAACTACTTTCTTTCTGTTTTCTATAATCACTTTGTTTTTTTTTTCATGCCTCCTTGAATAACCATGTTGCCAATGTGCTCGTTCCCATATTCTTTTGCATAGCTCTAAAGAACAAATTTTAAATCGAGATTTCATCCTAAAGGTACAGTGATATGAAGGGCACTATCCTGATTGCATTTTTAGGAATTTGCCACTAAGATTTGAATTTCTAACATAGGAACATTAATTATGATCAACTATTGAAGAGCATTCATTTCCCTTTTTACTCTTTCCTCCAAAATATTCACTTTTTTATTTGTATTTTTAGGTATGGATTATATGGAATACTTGACTCGATTTCTTTCTAGCTTATGGATTGCAAGACCCCACTAGCTATAAGGTTTTGAGCCAAGTGCTTTAGCTTGAGATAATATTTTGTAGTATGCCCCTTTCTCCCATATGGAATTCACCTTTAGCATTAGGATAATATCTTTTAAATCTCTGTTTTTTCTCACTATTTGTGACAAATTAGGGTTTACATGAGGATTTTAACTAAGAGGTTAGTTGTTTTTGACAAAATAAAGGTATGAGTAAGATATGTAATGATGATTTGGATTTGAACGATATAAATCGGTTAGAAATATAGGAGCTTGATTCGAGATAAATTTTTGATTGGGCTTATTAGTTTTAATAACTCGCACTTCATTCATTCCCTTTCTATTTTTGTTTCTTTTAAAATAGACTTAGTGCTAGTCTAACATGCTCTAAAGGCATTATGATCCATTGACCTTCCTCTTTTCACCATGTCCTCCACTTTTTGGTTTGTTTCAAAATATTAATAAATGCATAATTAAGACGTCCTAATAATTTATCGACACGCACCCTTTTTAAAGTCTTCACAAAAATGGTTTCAATTTCTCTTTTAACTAGAGGGGGGCTACTTGTTATGTTATGTTTCTCTATCTAGTAGTAAATTCTCTTAAAATATTTTCAAGTTCCTATTCTTTATCCTTTGTAATTTTTCTCTGAAAGATAGTTCAGTACGATACCTATATTGTTGCATGAACATCATTACCATCAAATTCTCCCAAGTCTTTGTCTCTATACACCTGGTCACTTTTGCACAAGAAAACACTTATTTGTCTCTATCTAGGGATTATTCTTCTTTTCCTCCTTACCAACAAACTCATCATAGGATTTCTTAATCTTTGTATGGTTATTGTATACCTCTCTTTGTGATAATGGTGTAAAACATGGATAAGACCATTTAAATATAAGGAGTATTGATTTTTTCCGCCGTTATGGTTCACATTCTTATTATACTACCATGGCCAACCCAACAATAAATGTCTAGCTTGTATAGGAACTACATTATAGAGCACTTCATCTTTATACTTACTAATGGAAAACGAAACTCGAACTTGCTTAATGACCTTAACCTTTTTACTATCATCTAATTAGTGTAGTCTATAAGGGTTAGGATGCCAACCATGCCTTTTCTACAAGAAGAGTTGATGCAAAACCCAAGATCAACTAACGTGATGAAAAATGTTGCAAATACATCAACATGCATAAACCATCAACAGATCCTCATCATTTAACCTAATAATTCACCTAGAATTAAGAACTAAAGTAAGTAGGATTGTTTGAATTGATTAAAAATGCTATAAATACGAACTTGATAAGTTAGGAATCAATTTGAAAGAAAATTGATAAAACACCATAAGGAGTTACCTTAATAAGTTAAATCAATCATCTACTGAACAAGATGGTTAAAGAACTCATTCAAAGAGTAATCACAAAAGCATAAGATAAAGCAAACTTCAGTTTTATTTTTGGCATAATTGATGAATGAATTACAACTTAAAAGTGGTGACCTTTATATAGGCCTTCACTTTATGTATTTAAATGAAACTCAAAAACTAGAATCTTAATTAATTCCTTAATTTAACTTAGTTTAGAAAAGCATTAAAATAATAATTAAAATAAATAATTTAATTAAAACATAAATTTTTTTCTGTTGAGATGAAAGAGTGTTGTGGTCAAAATCCTCCTCTAGAATTTGACTTGAATTCAATCTTTTTTATTTAATTAATTATTATGGTGGAAGTTGAATTTGAAGATGCTTTAAAATCTTCTATATTGAAGTAGAAAATAATTCATCTTCCATGAGGAGATCAAAGAGAAAATCCAAGAGAAAATCCAGGAAAAAATTAAGGAAATCATCCAAGAGAAACTCTAAGAAAAAAAACCTAGGAAATAATCCAACATTAACTATGAGAAAATTGAGGATGAGAATTTGGCTAAAAATATTTTAGTTGAATTCACATGAAATTCTTCTTACTTATTTGCTTGATGATTTGTCATTCCCTTTGAAGTAGAATTCTTATGCATGTAGTTCATCAATTTAGTTGAAAGTTTATTCAAAAAAGAACCCAATTTGTCTTTAATTTGGTCACTAAAAGGAAGAGAAGTGAGAATTCTCCATCGTGTAGGATTCCCGCATGGGCAGAAATTTTTTTCCTTTTAGAACTCTTCCCATGAGTTTTTTTTTTTCTTTCTAGGATACATGTTTGGTTCTCTTCTAGGACTCTTCTTCTTAGTTACGAGTAGATTTCTCATTGGCATAGAATCCTTCATGAAATTTTAAAAAAGAATATGTTTTGGGCATAGGACTTTTCATGGGGGAGAGAGATCCCGCGTAGGCAAGACTCTATCTTCTCTTCACCTCTCAAAATTCTACTTGGACTTTTAGGTTTTTTGTGCAATTTTATGATGCTAAGAGAATTGACTACATTGGTGCTGCTACCTCCATTAATGATCATGCTACAAACCTTCCCTTTCAACAAGGCACCTAGAATGAAAGATGTTTTCCCTATGAACTTTAATTTATAGTTTTATCTGCATGTTCAATGCTTGCTAAATCACAGACACATCTCCCTTCACTGGTGGGGCTATACTTTCCTCACTATCTCTTAATAGTGACAAATCTTCTAGTTTACTATCAGTATCATGATCACTAACGACTTCTTCGTTGTCCCATATAATCATTGCTCGTTGATTGCGACACTAGGATGTTATATGTCCAATTACAAAACACTTAAAATAATTAATAATACTTATTTTGCAGTAGGTACCTTAGGATTACTTGACAGACTAGTGGAGGGTGGCTTATCCTTCTCATCCTTAACTTTTTTACTCTCATCCCTCCTAGGCCATCTAGAATTAAACTGAGGGGCAGAGCTAGTGATTCCTCTAATAAGCCCCTTCGATTTGAATTTTCGTTCTATTTTAGTGGCCATGTGAACTATATCTTATAAGTTAATGTAATATTTTAATTCAAAGATGTTGATAATTTCTTCATTTAGACCACCTAAAAATTGAGCCATGGTGATTTTAGGATTTTCTTAGACTCTATCTCGATTCATAATCACATCCATTTTCTTTTTATACTCTTCTACTGACTTAGATCCTTGAATAAGGCGTTGAAGTTTCTGATTCATATCCCTATCAAAGTAAGATGGTATAAACCTCTTTCTCATGATGGATTTTAACTCTTGCAACGTTGAAACAGGTTATCCATCTAGGACTTTGAGGGTATTTAATTGGTCCCACCAGACTTATACATAGTTAGTAAACTCAAGGGTTGCCAATTTAATCTTCTTCTCTTCACTATAGTTATGGCAATCGAAGATGTAATCGACCTTTTACTTCCATTTGAGGTAGGCTTTAATATCATTCTTTCCTTGGAAGGACGATATATGCATTTTGATAAAACTGAGATCTCCATTCTTTCTTTCTCTTTGATATTCCTTTCCACTCCCACATTATCTCTGAAAGATCCTGTCTCTTCTTGCACTATTTGATGTCAGGCGGTGTTGTGATTTCCTCCTCGCTCCAATCTATCTATCCTAGCAGCCGTGTTGCCCATTTGGACACTTAGTTGGGTGAACATGTCCACTATTTCTCCTCCATGGTGGTGGGTCAGTTATTCTTAGTTAGTTAAGACATAATAGAGTACCTACAAAGAAAATGTTAATGAAAATAAATTTTCTCCCTCACCTTTACTCGTTTTTACCTCACAATTTCTCACACTCAATATTTTTTTGTCAAGTTAAGCATTCAAAATTGAATCATTTTAATCAGGATCTACACATTAGTTCTAAAGACACAACAAAGAATCCTAGGGGAACCTTATTTCTAGAAGCTCAAAATTAAGCACAAAGAAGAAGAATTTGTTGTGTTTTTATAAATTATATGGTAAGTAACTAGAAACAATTAACTACTTAGACGCGTCTTGTAACAAAAGCACAATTGAAGAACTGAAATTTAGAGCACAAAGAAACAATTATGTACTTAAAGTGTAAGAGATTTGATCAATCCCGATGAATATAATAAGAATGCTATTCCTAGTTATTCTTTTCCAATGACGGTTATGCTCTATGACTGATTAAGTTTCTTCATGCAATGTATATACAAACTCAACAATGCTGTACTTTGAAATTGAAATATGGAGCAACAATTTTCGTGCACCTTTGTAGGTGGTTAATCTTCCTTACTCGTGCAATATAAAAATAAAAATTTTTGTGCACACCTGGAAGGTGATATAATCTTCTTTGAAACAAAGGTTTTCGTCACACTGGTAGGCAGTTGATCTGTATTCATTTGTAAATGCAACAGAATGATTACTGAATTGTCTTATGACGTGCAATTGGTTTTCCTTGATTTTTGATTTTTTATAATTTTTTAACTAATTGAACAAATGAGCTTCCACTTGAAAGAACAATTGGATAAGAGCAAGTGAGATGCAACACAACGGATTAGCAATTAGGTGTTTGATTTCTAATTATACAAAATAATATATAAAACAATTTAAGATAATAGGGTCAATAGGTGCTTAAGCTCTGACACCAAATGACAAGGGGAACTCTAGGATCAAAAACACCTTCATAATGAATCTAGTACACACTAGCATGCAAGAACTTAATTCACTAATAAACCCTCCCTACTTGAACCAAATTTAATAAATTGAATGCAAACGAAGGAATAGAAAAGACATCACTGCTTACCTAATAAGTCAAATCAGATTCCAAGACTCAACAAAATAGTTAAAATAACATCCTTTAAAGAAAACTCACTCTCAAATTATAAAAATTAATTTAGAAAGATCAAAAACTGAAATTTTATTATGAATTCTTGAAAGTTGATTAATTACTGCTTAATGGCGATGCCTTTTTATAGACTTTCACCGGGATAGTTCTAAATAATTATAATCATTTGAATTTAATTAAAACTTTACCTAAAATCTAGTCATATCCTAATTTATCTAAAGGATAAAATTGAGTGATAAAATACTCATTAAAATTAATAAAATATTGTCTAGATAAGACTCCTCCCTTTTTGCCAAATTTTCCATGCATTTTAACCTTCATTTGGACTTGAAGTTACTAAAGGATTCTTGGAAAAAAAAGAAAAAGGGAAGTCCCTCTCAGGTTTAAACTCTTTGCCCACATGCTTCACTTGCTCGGGCAAAGCCTTCCCATGCACGCAGGCTGCTCACGTGTGCGAGATGCTCATTCAGCACAAGCACACCTTCTTGAGTGCATGCAAAGGCTACCCAAGGGCACAACATGGTCTGGCTCATTCCCTTTTGGCACGACCTACTTAGGTTGTGGCTCTCTTTGGTCGTGAGCCTTGATTCTATCTTGTCTTAGACTAATGCTTTGTCCTCCTTCTCTTGTGTGAGTCTCCAAGCCCACGGGTTCCCTCATGGGCCTCCAATATGCTTTATTGCCTTGTTTTGAGCTCGCCTTATTGATATCTTTTTTTGCATGCCATATAGGTGGGTGTAGATTCAAGTAAGGAGGGTGAATTAGGTGGTTAAAGTCTTTTGATCATATGTGGTGTGAGGTTCCGGGAGTATTACGATATTTCCAAGTCCTTCCCGCATCAACTTCCCGATCAATTTTTTGGCATTAGAAAGATTTATTTACATTCTTTAACTGATGGCACTAGATCAACTTCTCCAAAAGTAATAGACAGATAAGGTTCCTAGAAATATATTGTAACCTCCACTAATGCTCAATAAACGTAGTGTCGAGCAAGAAATTTTCATTTGATCGAATTTTAAGATGAAATCTTGATGCTCATATAATATCATGGGTTCCTAAAAATTATTAAAATTTCTTTGAAAATGATTGTTTGATGTGTTACATTTACAAAATTTAACAATTTTTAGACTTTTTTTTGTTTCTATTGGATCTAAAGATGTAATTTTTTTTGGAAAAAAGGAATTTCTCTTTAAAATTATATGCAATCAATACAATTAAATCCTTTGAAGAAAACTCAAAATTTTGCATAAAGAAAAGAAAAATTAAAAAATAACGAGATATTGATAGAAAAGATGTATGCTTCATAGAATGTGAACCCTTTTATTCCTTATTACTTCTAGGGTCATCCCAAGTTTTATGGATGAAAGAAACATGTAATTCCTATACAACTTTTCATCACAAAAGTTTTATATGTACTGCACTCTTATTGAGATGAGACTTTCGTATAAATATTGGTAAACCATTCCATATAATATCCATATTCAGTCGCATAGGCAAAGGAAAACTCTAAAAATGTAAATTTTGAAGTTTTTTTTTTCAAAATCCCACTAATACCCTCAATGTAAGAAAAGTAAAAAATAATTAAACAAACAAAAGATAGCATCCAAATTAAAATCAATTATTACCATACTTCATTATTCCCAAAAACTCCCAGGATTTAGAGCCTTGAGCCTAAGATACAATTTAATCTTTTCTATGTATAAGATTATATTTGTCTTAATTAAGGGCATGAGCCATTGTTGTACAAATTAAAATTTAGGTTTGGAGCCAAATTTAAAACTTATATTAGTGTTATGGGAGTTGAGTCTAGTGGCTTGTATTTTTATTATGATATATTTTATTTTCCTAGGTTATATTATTAAGAGATGACTCTAAATTATGATTTATTTATTTTAATAGTTTTGTTATATTATTTAGGACCTTAACTCAAATTGCAACATATCCAGGTGTAATTTTATTATTGTGATACTTGTTTCTTTTAATAGTTGTATGCGAATTATGGGTTCATCGTTTGGGTTGTGCGAAGAAGAGTACAAGTACAGTAAAAAGAGTTTCTTATGTTATTTATTGTTTGAGCCCAATCTCATTATACCATTTTATTTAGGGCTTAAGCACAAAACACAATGTATTTAATTACAGAGTTGGAGTGCATTTAGTTGTGTGTAATTATGGTTTACTATTTTTTTAATGGTTTGTACTATTAGGGGCTAAGCGTAAATTATCATATATTATCTTTTTGTAGTTTTCAAGTTACAAATTTGGTTGTTCCATTTAGGGAGTGATCCTTAATCATAATTTATGTACTACTTTTTTCATAGAATTGGACCCTATTGAGTTCTATTATAGTTATGAAGTTTTATTTCTTTACAGGTTATATTATCATATAATTTTTGTAAACTTGCCTATATTTAGTTATTATTATGTTATCGTTATTATTATTGTTATTGTTATTGTTATAATTATTATTATAGTTTTTTATGGGTTGTATTATTAATGACCGAGCACAAATTATAAGATATCTTTTTATGGTTTTTAAAAGAGCTTGAGTCCAAACCATAATGTATGTAATTTTAGAGTTTAAGCAAATTGAATTGTATTTAATTATAAAGTTTGTTGTTTTCTTGAATTGTATTATTAAGAGTCGAATACAACTTATGATGCATTGTTTTTGTATGGTTTTGAAACAATATATAGTAGTTATTTTATTTAGGTTCGATCATGATTTGTGATGTATATATTTTATAAAGTTTGAGTATATTGAATTGTATCATAGTTGTGAAGTTTGTTATTTTTTCTTATGGGATGTATTATTAATGATTGAGCTTAAATTATGATGTATTATCTTCTTTTTATGGCCTTCAATTTATAATATTTTCTTCTTTTATTTAGGAATCCATACTAAAAGACTACATATATAATATTTACATAGTTCTAACTTATTAGATTGTGCTATAACTATGAAGTTTTGTTATTCTTTTATGGGCTATATTATTAAGGATTTAGCTTAAATTAAGATGTATGCCATTTTTCTCTTATGTAGTTGACGTATTGTTGGGTGAATTCAAAATTTACAATGTTTGTCATTTTCATATTCTATTAAATTCCAATCTTTAAATCTTAAAAATCAAATCAATTTATATAAATTTTAGAAAAGACAATACAAGTTAGTTTTGTTAGATTATTAGTTCATATTATAAGGTTTGGAGAAAAATAATAATAATTAGTTGTATAGATGTAAGGGCATTTTGCCCATATTTTTTCAATGAGGAATTATAGAGATAAGAATGAGAGAATTCTTTGTTACAATCTTAAAGTAGTAGATAGAGATAAGAATGAGAGAATAATAAGGTGTAATCTTAAAGTTATCCCATAACACCCTCCCTCAAGTCAATGTCAACTTGGGGAGGAGACTGAGTTTTTGCCTTAGATAGAGAAACCAAGCTATGGGAATTTGGTAAAGATGTCACCAATTGGTGTTAAGCAGAGATGAAGTGAACACAAAGCTGACATCCAGTTACCCATTCACGTACAAAATGACAGTCAAACTCAATATGTTTTATTCGAGCATGAAAATAATATTTGAAAAAAGATATATTGCCCCTGTATTGTCACACCAAAGACTTGGTGTACTTGAGGGTGGAATGCTAAACTTAGATAATAAACCTTAAAGCCATATCAATTTTGAATTGCCATTTGCTAGTGCCTTGTATTCACTTTAAGTCGAGGATCTCGCAACAATGGGTTGCTTTTTTGAGACTCAAGAGATGAGGTTATGCACTATGTAAATAGTATAACAATTGGTGGAGCGACCGTCGTCTTGACAATCGCCTCAGTCACTGTTAGTGAAGCATTGAAGCTGACAGGAGGAAGTTGACCTAAGGAATAAGCCAAAGGATATAGTATGAGCAAGATACCTGAGTAATCTCTTTACTACTTTCCAATGTTCATCAGTGAAAGAGTGCATGAATTGAAAAATCTTGTTTATTATGAAAGATATGTTTGGTCGTGTCATAGTAGCATATTAGAGTGCACCAATTGTTCTTTTATAATGAATACCATCAGCAAGAAGCATGCCATTATTTTTAGACAGAGAGATTGTGGCAACTGGTGTTGGACAACTTTTGACGTCATTTATGCCAAGTTGATCAAGAACATCAAGGAGATATTTTTATTGGTTTAATGAAAGATCATCCTTTGCATGAGTGACCTCTATACTAAGGAAATAAGATACTTTGCCAAGGTCTTTGACTGAAAATTCATGTTGAAGTGATGAAATAATATGTTGAACAACCTATGTAGAACATCCTATGATGATGATATCATCAACATATATAAGGAGAAAAGTAATAAAAGTGTTGTGCTTATATATAAATAAATATGTGTCTGCTTTTGAATCATGGAATCCCAATGAGAGTAAAAATGAGTGAAACCTCTCAAACCAGGCTCTAGGAGCCTATTTGAGATCGTATAGAGACTAAGCAAGCTTACAAACATAATCTACTTTAAAAGGATCAACAAATCCTCTTGGCTTATCCATATAAATATCCATATTTAAGTACGCGTAAGAATGCGTTGGAGACATTTATTTGTCGCAATGGCCAACTTTGAGTAGTGACATAGGCAAGAATGGTGCAGATGGTGGTTGTTTCGATCACTAGGCTAAAAGTGTCTTGAAAGTTGATTCCATATTGTTACTAGTGTGCTTTGGCAACTAAGCATGCGTTATATCTATCAATTGAGCTATCCATTTTTCTTTTAATCATGTATACCCACTTATTTCTAACAATATTAGCATCAAGAGGCTTTGGCACTAAGGTCCAAGCATTAGTCATTTGAAGTGCAGTGATTTCTTCATGCATGACATGTTGCCACTAAGATAAGGACTTGGCTTGAGAGTAGGTTCGGGGTTCTGTTTGAAGATAATTTATTTTGCTATTAAATTTTGAAACAAGGAAAGACGGGCATTTTGCAAGAGATACGGGACGTAAAGTCATGGGATGTGTTCAGTTAGGCTGAGATTATCATATGGTAGAGGGATTATTTGGGGTTTGATAAGTCTGCAAGAAGGTTTAAAATATCAAGATTAGGAGATAAGAGATTTTTAGAATTTTGATTAGGTGAGGATAGAGAGATATCTATCAATAGGGTAGGGATATTTGAATTTCTAGTAGGGGAAGACAAGCAAGTATTAGGGATTCAAATTTACGTTGAAGGTTGAGGATGAGAATAAACAACCAGATCATATGGGATTGAGTGGATGAGTTTCAAATATCAAGCCATGCGGAAGAGGGGGAGGGAGATATAATTGTCATAGAGTCCTTGTGTGACTTATAAAATTATTATCATCGAAGGTAACATATCTGGCTCTGTAAACTCTTCTAGATTCTTTATGTAAGTATATGTGTCCAAAATGATTAGTCAAAACCAAAAAACGAATAGTTGACTTTTAAAGAAAAACTTGTGCTGATTGTAGAGTCTTGGTAAGGGAAAGACTGTTGAACTAAAGATGTGTAAGTTTCGAAAATCGAATTATTTATGAAGTAGTTTGGTGTATGGAGTAGTACTATTCAAAATTTTGGTTGGTAATAGATTGATAATGTATACAACTGTTTGAAATGTAAAAGGCCAAAACTGAAAATGAACACCACTTTGAGCTAAAAGCGTGAGACTTGTGTCAACGATGTGCCTGATCCTTCTTTTAGCAACTCCATTATGCTCACATGTGTGGGGACACGCAAGGTGATGGAGAGTGCTAAGTTGAGTAAAACAATGGTGCCATTTTTTATATTCATCATCTCAATTAGACTCAAGAGCTTTGACTTTTGAATTGAATTGATTTTCAACTAAAAATTTAAACTTAAGGAAACAACCATGAACATCACTCTTATTTTAATGAAATAAATCCAGATATACCTGACAAAGTCATCAACAAAGAAAACAAAGTAGTGAAAAACAAGATTTGACAATATAGGTGAAGAACCCCAAACATCTGAAAATACTAACTTTAGAGGAGCTTGACTATTATGAACGACACTAGGAAGACTTAGTTTTGACATTTTTTTCATAGTGCACGCTTTACACTTTGGAGACAAAGAAGAAGTACTTAAAACTAAATTATTTTCCTTAATTATTTTAAACACAAGCTTGGAATTCGGTTGACCCAATTTTCTATGCCAGTCATCAAAGTTCAATTGTGCCTTGTTTACTTCCTTCGTAGCTGGTGGTGGCATGATATAAAAACCATCCTTATTTAGTCATGTAGTAGCACCTTCTTAGTTGTTTAATCCTTAACAAAAAAAAAAAGACCAAAATTCAAAATAACATTTGTTATCAAGATAAAATTTATGAATTGATAATAGATTTTGAGTAAAAGAGGGAACTCTAAAAATATTTTTTAATAAGAAAGTTTTATTAAGACGAGTGAGGTGAGCATTACTAACCCTTATTTGATCGTTTCCCAAGTAGGAATTTACAAGATGCAATATTGCTAAGTCTAGAGTGACATGGTAATTTGTTCAAGAGTGAACCAGCCAAGGTTCTTGTTGGGCATGATTGGAATTTGTAGTTGTTGAGTGCATAAAGTTGACATGACCACCAGTATAGATCGTGGTTCATACCTTCTCCTGCACCTATCTACGGTGTGATTGTGCATTGTATATATCTGGTATGGCCCCCTATTTTTGTGTTATGGGCATGAGGAGAAGAATGTATGGTGGTAAGATTAGGTGGAGTTTAAACCTTTTGAGTGGCGTTTACAACTAGTTAAATATGTCGACAATTGAGCAGTATTTCATGAACCAAGAGATGGCTATATAGTTCATTGAATGAGACTGGATCTAGTCTTAGATTGAGAGTAGTGATGAGATTGTAATATTCACTTCCTATGTTTTTATAAATAATGGCATTAAACTCAGATGGTGTGATTGTTCGACCTGCAGAAGCCAATTCATCAGCTAGAGATTTTGCCTTTTAAAGATATTATTAAACTATAAGATCATTTGTTTTTGAGTTCTTGCAATTTAATGTTGCATTTCAATTGCTTATTATGTGAAATAGAGCTAAAGGTACCAGCTAAGGCATTCCAAACCTCATGGGAAGAGGTCATGCCAATGACATAGGAAAAAAACTCTTTAGATAGAGAAGAGAGCAGCCGATAAAGTAACGTTTGATCTTTTTGAAACCATGTTTCGTAATCTGGGTTGGGAATAATTTCTTCAGGTTTATCAGGGGTTGGTTTTGTTTTTGGTGGAGCAAGCAAAGAGTTGTCAACATATCCCATTATTTTTGGTAGTTTAGGATGGTAGGAATTGTGTTTTCCAGGCAAGATAGATCTTACTCGTGAGTTTAATGGAGGAAAAGTTATGAGAGGTAGTGACGGTGTTTTGGGTAGGAACTGATGCCATTGTTTATGGCTCTGATACCATGTAAGGTTTGGAGAAAAATAATAATAATTTATTGTATTGATGTGAGGGTATTTTGACCATATTTATGCAATGAGAAATTATAGAGATAAGAATGAAAGAATTATTTATTACAATCTTAAAGTAGTAGATAGAGATAAAGATGAGAGAATGATATGGTACATATTAAAGTAGTAGATATATATCATGTACTAAAAACTAGGTAGAAGAAGCTATCTCATAACATATATATGCACATTACCATTCATTTTTTTTTTTTTGTATTTGATAGTCTTGAGGTTTTAAAAATAAGCTAATTTATTTTAATGCTTTAAAATGTCAGTTTGTAGTGAATAATTGTTGGTCATTTAACTAGTATCTGAGTATATTTATATAAATATACATGAATCGGTTTACATATGAACTAAACCAATGTAATTAAAATTGCTAATATTATCTTAAATTAAGCTTTATTGTTGATGTTATTGGTTAAAGTTGAAGTGTTTTTTAATCACATAATTTTGATATATTTAATTTTTCTTTCTTGAATGTTCATTTGCAACTTTATTGGTGAAAATGAGTACTAGTAATTTTGGTTTAGTTATAAAAAAAGAAAGATCTCAATATGAAAATATGAAATAAAAAGTAAAGAGCTGTTACTTTCAGTAAAAAACGAGATAGTTTGTTTAATAATGAAGAGAGTTGTGTGTTTTTTGCAATATTCAGGTTTTCTTTTGGTTTCTTCTACTTTGGCTAAAGAAGAAAAACTCTACACCTTTATCCGCCCTAAATTTTTTCAACCTTCTCCTTGATGCCTTCCTCAGAAACCGTGTGCCCCTCCTCGTGCAACACTACAACAAACCTTCTACTCTTTTGCTTTCTCAAAATATAGAGCAAGATCCTCCAAAAAATTAATGTGCCTAAGAACAAGAAGAGAAAGAGAGAATGTGAAGGGTTTGTAGAACAATGAAGAGGTTGATGCATACCAAATGCCTAAAGACTTGGCCTTTATCATTAGCAAGTTGAAGAAATTAAGGGATAACATCATATTTAAATTTTAAGAACCATAAACTTCTATCAATTATCATAACCATCATGTTAAGTATCTTTGATCAAGATGTAATGAATATTAATCATCAGTATGATCAAAATCTATTTTTGTCATCTGTTATATTTTCTACTAATCATGAGGCTAATGGCTTTAATCATCATAACCATCAAGGTAACCTTGATCAAAATGTGGTGAATGTTGACTAATAATATTCTAAATGTTTGCCTTTGAAATCTACTATGCTTGCAACCAACATCAACAATGATGGTCAAAATACTGACAATTATTAGTTTGACATGTGCGTGACATTCAAGGTTCCATTATTCCTCTTCTATTAGTATTGCAACATGAGCCAAATTTCTTCTTATTGATGATTATAATTTCAACTAGATTAGTGCTAGAGTCAAGGCCCCATAGATTCAAAACCAACTACCTTCATCATTATCCCCAAATGACTTAGATCACCATATTAGTAATTCTTTTGAATGAGATTATAAATAACAACAATTTCTTTCTAAAATATAGTACCACTGAACCAACTCCACCATTTTTCGCTAATAATAAAATTTACAGACACGTAATTTTCTTCAACTGGGACTTGAAGATAAGAAACTTCTATATTATTTGTAGAAATTAATAGTGAAGCAACTAACAGTAACTTGCTTTCCATCGGTGATTGTACTAATTTTTCAACGATGGAGCATAACACACTTGACAATGATTTTTATTTTTTTCATTATTGGAATCCTTTTCTCTAGTTGGTTAGCATTTTTTTTTTCAACTTTTTAGTGTGCTAAGTTTTTTTGTGATTTCTTAATTCTTTTTTTTTTCTTTTGCAAAGTGAGAAGTTTATAATGATCATGTCAAAGTATGATTTTGTGAACGAACATACATACATATACATTTATGTATAAATACAAAGTCAATTTTTAGATCAAACTTACATTAATTGTAGTAATTTTGGCAAATTACAAACCATAACATAATTTACTAATGAATTTGTATTTTCATAATTTACAAGTTATAACACGTTCATTCATATACTGAATCCGTTATCCTTTCTTCTTAAATATATGAGACATTCAAAAATTTTCATTACAAAAATAGTCACAAAAAGACACCTAACAATGAAATGCTAAACAAACCTCAAAGTTTAAAACCTATAAATCTTCCACCTTATTTAGAGTAAGCCAAAGTTAATTTTTAAAACAAAGAGCATAACACATTTATAAACACCTCCAAAATCCCTCTTTTCTTTCCTCTTAGATCTTATAATACTAAACTCATGATCTCCTCTCAAAAAACCAAAGATGGAACATAAATACAAGTAAAAAAGGGTAAGGTAAAAAATGTAGCAAGCATCATTTGGTTCCTTAAGGTTGACCTCTATTCTTGGCACTAGTGTTGGGTGACTTCTCAATTAGGTAGCTTCACTGCAATTTTACCTAACTTTTCAACATGCAATTGATATCAGACTATCTCATCTACGCACTCTCCTCATCCCTATCTTGCAAGCTCAAATGATTGACATTCTTTTCCAGAGGTGGAAGGTTATCATCAGAATCACTAGTGGACCCTTCATCTTCATTGAGATCTGCAGCACCATAAAAGTGTTAAAATTTTAGATTGTTAAACTCTTAGAAAAGAAATTTTTATCAATTTTAAACAATATTATGCGAAAAAGTTTGATTACCTAAGGTATTTTCTAGAACTTACAATCTATTAACAAAAAAAAACTAATATCAAGAAATTATTTTTTGGCTTATAAGTCAAGGGCTTATATCCCAAAACAAACCACCTCGTATTTGCATTATTTGTCTCTTATAAAATTCAAGTTTAAAAATTGCAAACTCCTGCAAACATAGTTCAATAGGTGAAAAGTATCTCATCCAATTTGTAATAAACATATGAAAGACAGAAAAAAAAAGGTACCGGATATTTCACACTTGAAGAACTATGACTTTAATAACTTCTAAAAATGATGACTCCTACTAGTTCTTATAGTTAATAATCTACTTTAGGACAAACCCTTGTTGTTTACTGCTTCTTACAAATGTTTTTAGTAATTTCTAAGTGTGTAGAGAGAAAAGCTAAGCAAGTAAGATACGACGCTCCCCCACACAAAACCATAAATAAATAATGTAAAAACAAGGCCGAAACCCAATATGGAAATGTTGGAATCAAATTAACATTTTTATGGTGAATGATTAACGGTTTTGATATCTTATTAAATAGTTCTCACATACATTGAAGTTTCTTTAATGTAAAAAGAAAAATACTAAAAACTCTAAAAATAGAGGTAATATCTGACATCCAAGCATGTCGCAACCCTCATGATATCTTAATGCAGTGTTTCAAAATGATTAAACTTAAACTAAGATATTCTAGGAGATGATAACTGTAGAAGAATGAATGTTGTGTATTATTAAATTAGTGGGCTCTGTAAATACATATTCTTAGGGTAATAAAAGGAAAAATATAATCAATTACATATTTTGGTATTTTACTAGTATACTCTTTATCCTAATTATACAAAGACACTTTTCTATTTAATAAATATTTTCCAACACTCCTCAAACTGATGTAAATATTGTTTATTCCTAGTTTAGAAATCATCATATGAAATCTTGGATTGTTCAATCCTTTAGTTAGTAAATCAACAAGTAGACGAAGAAAACCAACCAATTGTCGAAATGGCCTTGCTAATCACACCACTATCTAGTTTCTCCTTGATAAAATGTCTGTTGACTTTAATATGTTTGGTTTTTTTATGTTGAACTAGATTATCTGCTATACTAATTGTTAACTTGTTATCGCAGTAAAGTCTCATATGCCTTTCCCATTCAATTTTTAAGTTTTCCAGGATCTTTTGCAGCCACAAAAGTTCATTCACCCCTAGGGCCAGTGTCTTGAATTCTAACTCAGCACTATATCAAGCTACAATTTGTGTTTCTTATTTCTCCATGCGACAAGATTTACTTTGAGGAAAGTATAGTAACTAGTGGTGGATCTTCTATCAGCTAATTATCTTGCATAATCTGCATCGATGTAAGATTCAATAATCATCCGATTGTTTCTTTTAAACATAATATATTTCTCGGTGTACCCTTTACATAGTTGACTACTTGATATCCAGTTTGCAACTGTACCTCCTTCGGCTTGTGTGCAAATTGACTTATCACACTTATTGCGTGAGTGATATCCCTTTCGTTGTGTGATAGATATTTCGTTTTCCAAGCAATTTTTGATACATTTTTTTGTTAACATCGGAATCTTTTTCTGCCAATCCCAGTTTGTGACTGGGATATAATTGGAGTACCAATAGTTTACATGCCAACTTGCGGGTCTTCTTTAAAAAGTTAGTGACATAGTTATGTTGTGAGATAAATATCCTTACTTTAAAGTATGTTATTTCTATCCTAAGAAAGTACTTTGACTTCCTTAATTGATTCTAAATTCTCTAGTCAGATATTGCTTGAGAACAGTTTTCTCCTTTCATCATTACATGTCACATCTTGTCATCTTTATACACTAGAAAGGTTGTTCTCTCCTTGCATTGGAACTGAAGAGCTTTTGTTAGAATATCTGCGATCTGTTGATTTGTTAGAATGTGCATCAGAGTTATAGTCCCATCTTTCAATTTCTCTCTAATGAAATGACGATCAATCTCAACATATTTGGTTCTATCATGATGTACTGGATTTTTGACCATATTAATTGTTGATTGGTTGTCGCACTATACTTTCATAGGCATATTGTTGAGTACTTTTAATTCTTCAAGTATTCTCTTCAACCATACACCTTTACAAATACCATGAACAAACGCTCTAAATTCATATTTTGCACTGCTGCGAGACACAACAGACTGTTTCTTGCTTCTCCAAGTAACCAGGTTACCCCAAACATAGGTACAATATCTTGATGTAGATCTCCTGTCATCTGTAGAACCTGCCCAATCCGCATCCGTGTAGATTTCAACACCCCTTCTGTCTGTCTTCTGAAAGAATAAACCTTGTCCTGGAGTCTTCTTGAGATATTTCAGAATCTAATACACAACACTCATGTGATCTTCAGTTGGATGATGCATGAACTGAATTACTGCAAAACAGATGTCTGGTCTTGTGTGAGCCAAGTAAATAAATTTCCCAACAAGTCTTTGGTATCTCCCTTTATCAACTATTTTATCGCTGATTCTGGATCTAAGTTTGATGACTGAATCCATAAGGGTGTCAGCAGATGCTTCCTACCATCTCAGTCTCTTTTAGGAGATCCAGAATGCACTTTCGTTGAGAAACTGAAATTTCCTTTTTGGATCTAACCACTGTCATACCGAAGAACTACTTTAGTACCCCAAGATCTTTTAATTCAAATTCTTTGGGCATGAATTCTTTAAGTTTTTGAATCTGCTAAAGGTAATCTCATGTAAGAATGATATCATCAACATATACAATCAAAATAACTTTCTTACCTCAGATGCAGTGTTTGACGAACAATGTATGGTCGGATTGACATTGTTCATATCCTTTATATTTTACAGCTCTTGTGAATCTGTCAAACCATACCTTTGGAGATTGTTTTAGGCCATAGAGTAATTTTTTCAATTTATACACTTTCTGAGAATTGTCAGTTAATTCGAACCCTGGTGGTATATTCATATACATCTCTTCTTCCAAACCGCCATTAAGGAATGCATTCTTTACATCTAATTGGCACAGTGGCCAATTAAGGTTAGATGCAAGTGAGAGGAGTACCCGAATATTATTGTTCTTGGCAACTAGTGCAAATGTCTCCTAATAGTTTACACCATATGATTGTGTATAGCCTTTGGCTACCAGGCGAGCCTTAAGCCGATTCACACTCCCATTTGAATTATATTTGGTTGTAAAAACCCATTTGCATCCCACTTGACGCTTTCTTGGAAGAAGATCAGTTAGTTCCTATGTCTCATTCTTTTCAAGTGCCTTGATCTCATCTAGGACAACTAACTTCCATTATGGAATTTCCAAGGCCTCATGTATCGTTCTGGGTTCAGGTGATTTGTTGTCTATCCTGCACACAAAAGTATGATATTCCAAGGATAATTTGTCCAATGAAACATAGTCCTGTATAGGATGTTTGGTGCATGTCCGAGTACCCTTCCTCAAAGCAATGGGAATATCAGAATCAACGGAATCAAGAGTTGGTACAGAAATTACGTTACCTGGATCAGCTATGGATTCATGGCAGTACTTGGATGATTCAGGTGCTTTTCCTTTGTTTCTTCTCGTATAGACACGTAGCTCACTCGTTGCAAGTAATGTGCTTTCTGTAACTGATTTTGGTTCTGATTTCTTTTGTGAGGTTTCGAGTTCAATCTCCAGAGAAAGTTTGTCTGGTACTGGATTTTGTGGGTAGAGAGGAGGTACACTCACATTCCACAACTGATATTTCTGAGTGAATGTCTCCCCCTGAATATCAGTAGGGGATAAAACGGTTGGTTCTCAAAAAATGTGATGTCCATTGTATTATAAAATCGACAAATTTTCATAACTAAACATTTGTATCCTTTTTTATTTGCTGAGTACCCAACAAAAATACATTTTATTACTCTTGGATCTAATTTCCCACGAAGATGTTTATGAACATGGACATATGCTGAACAACCAAAGACTTTAAGTGGCAAAGTGTTTAAGATGTGTGAATCGGAAAAGATTTTTGAGAAGATAGTGTACGGTGATTGAAACTATATAATACGAGAGGGCATCCGATTAATCAAATAGGTAGCTGAAAGAACAGCCTCTCCCCAAAGATATTTTGGTACATGAGTAGTGAACATGAGTGATCTGGCAACCTCAAGGATATGCTTGTTTTTCCTTTCGGCTATGCTGTTTTGTTGTGGAGTATGAACACAGGAGATTTGATGAATAATGTCATGTTCAGTAAAGTATTTTTCAAGAATATTTTCAAAATATTCACAAGCATTGTCAAATTTTAATACTTAGATGATAGTATGAAATTGGGTTCGAATCATTGTATGGAATTTTTTAAATAGGGATCCCACTTCAGATTTTTCCTTCATGAGAAATTACCCAAGTGATTCTTGTATGGTCATCAATAAAAGATACAAACCACCTAGTTCTGAAAACGTTGGAAACTCTAGTAGGGCCCCAAACATCACTATAAATTAATGCAAATGGTTTAGACGGTTTATATGGTAGGCTAGGGAATGAACTTCGAATATGTTTAGAAAATTGGCAAACTTCACACTGTAATAAAACTGGATCTTTTCCTTTAAATAGTAGTGGGAACATCTTTTTCAAGTATATGAAGTTTGGATGTCATAGTTTATAGTGTCACAACATAATATCATGGTCATTATTTTCGGAAATAGAAACAGAGTTTTCACATACTGCATTGTGAGCTTGTCTTTTAGAAGTGTTGACTTGAAACAAATATAATCCTGAGATCATCCTAGTTCTACTAATCGTCCTCCCCGAGTCCAAATCCTGAAAATTACACATATTAGAAACAAATTTCGTAGCACATTTCAAATCTTCACATAGCTTGCTGACTGACAACAAATTACAATCCAAATTTGAAGACAAATTTACAGAACCCGTTCCTGCCACTTTTGAGAGAGAATCATCTGCAATTCTAATTGAAATATTTTCTTCACATCTTCTGTAATTTTGGAACATTGAGAAATCGCCATTTATATGATAAGATGCTCCAGAGTCTACCACCCACATCTGTCCTTTTTCTGAAAAAACAGATAAGTCATGAATATTACCTTTGTGTGCCACAGAAGCACTGACTAGGTGAGACTTCTTGGACAAAATACATTGGAGGGCTTCCAACTGCTCAGGGGTAAATGGTTCTTTTCCCATCTCATCAGAAATTGCTTCCTTAGCCATCACGTGATTTCCTTGAAGCTTACTGGAGGTCTCTGCTTTCGACATTTTTCACTCACCCGAAGGTAGTTTCCAGGCACTTGGCTTGCCGTGAAGCTTCCAGCAATGTTCTTGAGTGTGCCTTAGCTTTTGACAATGGTCGCACCAGGGCCTTGTCTTCTTTGTTCGACTGTAAATCGCTCGGGTTGTGAGAGCTGAAGAATTTTAAGTCGGGTGAGGTTGGTCAATCTCTCCCATCATGATTTCCGACGACTCTCCTCGCGTTGAACATCAGAAAACACTTATCGAAGACTCAGCAAAGGTTTGGTGCTCAGAACACGCCCCCAAATCGCATCGAGATTTTTGTTTAGCAGGAATTTGAAGACCCGCTTTTCTTCCACGAAAGCTCCGAAGTTTTTCGCGTCCTCCGGGCAGTTCCAGCGACGCTACTCAAAGGCGTCCATCTGTTGCCAACTTCGACTAAGGAGACTGTAATACTGGGTGACACTGAGTTCTCCTTGCCGAAGGTCATGAAGAGTTGACACGATTACGAATATTGCGAAGGTATTTTGCTTGCTGGAGTAGAGTTCCTGTGCTGCCTTCCAGATTTCGTGAGCGGTTTCGTAGAGAAGGAAATTCTCTCTGATTTCAGGGGTCATTAAGGTGATAAGCCAGGACATGACTATACTGTCTTCAATCTCCTAGGTTTGTGTATTTGCATCGGATGCTGGAGGAGGCACGAGCTTGCCAGTGAGGTGCCCATAACGCCTCGTTTCGCGGATGAAGAGACGGACACATGACGACCATTGAAGGAAGTTACTGGCATCGAGTTTATGTCTTATGATACAGGATGATGGTTGCTCACTCACAGCTCTGGTTGCTGCTGTGTGGTGATAAGAACCAGAAGAAACTTCTGGTAGAGATGATGGAAGCTCACCTGAGGCCATTTCTGATTACGGCTTAGCAGGATTTGATTTCTTCTTGGATTAGGTATGCTCTGATACCATGAAGAAAATTGAGAGGAAAAATATTCTGCTTCTCATTTCTTGATGAATGATTCACACATATATATACAAATCTGCTACTTCTAACAACCTAACAAATTCTAGAGAAATTCTAACAAAATTCTGGTTTGAGAAAATTTGTTGGTGATACCCTCTACGTACAGCACATAACAGCTGTAAAAATCCTAATTTATTTTTCTAATTATTTTATTTTCTACAGGAACATTTAATAAAAAGGGTATGATCTCCTTAACTTTGTCTGTAATGCATAGCTAGCATAGCGCTTTCAAATAGTCCAAACCATGCTTTAGAAGACTGCTTGAGCCCATACGATGTTTTGTTTAGCTTGCGTACTTGATTTATCTTTATGTTTTTGATAAACCCTAGAGGAATTTCTATATAAAGCTCTTCTTCTAATTCTCCTAGTAGGAAGACATTCTTCACATCAAATTGCCAATTAAAATTTGCAGCCAAGGATAATAGAACATGTACAACATCTATTTTTGTTATTGGTGCAAAAGTATTCTAGTAATCAATTCCATAATTTTTGTTATATCCTTTAGCCACTAATTTTACCTTCTATCTCTCTATAGATCCATCAAGTTTATACTTTATAATGAATACCCACTTTAACCCTACTGATTTCTTTTCTTGGGATAGGTCCACCACTCCCCATGCTTTGTTCTTCTCCAGGCCCGCATTTCAACTTTTATAATATTTTTCTGTTCCTTACTAAATAAAGCCTCAAATATTGCCTTATGAATAAATAATGTACTTAGACTCATCAAAAAATTTTTGAGACAGAACACTTTTCAACTGGTAGAAAGTTTGAGATCGAGTAAAGTGGATGCTTAGTGCATTCTCTTGTCCATTTTTTGAGCGCAATAGGTATGTTTATATCAGAAAGTAAAATGTTTTTAGAGCTTACTTCATTTCCAGTACTCGACTTGGATTCATGAATTTACTTTGGACTAGAATCAGAGTTTTTCCTTCTGAAATACACTAGCGAGAACCGCGGGTTCTGTATGGTTGAGGATTCTAGTTCATTTTTCTAATTGTTTTTCTGGTGGTATGTATTCAAGTGTATCTTGTAATGGTATATATTCAGGTGTATCTTATGGTTTTTGGTTTTCTGATGTGGTGGTTATTTTTTTGATAAGATGTAGTGTTTACAGACACTAGGATATCAAATAGAAGTGAGTCTTCCTCATCTTCTAATGTACTCTCCTCCTGAGGATAAGATTTAGTAAAGAACGACTCAATCTCTAAAAACTAACTTCAGCAAATGCATAAAATTATTGAGCACGAGGATGATATCTGTATCCTTTTTGAGTAGGTGAGCACCCCACAAACACACATTTGATGATCCTAGGATCAAGTTTTCTTCGTTGAGATTGACATATGTGAACATAGGCAACACAATCGAAGACTCAAGGAATAAGGCTATTGATTGTTCAAACTTCAAGAAAGAAAATAGCTATAATTGTTTGACTGTGAAGGTCTAGTCCCCAAGATGATAGCCTATTGATAAGACATATTTAGGTCAAAATGGCTTTTCCCTAATAGTGTGATGAGAAGCAGGTGACTGTTTTTCCGTTCTACAACTCCATTTTTTTGTGGAGTGTAGATATAGGAAAACTTGTGAATGATCCCCTCACTTTGGAAAAAGGAAGATATTGTTTAATTAAAGTATTCATGAACATTATCAGTTTGAAAATATTAATTTTTACCCCAAACTGAGCTTTGATCATATTGTGAAATTAAGAAATAATGTGCTTAATCCCATGTTTGGATTTTAGCAAAAAAAGTCAAGTTACTCTAGTGTAATCATCGATAAAAAGAACAAACCATTGGACCTCAATAACACTAGAAATCAGAGGAATTACAACTGAAACAGAGTAGAACGGGTCACCAAAAATAAAGCAGAGCATAATGCTGAAAGCAGAGCAAATATGTGTGAAAACATAGTAGATCTGTGCGTTAAAAACATAGCAAATCTGCTTGCAAAAACAATAGCAGATTTGCATACAAGATAGAGCAAAACAAGGGGTAAAACAGAGCAGAACTATGCACAAAGCAAAACAGGGCACGAAAAACAGAGCCGAAACAGCACAAACAGTGCGTGAAAACAAAGTCGAAACAGAGCAAAACAGAGGGCAAAGAGAAGTTATGACTGGAGTGGAGCATACGGAAATAGGGTGCTTTCCGACGCGCCAATGGTGTTTTCCAGTGCAACAAAGTGGTTTCCTAGCTGTGAAGGATGACTGCTGCTGATGAAGGCCGGATATGGAGTTTTTTGTCTTATTTCGAAGATGAAAGGCCAATTAAGATTTCTTAGGGAGACATAAGACTTTTTCCTACAGCTTAATACCATGCGCAAGAATGAATGTTGTGTGTATTATTGAATTCGAGAATCCCATGTTTACACATTCTTAAAATAATAAAAGGAAACATACAATCAATTATGTATATGGGAACTTTACTAGTATACCCTTCACCTTAATTGTATAAAGTTATCATTGTTTGAAAATATTGGATAAGGAAGAAAACTGGATGGAGAACCAGAAGCTAAAATGGAAAGTTTTTTGGACTGGGAAATATCTTGTAATAATCATATAACTTTTGACACTTTTTGAACTATTGAAGAAATTTATTAGGTTTTTTAGGAACCCCAATCATATTCTTAGCTTACTATTAGAATTTCATATTGCAAAGTATTTAGTTTAGAGAGTATAAACTCTTCACTCCCTTTGAAGTTCTATGATCTTATTGTCTAACAAGAGTTTTATTGACTTATATGTTGTTACATGCGATTTATAAATTACTTCTATTGGAATTATCAAAAAGGAATATTTATACTGTAAGCTATCAAAAAGCAATTGGCTTTGCAGAAGTTCATATAAGCTAGAGCCGTGTATTGTTTTTTCCTAATGGCGCCAAGTAGACTTGTAAGGCTTTGTACCATGAGGGAAAAACATGAGCAACTCAACCACAGTTAGTTGCTTTAAGACCATGTATCATTAACAAGATGACTACTAATGATTCTCATGCCAAAACTCAATTGTATAGAAGTGTGACTTTACAATGAGAAGTAGTAATTTGTGAATCGAATATAAAAGGGATTACCTTCCAGATCTGGAAGAGCCTTTGTAACCTGATTTTGCTGGGAAAGCCAAGAATTTTGCACTGCGATTATCTCAGAGCTATTTTCACATTCAGCATATGCCTTTAGCAGTTCCCTGCAACAATTGGTACAAATTGTTACAACAAAAGATAAATAAATAAATAATTAACTTAAATATGCATAGGATCGCAGTATTTTTTTTAAATAAAAAGTGTAGAAATATTCATATAAAATCGAAAGCACCAAAGGATGCAGCCTGTATACAATATGTACAAGTCAGCCAAAATATCTATAAGATCCTGAAATCTTCGATAGAACATGACGGATGACTCTATTAACAAAAAACTTAGGATATGGAACAAATTATCTTTCAGTTTGTCAAAATTAGAATCAATGCCTCAAGAATCCTTTTATTCCTCTCCTTCTAAATCACCCAGAAAGTAGCCAAAAGGATGAGTTTCACTATCTTATCCCAAAGTATTCTGCTCCAAGCACATAACTCCTTCACTGATCCAGCAATTACCAATTCAAATTCAGAAGACCATAAGCTAATCTCCACAATTTCTCAGCAAGCAAACATCATAAGAGAAAATGATTACCGGACTCAACTTCTCTCTTACAAAAGTACCATCCATTCAGCAGAAATTTTTTCCCTTTTAATAAGGTTGTCGAACATTAAAAAATACATCCCCAAACAGCTTCCCATGTGAAGAAGGCAATCCTTAAGAGTTACTTTTACATTCCAAATCAACCTAGTAGGAAAATCCTCCTCCATCTCATCCCCTATGACCATGAAGACCATAAGGGTAAAGTTTCCAACACAGTCTATCCCCATTAGACTAGCCCCTCCTAGAGAATAATACTGTCTCAAATAAATTCATATATTCTGGGACCTTCTAATCATTTAAGTTTGGCTTAAGCCCAATCCACCAATCCTCGTTATCGCTTTGACCCTACATATAATCGTTTACCGTGCTTCTCTATCGAGTGCCATTGCATAAATGTTCGGGAATTGATGATAAAGAACACCCATTTCCATCCATTCATCTTTCAAAAAGCTCACTCCATCCCCTGGTCCCACCTCTCCACCTAATACAATCAAAAACATTTTCCATCTCCATACTGATTCTCCTCACAAACCAACCCCATGTGGGCCCTTAAGATTTTTAGAGAACCAACTGTGACAATTTCAAGAGGTTGTTATGCTACTTGGATCATTTTCATCTAGCTGGTTTACAGTTTAAAACTAATGCATTAAAAAATATTTAGTTCAATTTATAACTAACATATTGCTGAGAAGTTTGTATTTTATCTAGAACCTTGTGTTAAAATTGTCTTCAACATTAATCACATGTTTACCCCAAGGACAATGAAGAGATATCATCCATACCCATGAGTAGAAAGCAAGATAAATAAACATCAAACTCTAAATCTAAACCAAATCTAAGGACCTCCATGATTCAGGACAAGAAGATCCTAAAGTGAACATATGTAATACTAAGAGAAGCCGATATGCCTTGGAAGTTGTTTATTGCAAATGTGAGTTCACTAAAATAACTACAGGAAATATTTCTTATGACAACATACAAATGATTTTGAACTAATTGTCATTTAATATTAGGGAAAGAATGAGATAATCACATGTTAAAGAGATCTTAATTCTTAAAATAGTTATATGAATTAGACTATATCTGGTGATTTTGGACTTAAAGAATTAATAGAAGAATGTTCAAGCGCTTCTTGGAGTCTATCCAGTCTTGGTAGACAATGTTATTTCATATACAAAAGCAGTTATAGCCACTTTTTACAAGCGAGTACATCTTAGTAGAGTTGCTCCTTTTGCTCCCGGGAAGTGTTTGAAGAGAAAATAAAAAAGTTTCACTTGTTGCTTACAAGCTATTAGTGTTTTGAAAGTTGTGCCACTAACCTTAAAACAATCTCTAATACAAACAATAAAATTGTCAGGCATTCTCTTGTATAATTACAACGAACAAGATTATAATGATGTAGTTATCATAAATGCTTCAACCTATTTCTTTCTATAAGCAATATGATGTCATTATCATTAACAATAAAACAAATGAGAGCAAGTTAATAGATGAGACAAATGGGGAGATCCACATTAACCATCTAAATAATGACAATACATTGATGGATAAAGTATAGATCTCTTGATTTACTTGTAATAAATAATGTTATTGTTGAGATTGAAGAAAACAAAATTATATTTGATTTCAAGAAAAATAGGCCCCACAGGAAGATACTACCCTAAAGTTCTTTATCTCCTAATAGAATAAGGAAAGTCTAGGTGATTCTTCCTTATACGGATTTTCTTATTTCTAATTGATTCATTACTTCAAAATCTTTGATTTTGGAAGCATTCTTGTTCTTTCACAAAAATGTCTAAGTTTTACAAGCACATATTGTTATAACGACAAATTCTAACTATCATATTTTTTCTATTTCGACATTTTAAAACTTGATATCGAACTTTCACCAAGTAGAGTACAATAATGCATAGTAAAAAATCTTAACACAGATATATTTCAATACTAAGAGATATTTATGTAGTTGCAATGTTTATGTATTTTTTAAGTATTTAGCTTATTTAAGAACCGGTATCTACAGGTTTATTATTGGTATGAGTTTACTATTTCCTATTTAGTTACTCTCTAGTATAGATTATTCCAATTAATTAACTTATTTTTCTATTTTGTAGATTTCTTAAAAATTTTGAAGAGTTTCTAGTTTTTTATTGCATTCTGGTACCTATTATTGGAGTACCTTCTCTAAGTTAGTTAATAGACCATTCATATGGTTATAATACAAATACTGATTTATAAATTTGATTATCAAGACTTAATATCTCCAATTTTGGTTCTTAATAATTTTTTTTCCAGGACTCCTTTAGCCTAAATCATTAACTTTTTAAGTTAGAATCATTAGTGAATCTGTCTGTGGCTACAGTACTAGACAATTAACTAAGACCCCGACAATAAAGGTTTCATTAAATAATGGTGTTGGCATTACGATTAAATGAAGTCTAGAATACTTAAATCATATAAAAAAAGCAGATTGAATAGTCCAGAAATACTTTCTCCTTGCCTAGAGTTATGACTGGACAACAGGAAGTAGAATACTGAATTGACCAGAAAGAGGTTTAGATTTTAAAGTTACATTATGTATCAAATCCTTCATAGACAACACTTAATTAAGAAATGTTGGCTTCCGTCAAACGAACCGAAGTTGTTAGATTGGGGAAGGAATGTTGATTCAACTATTGTGCTGGTCGCTTAATCAGTTAGAGTTTGTCATTTGACCATCTAGATATGTATTTGATGTGGAAAAAGATAATGATTTAAGTTATATACTCTTTTAAGGGGGAAAAAAAGAATGTATCATGCGTAAGGAAACCAAGAGGGTGTAACCTATGTACAAGACAAAAATAATAATAATTATTATACAAGGGAATCAATCAACTTGTCAATAATATTCCCAAGACCACCTCCACTAAGAAGCCCCGAAAGTGATGATACCTAAATGTAGCAAAATTATAAGCAAGGCCCTTGAACACTCATGCTTCTTGAAGATCGATCGTAAAAGTGTCAATCTTCTGATTTAATCATTTGGGTCTACGCCATGGTGCGAAGTTTAAGGATATATTGTCCTGGAATCTGGTGGTGAGTTGATATGAGTCTCACTTGGCTAGTTGGAAGAGGGATTTACTCTCCGAAGGTGGAAGACTTACCCTTTTTAAGAGCTCAATAGCTAACATTCCAATCTATTCATGTCTCCAATCACAATTTCAATGAGTATGGCTAAGAGGTTAGAGGCGATTCAACGCAAATTTCTTTAGGACAAATTGAACAAGAAAGAAGGTTTCAACTGGTGGCATGGGATATGGTGAAACAACCATTTCAGTAGGGTGGGCTAGGAGTGAAACATTTGGTTTAGTCTAACTCACTTCTTCAAGTGAAACAGTTGCAGAAGTTCACGTGGAAGCAGGATAGTTTTTAGAGGAAGGTGAAGGTGGCAAAGTATGGATTAGATCCATATGGCTAGCATGTCACGAGTTCGAGAGGTCCATATCACTCTAGGGTGTGGAAAGGTATCAATCCAGCAAAGATGAACTTAGAAAATGCATCAGATAGAAAATCAAGTTGGGGGAGATGCTGAGCTTTGGGAGGGATCAATTAAATGCTAAGAGAGGCTTTATACTTGCAGTTTCCCACAATTTTTGCCATTGTCCAGCAAAAAGATATGTTTGAAAAATTTTTTGCCAATGTCCTACAAGTTGGGGATCCTTGTAGGGGCACTTGGATTGTTGAATTAATTAGAGAACTAGAATGACTAAGAGATTGATGAATATATCAACCTTCTCAAATTGCTTTTCCTAGTGGTCATCCTCAATGCAATTGAGGATGAACCTATTTAGGGCCTGAATCCAAAAGGACTTGCTTAATTTTGTATTACATGCATCTGACTAAAAGAGGCAGCGCATGTAATAAGTTCCCATCAGAAATTATTTGTAAGGTGAAGGCAACTCTAGAGTGGCTTCTTCACATGGGAAGGTGTGAGAACGCATTCTAAATTTGGACAAATTGATCAGAAGAGGAAAGATATTGATGGTTGGAATGGGTGTTACTTGTGCAAAAGTGATGGTGAGATGTGTAATCATATCCTCCTCCGGTGACCGTCTGTGAGCACCACCTTTGGTCTTTCACACATAGCTTATTGGGTTTGAGTTAGGTCATTATAGGCACGGTAAGAAGGAGAATTGGGAGTGACGGGCATCCAAGGTGGTAACTGCTTTATCAGGCTTATCCCCTTGGCTACAGTTTTTATTATTTGGAAAGAGATGAACAAGAGAACTTTTGAGGATAGAGAATATAAGAATTTTTATTAGGAGTCAACCACTATATTATGGCGAAGATCTTGGGGACCCACTAGATATTTTTTTAGTGTCGTAAATATTTTTATATACAAATCACACTCCTTTAATGCTCTTTGAATATATCGAATTTTTTTTTTTTAAATTGTTAAAATATTATAAAATATTCCTAACACATAATAGTATAATTATCTTTCTAAATATGTAAGCGCAATTAGGAAGAAAATAATTAGGGTAATTTATATTAATTACCATATATGAATCCGTCTACATGTATATATACCCCAACTTTCATTTTAATAAAGATACAAGAACTATTCAGTATTTTTCTTCCTTAACCCTTTACATAATATCAGAACTAGGGTTATGGTTAGGGCTCTTAGGAGTTAAATCAAATAAGAGTTAACAACCCATTTCCGATGCCGGAGAAAGTCGACCACCGTTCTCCGACCAGTTCAGATCGCGGCCGGCACAGTGATGCACGCAGAAGAGGCGGAGGAAGCCATTTTCCGGTGGTTTTGAGTCCTCAAGCGTAAGGTAAATCGGAGAAGACCGGTCCGCGTGCGGGTCGAGTTCAGCATGAGGTCAAGACATGAAGAGACGCTCGGCTGGCCTGTTCTGAGCAAGAAACACGAAAACCGGAACGGAGAAAAGTCGCGTCAGAGCAGATCACGTGACAGTAAGTTTTTTAGAGTTTCCGGAGCGATTTGAGATATCTTTGCGAACCCTTTCTAGATTTCAGTTTTCCGGTGGGTTCTGTGGTGATTTCCGACTGAAATGAGGCGTTTTGGTGATTTCTGGCGGCGGTGTGTGGCTTTCTGGTGGCGGCGCATGAACTCTCGCGGCGGCACATGCAGCGGCGCATGAACTCTGGTGGTGGCAGTGTGGCTCTCTTGGGTTTCTGTGTGTGAAGAGGTATTTTGTTTTCTTATAATTTCTTATTTATTTGCAGTGTTTTCCGAGTATCTCTAACTGTTGTGTTTTGGGTATTATAAGTGACATATTTTTTGTAATTCTAGAATTAAAAAGGATGATAATATTATATGTTATTACTACCGAGAACAAGGGCATATAAAATGGTACTGTAAAAAATTGCAGAATCTCAATTGAAGGACATAAACCACTAATATTGTTACTACTACTGTTATCTCATATTCTGATAAAACTATTATGATTTCAGCTGATTAGTATGCTAAATTCATTCAATATCAGGAATCTTAAAATAAATTTTCTGTTCTTTCTGAATCCAAAAAAAAATGTCTCATCTCCTCCACAAACAGATGGGTAATTAATTCTAGTGTACAAATCACATTATAGGTAATTCTAATATTTTTTTATAATTTTCAACCACATAAAACACTTTTTCTTGTAACCATTGCTGATGGGTCGACCTATAATATTGTGGATTTAGGGACCACAAAACCAACATTATCTATTACTTTGTCATCTGAATTAAGTCTACCTAAACTTGCATTCAATCTGTTTTCTATGAGTAAGTTTACCAAAGATTTGAATTGTTGTATTACATTTTTTCCTTATTATTGTTTTTTTCAAAATATTATGACGAAACAGATTGTTGGTAAATGAAATATATCAGACGGTCTTTACATTCTTGATACTTGGGTACCTCGATTAGTTGTCTGCTCTAATGTTATCTCTCCATTTAAAGCATTTTATCAATTGGAACATCCTTCGCTACCTGTGTTGAAAAAATTATGTCCTCATTTCTATGATGTATCTTTACTGGATTGTGAGTCATATCGATTTACAAAATATCACCATAGTTCATTAGGTCCAAAGGTCAATAGACGAATTGAGTCTGCTTTTGAGTTAGTTTATTCTGATGTTTGGGGCCCCTGTCCTATTCAATTCAAAACTGCATTCAAGTATTTTATTATCTTTGTGGATGATTTATCTCGAATGATTGGATATATTTTTTAAAGAATCGTTTAAAAGTATTTTCTCACTTTTGTGTTTTTTGTGCTGAAGTCAAGACATAATTCAATATCTCTGTGTATGTATTGAGAAGTGATAATACCAAGTAATATATGTCAGATTCATTTCAGAACTATATGACTCAACATGGGATCATTCACCAATTCTCATGTATTGATATACCATCTCAAAATAGAGTCGCTCAGAAGAAGAACAAATATTTATTTGAAACTGCTCGAGCCCTCTTATTCCAAACACAAGTCCCTAAGTAATTCTGCGCTGATATTGTTTACACAGCTTGTTTCTTTATTATTGTATACCATTTACAGTATTTAATGGGGATGTTCTTTACAATTTTCTTTTTCCAAACAAGTTTTTCTTTCCGGTCTAACCTAAAATATTTGGTAGCACCTGTTATATTCGATATGTGTGACCTATTGTAACAAAATTGGACCCAAAGTTCTTGAAGTGTGTATTTATGGGATATTCTTACATTCAAAAAGAATACAGGTGCTACTCTCCAGACCTTAATAAATATTTGGTATCAACTGATGTAGTTTTTCAGAAAATATATAGTTCTTCTCCTCATCGTCCAAGTCTACAAGTTAATGGGCGGACGGCGAATAACTCATTTATAGTTTCACACTAGATGTCTTTACTGAGCAAACAGATAAAAGTATTCTTCCAGATGATGTGCCTCAAACTCTACTTGAGCAAGTTGATGATAGTGTTCGTGTGCCTGTAACCCAAGTACCACCACCAATTGTTCATATTTATTCTACAAGACAACAAATTAATGATACATGTCCTATTCCAGATCCGTTGTCATCTAATTCTGCCTCACAGGACCTTGATCTTCCCATTGATCTTCGTAAAGGTAAATATCAATGCACCATTCTTACACCAACTTATCCCATTGCTAATTTTATATCATTTGACCATTTGTCTCATTCGTCTAGTACTTTAATTATTTTATAGATTCAACTTCTATACCCAATATAGTTAAGTCGGCTCTAAATCATCCTACTTGATGTAATGCTATGTTTGAGGAGATAAATACTCTTGATGATAATCATACTTGAGATCTGGTAGATTTACCCAAAGAAAAAAAGACTATAGGGTGGAAATGGATATTTGTAGTCAAAGTGAATCCAGATGCCTGTATGGCGAGACTTAAATCTCAACTGGTAGCGAAAAACTATGCTCAGACTTATAGAGTGGACTATTTTGGTACATTCTCTCCAATGACTAACCTTACCTCTGTCCGTTTATTCATATCTATTGCAGCCTCCCGAAATTGACCCTTACACTAGCTGAACATTAAAAATGTATTTCTTCATGGTGATCTCTTAGAAGAAATGTATATAGAGCAACCACCTAGATTTGTCGCTTAGAGGGAGTACAGGAAAGTTTGTTATTTAAAAAAAATATTTATATGGTTTGAAGTAGAGCTCTTGTGCATGATTTGACAAGTTTAGTGAGGTAGTATGTAAGTTCAAATTGAATAAGAGCAAGTGCGATCATTCAATTTTTTATATACAATCAACAGCCTGGTATTATATTTTTTATTATTTTTGCTAACGATATTTCGATTATAGGAGATGACCATTCAAGAATATCCTCTCTCTAATCATTATTGCATATCAAGTTCAATACCAAAGATTTGGGAGAGATAAAATACTTTTTCACGGTCAGAGTAACAAGTAAGGAAGGGATTCTATTATCTTAAAGAAAATATGTACTTAATCTATTTTCAGAAACAGGAAAGCTGGAAGGTAAACCATGCAATACACCAATGGTACCAAATGTACATTTTATAAAAAATAATAGTAATCCCCTTGATCCAGATAAATACAAATGACTAGTTGAAAAATTGAATTACCTCACTGTGACTCGTCTAGATATTGCATACCATATCAGTATTATTAGCCAGTTTATGTCGGCAACTACAGTCAAACATTAGAAGGTTTTGAAACAGATTTTGTACTACTTAAAAGGTGCCCTGGGACTCGGCATAGTATTTAGAAATTATGAGCATACTCACATTGAATGTTTTACAAATACTGATTGAGTTGGATTTAAAATTGATAGGAGATCTATTACGGGTTATTGTGTTTTTGTTGTGGGAATCTCGTATCATGAAAAAGTAAGAAACAAACAATTGTCTCTCAAGCGTAGAGTTCGAATATAGAGCTATGACCCAGTCCACATGTGAAGTCTTATGGATACATCATCTATTAGATGAATTGAGTTTGAATCCCACATCTCCTGCTCTTTATATCGCCTCAAATCATGTGTATCATGAGAGAACAAACATATCAAGCTTGATTGTCACTTCATTCGAGAAAAAATTTAGAAAAACTTATATATCTATTAATTATGTGAAGATAAGAAAACAACTTTGTGATATATTTACCAAAACTCTAAATGGAACACAGATTGAGTATTTTCGGAACAAGATGAGCATGATTAATATTTATAATCTAACTTGAGGGGAAGTGTGAGAATATTATAGAATATTCTCTATACATAATAATATGATTATCTTTCCAAATATGTAAGCATAATTAGAAAAAAAATAATTAAGCTAATTTATGTTGGTTACCATATATGAATTCATCTACATGTATATATATCCCAACTTTCATTTCAATAAAGATACAAGAATTATTTAATATTTTTCTTCCCTAACCTTTTACAAAAATAAATAAGTTTTATCATAAATCTAGAAAGAAATGTGCATTAGTAGTGATACATTCAAGGTTTAAACCTTTACATCTTGCAAACTATAATTTTTTGAAAACTAAGTTGGCAACTTCGAACTTAGAACCCTCAACTGTCTTACGTTGACGATCTTTGAATTTGGAGCTCATGCTGAAAACCAAGATTGTTAAATATATTCTTTGAAACTACTTCTATATGTAACACTATAGTTTGTATGATCCTCAAATTTCTGACTGATAAAAAAACTTGTCAAGCCTTATATGACCCAACTAGCTTTAACACTTAGATAAGCAAATCCATCAAGTTTGTGTCTTATCACACACAATCTTAGTGACTTTTAAAATCTCACCCTCAAACACTTTGAACTCATGTATAAATTGAAGCAAGCAATCAAAGAGATTGAAGTGACTCTTATTTCCGTCAAAGCAACTTAGTGTATACATTGCTATCTTCCACTAAACCTATATACTTCAATAAGTTGGAATCAAATCTCCCAAACCCTTTGACAAAGGAAATGCAAAATTGTCCCTAACACACATACAAAATGACAAGAATCCCATTCAAAAATCAGTGCCTTCACATGAACATGCCTAATCTTATAGGCGTGGACTTCCCATCGTAGATCTTACAGTATGCGTTCTAAATTGCTGCTTGATTTTTTTGAAAAATTACAATATCTAACACTAGCTTGTTCCATATCAGAATGGTTTAATAATGTACTTCGCAAGTATTCCTCTTCATCTCTAGTAAAAGGTAAAGCTAAAAATTCTAATCCCAAAGAGAAATCTGCAATGGAAGTCTAATGTTTAGATTTCCAAGAAACAGCAGTGCTAGCTAATTCAATCATCTAATGGTTGATTCCCTGTGGTATCTCTTATCTTTTAAAAAAATATGAAGTATAAAATATACTCAAGAGCACCAAGGGAAAGTAATTCATATACAATTATTTACAAGTTAACCAAAATATTCATGAGAACCTCAATATCCTCACTAGAACACAGTGGTTGTCCCCTAACAAAAAACTCAGGATATGGAACCATTGATCTTTAGATTGTTGAAATTACAGTTAATGTCCTCAAACGCCCTTCTATTTCTCTCTTTCCAAATCACTCAAAAGGTAGCTAATGAGATGAGTCTCAATTGCTTATCTCTTGTATGCCAACCAAGCCCATAACTCCTTCATAGAACCGGCTTTGACCCAGTTACACCCAACAAGCTAAACATCAAGCACCAAAGGCGGTATGCAAAAAGACACCATAAAAGGATGTGATTGCAGGACTCAGATTCTCTCACGCATAAGTAGTAGCTATCCACAAGATTTTTTCCCTTCTTAACAACTTATCCAGAGTAAGAATGGACCCATGGACAGTCTTCCCATGTGAAGAAAGCGATCCTTGGGTTGCCAACATGGCTTATCTATTGGCCTTCCCTGTGAAGGAACTCATAGAATGATTTCACCAAAAAGATACCTAAATGTTTAGTTTCCAATATGGCTTATCACTAGCAAACTGACCCCTCTTTAATGATGATAACATCTCCGAAAGGTTCCATACTCCAGGATTTCCCAATCATATAAATTTTGCTTCCACCCTATCCACCAGTCCTCATTAGCACCTTGGCCTAACATGTAATCCTTTAGTTCAGAAATTGATGCCATAATGCATCCCTTTTCCACCATTCAGCTCTCCAAAGGATCTCAAACCCAAGCCACCCCTCCTATATGGTTGTTTCACTTTGTCCTAGGTCACCAGATGATATTTACTCTTCTTTACCATGTCTTCTCATAGAAAGTTGGACCGGATTCTTTACTGCCTTTTTGCCACACTAGCAGGCATTATTGACAGAGTCATCATGTAAATGGGAATGCTGGTGAATGTGCTTTTAATAAAGTCAATCTATTGTCTTTAGGAAGCGAGCCCCTTTCCACCAGCCAATCTAGACTCGAATCTGTTGATCACTGACTCCCAAATATGGATCTCCTTGAACTTGGCTGCCAAAAGTAGTTCCAAGTATTTAATAGGCAAATTCATGCATTTTCATGCTAGAACTCTAGGTTAGCCTCATTGTTTGACCCTATCTTGACCAGCTTGGATTTTGACATGTTGATTTTGAGATTCGTCACTGCCTCAAAGCATACCAATACCTATCTAATGTGGTGCAATGCCCTATCATCCGGTAACAATAAAGTATCATCTGCAAAGAAAAAATAGGTCGTTTCCACCCTCCTCTCACCCTCCCCCAAATAAAAACCTCTAAACAAGTAACTTCCCTAGTTCAATTAACCTTTTGAGTAGTCACATGAATCTAATGCAATGAAAATTTCTAGGATTAGTAGTGTATTTGCATAACTAACCAACTATATAAGCTATGCTAGATCTTATCAGTGGATCAAATACCAGATTGTCAATAATTTGAGAATAACTAAGTTGTGATACTTTAACAATTTAACACTCAAGTTATAAGGAGTAGATGCTGGAGACCTTTCATGGTAATTGAATTTTTCGAGAATTTTCTCAACCAAACTGTGTGAGTGCAATCCCACCATCAAACTTTATTTTAGCACCAGTAAAATCAACATTAGAATTTGCTTTCATGTTAAATTTTGCAGACAAATTTACTAGTAATATGTCATGACCCGCGTATATGGTTCTGATTTAAGAATGTATGATTCGGCTTCGAGAGAAAGAGAGAGAATGAGATAAAAAATAGAAGGATTTGAGAGAGATAGAGTAAGAGTACCAAGAGGAAGAGATAGAAAATTAAAAAGAAAACATAGATATTGAAACAGAAATAAATAGAACTTTGAGAGAGATAGTGATACTATGTTCAAAATATTTCTAATTAGTTGATTATGTTTATGAAGATGGGTAATTTAGATAAAAAGAAAACATACATGAACAAGTAAATAGATAGTTCATCTTCCATGGAAGTCCAAAGAGTTGTAGATAAAATTTCTAAATTAATTGCATGAAGATGGAAAAGAAAGTGATTGGTTAACTAAGAGTTTGAGAGAATTAAAAACCCTTTGGGTTTGGATTTCCTGCATACATTTCCATAGTTCTCTTCGTGCACCTCTGCAGATTTTGTAATTTCTAATCTATTCTTCTCTGTTTGCACTCGGGTCCTTCCATAATGTTTGTACTCTCCACGTTAGTGACAAATGATAACATATTATAACTTCAGAATTCCCCTTAAAACTTAGTAGATTCAAGCATAAACATCATTTATCCCAAGTATAATCTTCCAAGATGTTTCTTAATTTTGGTTTGAATTTTTTTGTGCCTGCTTTACACCATATTACTTTTTTGTTTTTTTGAGGAACAGCACAAAAGCTAAGGGAGTTGATTGAAGATGAGTTTCCGAATACCACTACTTTCATGGGCATTGGTTTCTTCCATACATTTTATCTATTATTCTTATGGATTTGTTTGAGACTTCTATGTTTCCCCCTTTTTTTTATTTTTTTCAATATTAATGAAGAAAAACAAGTAGACCTGCAACTATGTATTTGTGAAGTAGGATTCACAATCCATAAAAGGAGTTATATACAAATATGTATGAGATGATAGACCTACAAGCAAGTAACTTCCCGTCATCTATGATGGTAGGATCATTTACCCACAGCCCAATAGTCTCAAGCTAATAGTTTCTAAACCTGTTTGAAACTTGAAGCAAATAGTTCTTAACCCTTTTTGAGCTTGCGCATCTTTTTTTCCTTGTTTAATCACTATACATTTGCCGGTGTCTCTATTCCCACCCTTGGCCATATTTCTTTAAATTTATTATGCAAGGGAGTTAGAAATTTACATATCACGAGAATATTTCCAACTTGATAGTACCTGTTGAGGGATAAAAAAGCATGCCCCCATTTGAACTTTCCCAGCAACAAATTTGCAGTTTCTTCCTCCCCACTGCCAACAGAAGAAAGATGTGGATATTAAAGCTTTCAAAACCTTTCATGTCGAGGACAAATCCTAGTCACTTTGCTACTTGATTACTTAACTAGGTAGACTAAAGCATATGCTAGCAAGGAACATAAAAAGATTTGTTAACAACCGTAAGAAAATTTTCCAGTCAGACACATCAATACCTCAGAGAAAAAGTATTCCATATGGAAGTTTTGGACGAGAATCGTACCATATTAGTAAGGCTGCAGATAAAGCCTCTACACAAGATAGTTCACATGGCCGACCATAATTTACTGGATTTGCTGCCACAAGCCAGGGCACTGCAAATGGGAATTTTTCATATTCACATAACGTGGAATACAACGTAACACAATAGAGCCACACCAGATGGTCAGAAAAATAAAGACAACTAGTTAATCACCCAAGGATAGATGAGATCAATGACTTTACGTTAGATTCAGTTGGCTTATTAAGAAACAACCCAAGACAAAATAGCAAATTAAAAAAATCAAGAAAAATAATAAAATTGCCATAAATGAGAAAGAACAGTATATAATACAAGTTAAAACAGGTTTACATTAATGAAAACAAGTACCATTTCATTTACACCATCAGCTAAAATTGAAGCAGGTAAAGAACACTAACATACAGCTTTTATAGCTTCTACTTAGATGTCAACAAAAATAACTTAAATCTAACATTATGTTCAGGATAGGAAGAAGGGACTCAAGGACCGCAAAAGGGAAGGGCAATGGAAGAGGACCATGTCCACCCTTCCTCTTCAATATTCTTGTTCTTTGTTCACATAACGAACCCTGATTTGAGGACTTTAGGTGGCAAGGAAAAATGCATCCCCAAATTAGTATGTGTTCTCAGCTAATTGATACTTTGGGGATTGTTAGCCTATTAATGAGACCAATTCAATAAAACAACAATTGGTACCATTTTTTCCCAAGAAACAGAAAGCAATAACTGGTACCATAAAGAAGCAGCCAGTCTTTAACTTTTTTTTTGTCATTATGGCCCAATTTCATTGGCCTAATCTCATCATCCTTGATTTTTGGGATTCCAAAATGATTAAAAAATGGATATCTATATTCTTAAAAAGAATATGTATGAACATGCCATTGATTTGCTGGAATGAAGTTCATACATAAGCGAGAAGCACCACTACGTAGCTTCACAAATGGTACGTCACCCAATCGTGCCCATGAACAATCCACAACAGCCAATCCTTTCCTCTTCATTAAGCTGTAATCTTCCTTTGAGATGCAATGACTTCCCACAGGACTGCAAATAGGAATTAAAAACATTAGAAAAATTGGTAGAATTAGATGAAACTGATACACAAGCATATGAACACCTTCCCCTAAAACAAAAGCTCTTTCATTGCAGAATGGACTTTCTATTTCTTCAATCAAATAACAGAAACAGACAACCCACTTCTTCCACCTGAAAATGCACTACCAAACATATCTAATAAATTATATAAATACGCTTTAAATATCCCCTTTATTTTGAATAATTACATGAATGTCCTTGCTGTTATTTTCTTCAATTTCATGTCTGTCAAAAAAACTGAACCAAAAAAAATAAATCTGAAATAATCTCTTTATCATTTTGCTCTCACTGCTCAAGTCCAGAGAAAAAAATTTAAGGTGAAAAGAAAGTATTAAACGAGTATAAGACTAGCTTTTTTCTGAAGAGCTTTAAGTAAGAAACTGAAAGCTCCTTTTTACCTTTTTTTGCCAAATATCCCTTATCAAAACTAAAGAACTTACCTACATGTATAAAAACACACCATTCTCAACATAATAAGTAGTTATACTTTTTTCTGAGATAGCATAAATATAACAAAATGTACTTACACATAATTAATGAATATCTCCAATAGTAAATTTTAATAGTAAAAAAATTAAACTTCATTTCAATTTATTTGCAGTACTACTGGCAGCAAAAATACTCTTAAGAGTCTAAAAGATAACTTTTAATTTGAAGCAACTTATTATACCTTTTTGTCATTTTACTCATCAGTTTAAAAGCTCTAACGTCTTCACAAACTTGACAACTTACTAGAGTTTAAAGCACTGAGAATCAATACTTTAAATGCTTAAATCACTAAAGCTTTGTTGAAGAAAATATTATAACTTCATCATATATTAAAAAGAGAATATACATGAGGATATAGGGATCTTGCTATCACCCTTACTGATAGATCAAATTACACGACTGTGAACATAGAAATGAATGGGAGATTGATGACATTAGTAAGTTTTTCTTCCTTTGCCTGTCTTGCAGATTCATTAAGGATTCACTAGAAGAGAATCCTACTATCTCCTTGAGTAATAAAGCGCTCAGACTTATCCATAAAATTACTCATAATAATCTATCCTCAAAAAACAGTGGTTCTTATGACAATAGATAACAATTATTCTGGAAGTTATTTCGAGAATTAGCCTAACTACCCTACTGCTTGTCCTCATATTTTTCCATAACTATCATAACATTAGCATATGCAGCAGTACCCTGATACACATTATTCTTATGACATAATTTTACATCCTCTAATAATTAGACTCCAATGTTCCTTTTTTTTTTCTTTGATACACCTTATAAAAAGATGTGATTTTACCATTTGTGTAGCCCTTAACATATCTCTATACTAAGAGAATGAAAGCCATAAAGATAAAAGAATAACAATAAAAAAATACCTATACAAGAAATATTAAGAAATGTATACTATATTGTACCACTCTCTTCAAGATAGAAGATACATATCATCATATGCCTAAACTTGTTACAGCTCCTCCCAAGGATTTGTAAGCATATTAGCTAGTTACTCTGGTGACTTTATAGAAGTCTTCTGAATCATATTGTGTAAAATTGTTTCTTAAATAAAGTGGCAGTTGACCTTATATGCTTAAAACTCTCATAAAAAAGCTAAATTCCAAGCAATATAGATAATTGTTTGGCTATCATATAATAAAAGTTGTCTGAATCACATTGAATATAAGCTTTTCTCAAATAAAATGACAATCAACTTTATGTGCTTAGTTCTCTTATGAAAGCTAGATCACGAGAAATTTAGATCGTTGTTTGGCTATCATATAGTAACTTCGTGCTTGTGATTATAAAACCAAGCTTGTGGAGAAAACTTTTTAACCAAATGAACTCATTAGTATTATGAGCCATACATTTTTTTTTCTTTCAAAAAAGAGAGTTTTCTGAGCCATAGGTCAATACTCTTACTCTTCCATGACACTGTCTACCCATAAAAACAGAATAACATATGATAAATCCACCATTTGAAACTTAACCAGACCAATCAGGGTCCATCACCTCTGGATTTAAGTATGTTCATAGTTCTTATAGGATAATCCACGACTAAGTGCACCTTTAACATATTTTAAGATATGTACAATGAGTTAATAGAGGCTAGTTTGAGGAGTGTCCGCAAATTGAATTACAACATTTATACCAAGTGAAATGTCTGAATGAGTTACAATGAGGTACTTCAATTCCCAACTATTCTCCTAACACCCAGGGGCTCTCCAGTAGTTCATCTTCATTTAAAGCCAGTTTGAAAATAGAATATGTAGGAGAATCAATAGGTTTAAATCCAAATATTCATGTCTCTTTTAGACAATCAGGAAAACACTTTGTTTGTAAAAAAAAGCCCCAAATTTCGTTCGAGCTACCTCAATGCTAAAAAATATCATATGGCCTCCAAAGTCTAAGATCGATGTCCTCATGTATGCCTCTTTATGCCTACATCTCTTCTTTAACCACTCTAGCCACTACCCACTTGACCTCCTACAAGACTATAAACTATAGACCAACATTAATAAGAAAACGGACATTAAAGTTTTAACTACCAACATGCATAATAAACAATTTTTTAGCTACATAATGATGATAACGAAAAGAGTTATCAACTCCTCTTTGGTACAAAACCAAACACTCACAACTTTGTACAACTTTCAAGCCAATCTTTGGGAGACTATTTTAACCTATGCTCAGACTTATCTAATCGACAAACCAACTTGGACTCCCCAAATCTACAATTTTGTATCAAAAAATTCTTAACGAAATACTTGAAAAGGAGGAAGCCAACATTGAGTTAGAGCTACCTCAAAAATACCTATATGAACTTATGTGCAAAAGATCAAATAAAGATACATCCTATCTATGATACATCTATAACAGCATCCCAAGGCGAGAAGTTAAGCCAAGGCAAGGTGATGTAAGCTGAGGTAGCATGGAAGAATCCCATGACATAGAAGAGAATCCCACAGGAATGAAGGAATCCATGGCATGGGGGATTCCCGCAGGTTAGATGAAGCCCGCGACAATGAAGAGGGCCATGGTTTTGACCCAAAACTCCACACGCATGGAGCCCAACGGCAACCTCAAGAAATAGACATGAAAGATGGACTTGGATCACTTGGGAAAGGAATTATGATGCCTAATAGGTCAATCACAAGATCAAGATCCAAAAAGCTCAAACAAGCCTTTCAATTATTTGTTCAAGAGTGGATCAATGAAGAAGAAGGGCTTGAATCCAAGAATGAGGCCCACAAGGAAGCAAGGAAAAACCATTCAGGCTCAGGAGTCTGCAGCATGTGCAGCCACATGTGAATCTCCTTTTTCACATGGGTCATCAAGAGGTGGGGGAGAAAAAGAGTCCCGCCCACACGGGTGACTCCTTCCTATGAGTATTTTTCTCTCACATGTTTTCTCTCCTTCAAGTCGGCAGAGTGAGTCCTTTTTAGACTAAGAGTTGTGGCAAGCTTGTGTTGGAATTGGTCTAGCCATCACCCAATTCACCCCTACAAGACCTATTTGTGTTTTCTATGTATTTTAAACAAACTTTTTAACTTTTCTCCAGTACTTACTAAAGAAATATTTTGACTTTATTATACATTAGAAGCAAAAAGAATAGTTTTTTATAGGATATCTACACCAAGAAAAGGAAAAGTATGAAGAGGAATAATTACTATGTAAGAAAGACCTACTCTAAAAAATAAATATGACGAAAATATTACTATACTGTAACAAGCTTGCTTCTTGGAGCTAAAAGTCATATGGGCTTTATAACCAAAAAAAATCCAAACAACCTCTAATGCTTTCTCCCATTTTTTCTTGACTTGAATAATAAAGATAAAGCGACAAATAATTTATTCTTACTCTACTTTTTTTCATTCTTTTAAAAAAGAAAAATTAAGAGAAAATTTCTCATTATATACAATCCTTCAAACTAAAAGGGCATTTATGCAATTAGGTCCATTAAAAGGTTTACTTAAGTAACCCATAGTCAACAGTCTAAAATCTTTCCTTTAAGAAAATAACTTAAATCCTGAATTATTCGAGCTAGAAATAGACTAATACACAAACAGTCCCGAGTTTTTGGATAATTACAAATCCTACGGGCTTTTTACCAAATTAACTCAAAACCTATAGCTAACTAGAAAATGGAACCTCAAATAACACAAATATACCTGAAAACCCAAAGTATAATTATATGAAACTTGTCTATAACCAAATCAGATCCAGGCTTAGAAAATTAAAGGGAAAAAATCTAAAATGACTGGAAATTAAAATATAAAATTTAACTTAAATACCTAAAGGTCAAATAATTTGGTATTCATAAAAGCCAAAAATTCAAGTAACCTCGAATTGATCAAACCGGTCAATCTGAAATCTAATGACTCGATGACTCAAACGACCCAAAACCTAATCTAGCCAACATGAACCTGACATGAATCTCCCAGATTTCCATCTTTAATATCAAAGCATGCACCTGTAAACAACTAAATTAATGACAACAATCTGAAATGGCATTGCAAAGTAATTCTATCTGACAACACATGCTGTCCAACTTTCCTTTATATGCTATAAGCCCAAACTCATTTTTAAGCAGGAAATAGATTTTCATAAAAATATATGATAGTATATATACAATTTAAGAGGAATAAGTCCAACAAAGATTTAAATGCAGGCACTGTTGCTAGAAGTACCTCAAAACAATGCCTCCAAAACCACCTCCCACACGCAAATCCTGCAAGAAAAATAGTTCAATTTTGAGTCCTAGAAGATCATTTAAATTATGCATATGAATGCTTGGCAGTTGCCATCAAATTGCAAGATGAGCTCACAAAATTTTCAAGATATAAATATATATATACGAATATTCATCAACTAACAACAATTAAATGTGGGTGCAATATATTTCTTGTCAAGAGGATTCATTGGTCTCCGTCTTTGTCTTATTTTTCTGTCTTTTAATAAATCACTTTTGCATCCCAAAAATATTTATAGAATTTAAGGGAAAAAAGAAAAGAGATAAAGATAAGAAAAACTCAAATGTGCATAATTAGAACATGAAAACAAGAATATTCCAAGCAGATACTTTCTTTCAACAAGCCAAATCGCAATAGTTTGCGTCCTGTGCACCTTTTTGCATCACATTGTCCAAAGTCCTGGATGAAAACAGCATAGAATACATCAGTATCATAGTAGCAAACACTAGAGAACCAAAGCAAAATAGAGTTTCAGTAGACAGTTATGACCATATAATGAAAAGAACAAGAGCATGTATGGAACTATTCTCAGCATTTAATTCCTGATTTGGTAAAAAAATCCAGTTATTATTATTTGTTCCTTTTTGTTATTAATAGCTAGATTGACATTATCAGGTTTTATATCTAATTCCTAATTTACTGTAAATTAATTTTCAAACCGTGTAGAAAAGGAAAGTAAATATTTATTACATATATATTGGTTGTCTTCAGCCCTTTGAAACATAGAGAGAAATTTCTCCATTTCTACATGCTATCAGAGTAACTCAAACTCTGACAACCAACATTTTTAAAAGAAAAAAATCCATGGCTGCTAAGAAAGGAGTCCCCTCAATGGATGTCATCCGAGTCCTATTAGCCAACCAGAAGCTTTCAACAGTCGGCCCTTCACCATCACCAGCCACAAATTTTTTTAAAATAAAATGTGTAAAAAATATATTAAATCAACGGCACCAAGGGGGTGCTACCCATTTATAGGATACTTACAAATCTGTTAGCGCATAAACAATACTCCCAAAGTCTTCCATCCTAACAAGTCATGATCCAAAATCAAAGAACCAAAATAATAAAACCATATATTCTTGATTTTGTATATCTCCTCTTCAAGCCCCTCAAAACCCTATTATTTCTCTCTTTTCACACCACCCAAAAAATAGTTAATGGAATAAGATTTACAAATTTTTCTTTTTTAAAAATCCCCTCCCATGCCTGAGTCTCATCCCTTACCGATCCTATAATAACCTAATTAATTCTTGATAAACCATAGGCTCTTGTCCAAAGATTATATGCCACCAGGCACCATAGCAGAATATGATTACACAACTTTGCAGCATTCTTGCAAAGATAACACCCATTCACCATGGTCTTGCTCCTTCTCATTAACTTGTCAATGGTCAAAATGCATTCTCTACCTGCCTCCCAAGGAAAGAAAACAATTCTTGGATAGGCCTTTACTTTCCAAATCAGCTTGATCACTAGCCACAAATTAAATTAAATTACTTGCAATGGTCACAGTCAGTCCTCATCTTCATATTCGGAAAGGAAAGGATGAATACCTTACCAGTGAAGCTGTCAAACCAAAGCAATCAAGATGAAAAATGGAAAATAACCAAGTAATCTCGTGGCTACTTAATTCCATGACAAATGAAATAGGGAAAGATTTTCTCCCCTATGAAACTGCAAGCAAAACTACGGCAAACAGTAAAGGAGTCATACTCACACGTGGAGAATATGTCTGACTCTTTGATATTGAATGCCTTTTTTGCGATCAAAAACAAGGAGAACTTACCGTCACCCAATATTTCAGCATACTAAACCATAATTGGCAGCAATTTGATTTATTTGAAGAACACAAATGATAACGTCCAGATGATGCTTTGTACCACAAGAAACTTGTGGAACAAAAAAGATTATACTAGTTCTTAATAACTCATAATGTGCATGTAAGGATCCTTTCCAAACAACTAATTCTCAGACCTCTTGAAGCGTTTGCTGAAGCTAAGCATGAAGAAAGCCATAGAAAAGTCATGATAGAAACTCATAATTCATCCAATGATTCTGAAGCAACTATATTTGTAATTAGAGAAGAACAATAACCACTCAACTTTGGAAAACAAAGGAATGAAAAACTAAAATGTGATCATTGTCATAAACTTGGTCATATTGAGGATGAATATTGGATTTGCATGGCAGATTAAAAGATGCAAAACTTAATACCATGAGGGAGAGCAAAAGTAATTCAGCCACCTCGAGAGAGAAGCTTGAAAGTAGTGGAACATCTCTCTTTAGCAAAGAACAATTAGTATTGTTCAAACAACTGTTTGTGTAGCAACAAAACCCACCTGCTACTTCCATAGCCTCAGTATCCGTGACTCACAAAGGTAAATCATACATGTCCTTGATGTTGAAAAGGAAAAATATGTTGTCTAGGTTGTTTACTCAGGTGTCTCCAATCATATAACTAGAGATTCATGGTTATTTTGCTAATTTTAGTCCATGTAAAGAAAAGCGATTGTATGTTGAGAACCGGATGCAAACACCCAGAATAAGCCAAGATACAGCGAATCAAAGAACGAGTAGGAAGACAAAAATCAAAATGACTTCACAGAATCCCCTCCTGAAATTGATACGAGCCACGCGGCAGCATCTGAAGTAATCCAGAAAAGTGAAACCGCGGACAGCTCTAAAGCATCGTCTCTACTGTGAGAACCAAGCCGACTTTCTCTGTTGAACCGCTCCTTCAGATTTAAACCAGCTCATGCCTGTTCATCTTCTTCCTCTAATCAACACGTCCCCAACTTTGAACAGTGACTTCCGGCGATGTTTGGTGAATCCAAATGAAGAAATTTACACCAATTCATGTATATAAATAAGTGATAGTAGATCGAACAATGTATTCACAAAATTCAAGCAATAAAATATCACATTTCTACATTTTTTCTCTAACAGCTTCTTTCTCTCTCTACAGCTTCTTTCTCCCTCTAAAACTAGTCTTTCTCTCTCTCTAAAATATTCTGTCCTTCACATATATGTGTTCTTTCTCTCTAAAGACTCGCTTCTCTCTTTCAAAATCTTCTTTTTTCTTTTCTGAAATTCCCATTCTGCCCCACTCTGTTTTCTCAATTTCAAACTCTGCTCTAATCTTTCAATTTTCTCAAAAATACCCACAAATATTTAAACTCCACATTTTTTCCAAATTCTAGGTTTGCTGAATCACATGTCCAAGTCAAGTCCCGACATCGTACTATCTATTAGTGGAACACAATCACAAATCACTAGAATTGGAAGAGTGGAGCTAACACAAAACTTAGTAGTTCACTTCATGTTACTTGTTCTTAAAGTGTAACTTGTGATATATCAGCAAATTGACTCGAAGTCATAATTGTGTCACTAAATTTTTCGAAAATTCACATGAATTTTAGGATATAGATACACGGATGAAGATTGACAATGCTAAGGAGTATTCAGAATTGTACCTCCCCACCAGCAATGACTCTCCAAGTAGACAAGCTCTACATGTTGGTAGACTAGTTGCTCTAACTCTTCAATTAATGCTTCCAATAATGCTATTATGTTATGGTATTTTTGATCAGGCAATCCCAACTTTGTGTATTTTGAAAAGTTGTTTATGTTATTATTGAAAAATAAGAATCTAAAAGTATTTCAATATGAAGTGCGTCAATTTTTAAAAAATACATGAAATCCATTTCCAAACCATTCATATAAATCATTTTGTCCATTAGCAATTGTTGATTTTTGGAGGAAAAAATTATAAGTTTATTTCTCACCTTTTATATCATTACACTTAGGGTATTTATTCAATTACTAACTTATAGATAGTAAAATTCTTATTCTATTAGAATTCTAATTATATAAAATTGTTATTCTCATAAAATTCTAATTACATACTACGAAATAATAAACTAAAATAATTAAATAATAAAATATAGTAATCAACACCCCTCTCAAGTTGGTGCAGGGATACTACACAAATCCAATTTACAGATCAAGTTTTAAAGAGCCATCCAACAGTTTATCAATGTCAAAGAATGGCAAGAAAAAGTGCTACAAACTGGAACCAGATCTGCGAGATAGCAGTTTTGCTCGGGTTCACCTCAAAAAGGGCTCAGGTTCAACTCAAAAAAGACTCGGGTTTGACTCAAAAAGGACTCAGATTTGGTTCAAAACGGCTCAGACTCAGCTCAAAACGGCTCGAAGTCAGCTCAAAAAGGCTCGAAGTCGGCTCAAAAAACAGCTCGAACTTAACTCAAAAAACAACTTGAACTCAACTCAAAACGGCTCAAACTCGGCTCAGGAATATCTGCACGACACGACGCAACTAGAAAAGCTTCCTATCCGCGTGTGGATCTACGCGCGACGGATCTGATCTGGGAGAGAGAGAAAGAAAAGGAAAGAGAGAGTCATGCGGAGAGATCTGTCCGACGGATCTGATATGGGTGAAGCAGATTGCAACAACGGCATGGCAATGCAAATCTCGTATGCGCGAAAGGAGAACGGCAGCCACTAGCCGTCCCTGCACCAGATGCGACCAGACAGCGAAGAAGAAGAACCGCGTGATGGTGAGTGGCCAAAGAAGACGATCGGCATACAGCGGCCCGATGCACGATTCTACGAACTCATGGCTCCTTCCGGCGCCCCCCTACTTCCTGTTTCAATCTCCCCCTCTGATTTGGCTCTCTTCCTCTTATCTGGCTTTTTTTTACTATTTTTAGAGTTTGAAAAAAATCCTAAAATTAGAAGTCTAAAATAAGTTCATTTGGTTTTGATACCATGTTGATTTTTAAAGAAAAAATAATAATTTAATTTCTCACCCTTTATGTTATTACACTTACGGTATTTATAAAATTTCTAACCTACATATAGCAAAATTTTTATTCTATTAGAATTCTAATTATATGAAATTATTATTCTCATAAAGTTTTAATTACATAATATCAAATAATAACTAAAATAATTAAATAATAAAATATGATATTCAACAACAATATCTCATAGTAATGTATGGGGATCAATTCGTGTTAAATATGTAGTTGGGTTTTATTAGTTTGTATCATTTATTGATGATCTTACTCGTTTAATATAGTTTTTTCTTTTTTTTTGAAATTAAAAAAAAAAATTATGTTAAACAAGTGCGATCATCAAGAAAAATCTAGGTTGTTTTACTAAAAGAAAAGTCAGAAGTTAGGCAAGTATTCAAACATTTTCACAAAATGATCCAAAATCAATTCCAAACAAAAATCAAAATCTTCATAACGAATAAATGTCAAAGAATTTTTCAATAATGTTCTGGGAAGTTATGTGTTGGATCAAAGAATTATTCATCAAAGTTCTTGTGTAAACACACAATAACAAATGAAATTGCAGAGAGAAAAAACAGAGTGTCCTTAAAGCCCTGTCAATTCTTTGAGAATTCCAACCTGTTCCAAAACATTTTTGGTTGGATGTCATCCTTACTGCAGCTTAGCTCATAAACCAGATGTCATCTGTTTTCTCAATTTCTAAACCTCATTCCAAGTTCTTAAACATTATCCTTCTTTCTGCTCTATGTTAACAACTCCACTAAAAGTATCTAGATGTTATGCCTTTGTCCATATCCGCCTCATAATCGTGGAAAACTTGACCTCAGCGCTATAAAAAGTATTTTTTGGATACTCGCTAAATCGTAAAAAGTACAAATATTATTCTCTAACCCAAAAAATATATTACTATTCTATGGATGTCTTTTTCTTTGAGAATCGACCACTTTATCCCAGCATTGTCATTCTAAGGGAGAGAGAAAACAATAACAAATGTATAGGATGTTAAAAATTCATCACAAGAACCAATCCTAAATTTTCTAAATCTCATTGAACCTGCATCTCAAAGTGTTAATTCTAACAATGAATCATCATCTACTAAGTCTAATTCCCCAACTTTGAAGTTACCAACAAACAATATGTACAATAAGCTCTGTACTCATTCAAGGAGGTCACGCGTCCGCACACCAGAAAAAGAATCTCAAACACTATTTGGACATGAACAAAGTCCAATCCCGATTCATCAAATAAAAGTAACAGCACTTTTGAAATTTCTAGAAATGATTTGAGTTGGCCATTACTCTACGAAAAGGAATAAGTTTTGAGCCTTCATTACAAGTTTAGATGCAATATAGGTTCTTACGAATGTTCAAGAGGCTCTCAGAAGTCCTTCTTGGAAGGCATGTCTTTGATGAGATTTGAGCCCAAGAAAAGAATCAGATATGGGAAAATTACAAAAATACCCCCGAAAAAAATCTAGGAGGGTGAAAAGATGATGGAAGCATCGATCAATACAAAGCACAACTTGTGGCAGAAGGATTCACTAAAGTCTTGTTGTATCCACGATGAAAAACATTTGAAACAGTGACTAAGCTAAACACTATCCTTATCACCTATTATTAGTTGCAAGTTGGATTGGTCTCTATTCCAGCTAGACGTGAAGAATGTACTTGTAAACAGAGATCTAGCTAAAGAAGTGTACATGAAGATCTCTCTAGGATTTCAAAATCTATATATGAGACATCAAGTTTGCAAGTTAAGAAGGTCATTGTATCGTCTAAACAATCACCCAAAGCTTGGTTCGGAAGATTCACAAGAGTAGTACAACAATATGGATATTCCTAATATCAAGTTGACTGTAAGCTGTTTGTAAAGAAATCAAACCATATTCAATAATCAATTCTAATAACATATGTCAATGATATAATTATTACTAGTTATTTCACATAAAAACTGATTAATTTGAAAAAAGATCAGGATAAGAAATTCGAGATTGAAAACTTAATGAATCTTAGATACTTCCTAAGAATGGAGGTGGCAAGATCAGGAAAAAGAATTTGTCTTAAAAATATATATATTATAGATTTACTCATTGAGTGTTGAATGTTGGGATGTAAACTAGCTGACTCCCCAATAGACACCACCTCTAAGTCGGGAATGTCAATTGAAGGTGCTCCAATTGCTAAAGGTCGATACAAAAATTGGCAAGCAAATCTATATCTTATACACACATCCAAATATTAGATTCGTTGTTAGTGCTGTTAGTCAATTCATGAATGATCCAGAAGAAGAATATATGGAGGCTTTATAGGATTCTAAGATACTTGAAGTTAACACCTACCAAGAGTTTATTGTTCATTAAGGTTCCAAAATAAGAAAAATAAATGAAATTAATGTAAATTGGTTGGGATCTATCACAAACTGGAGATCAATGTCTGGTTATTATTCCTATATAAAGGATAATTTGGCGCCTCTAAAAGTAGTGGATAAACTAAATTTCATGCTATGGCCAATGCAATTTGGGAAGGTATTTGGATCAGAATGTTACTTAAGGAACTAGGAAATAAGCTAGAGTACTATATGAAGTTTTTTTGTGATAATCAATCTATTTGAGTATTGCCAAGAATTCAGTTCAACATGACATAAGCAAATATGTTAAGATTAGCTGTCGCTTCATCAAAAAAAAGTATAAAGCAATATTATCCAACTGCTCTACACACCAACAAAGTCACAGGTTACAGACATCCTAACCAAAACTTTGATTCAGAAAAGTGACCTAAGGTCCAAATTGAGATGAAAAACATTTTCAACCCAGCTTGAGAGGGAGTGTGGAAATATTCTTAGCATTAATATGGAAATATTCTCAGCATTACATGGAAATATTCTTAGCATTTAATTCTTGACTTGATAAAAAATTCAGCTACTATTAGTTGTTCCTTTTGTTACTAATAGTTAAATTTGACATTATTAGATTTTATTTCTAATTCATAATTTACAATAAATTAAATGTCAAACCTTCCTCTAAAAGGAAAGTAATTAATTGTTAAGTATATATTTATTGGGTCATTGCTGGGTCTGTTAAGGGAGAAATATGGGCTTAGGATGGGCTATATGTAAAAAAAAAATTGCTAACTTCATTCATTTAACTATTTTTTTGGTCGTTTGGAAGGAAAAAAATGGTAAGACTTTTGATAGTTTTGAGAATAGTATCAATAGATTAAAAAATAGGTAGATTCATTATTTTGATTCTATTTTATTAGAACATGACATTATTAGTGATATGCCATTAATACGCTAACATGATTTAAATCTTTTGTACATGGTGGTACCCCTTTTTTAGTGTCTTGTTAATATATACTATATATTTTTATTTCAAAAAAATAAAATTTACTGGTTGTCTTCAGATATTTGAAATATAGAGAGAAAATTCTCCTTTTCTATTGCACGAATGAGGCTAATAGAAACAAGAAATGAATATCCACACATATGGCTTTCTTTCAAGAAATATGTAAAGAATACTAGCAGAAATATTCGGATGCAAAACCAATTTCCCGACATGGTATCTTGTACATGCATCATTATCAATTGAAACCATTTGCTCACATAATATTTTTTAATGAAAAGACGTCCTACGAGGGCACCGAAGAAGTAATGCTGATATACAAAAGAATGTTACAAGTTAGTCAAAATGTCAAAAGACTCAAGATTCCCCTAGAAAGAGAGAAGACAATGCTTAAAAAACATGAGGTCTAAAACCGGTCTTTGAATAGGTCACATCAAAGCCTTTCAATTCCTTTACTTCCAAATTAGTAAAACAATAAATGAGGAAAGAGTGATATCAACTCTTTTATTAGTGCTAATGCCTTACCATGTATTGCAAGAGCAAAGAGCTCCAAAAAAAATTTAATTTTAGCATTAAGTAGGGGCTAGGATTAACACAGTAATTATCATATCCATTGCTAGATTTCTAGAATTAATTTTAAGAGTCCTTATTTTATTTATAGTACAACTTAGAACTATTTTTTTAATCTCTACTTATTGTTGTTGACCGCAGAAGGATTCATAGATTAGCATATTTATTGCTATCTCACATAAATTTTAGGGCCCATTAATTGGATTTTAATTGCCTTACTATGTCCTTCTATTATCAAGTAAAGTAGGTGGAGTTATTTGGTGTGCATGATACTTGCGCTCGCTTTCTAATGCCAACATGACCATAGGATTTTTTACAGACTAAGACTACTCCTACCATAGGTCGGCCATCAATCTCCTCACTTAGAGATAGAGGAAACTGAAGCCCAGTGCATCCAAATGCTGGACCAAGGTACTACTCGACTCAGTGAATCTCTTTTTTCTTTCCCTATTTTACTAGTTAAAAAGCTTATCGCATATAACATTTTTGTGTGGATATCGAGCCTTAATACCAAAACTATTAAAGACAAGTGCCAATTCGGTAACTGAAGAACTATATCGAAGAATTTTATGGGACAAATTCTTACTAAGTTGGAGCCTACAACAGGTTTCTCATCAAATCAAAATGCATATTGCTGACATAAACAAAAGGCAATTCGGACTCATCATGGTCACTTATTTGGTAATGTCTTTTAGGCTAACTAATGTCTGTTCTAGCTAATTATGTGTCTTAACTTTATTGATGAAAATGTGCAGTTTTTCAACGATTTTCTTGTTTATAACCGACCGACACCATGCACATCAAGAGGAGTAAATGTCTATTTGGGGAGCCACATATCACCTATATTGGACGTATCATATCTATTAAAGATGCCTCAGTTGATTCCAGTAAGGCATGAACTATGCTACAATGGCTTCTTTCTTCTATAAAGAAGGGCTTGTGCAGTTTTCTTGGGTTAACAAGTTACTATCATCAATTTGTTTGTGATTATCGAATCACTATTGCACCTTTTTACCAATATGTTAAACAAAACTTCTTTCCATGTGGATAATGCTCGATCTGCCTTCAAAAGGTTAAAGATTGCACAAATATGGATTGACATTTCTATGAATTTTGTGTAAGGTTTACCTTCCTAACAAGGTAAAAATACTTTAGCTTTTGTTATTGATCAATTTTCTAAAGCTTATTGTTTTTTTCCAATGGAGAATCGTTGCGTCACTGTTAGTGTTGCATGTATATGTTTTGACAATATCTTCAAATTACATGCATTACCAAAACCAATTGTTCCTTATAGAAAAATGACTATACCTTTACCAGTACCTCAATGGATTGTTTCAGTTAAGTGGAAATAAGCTTCCATTTTCATCTGCCTATCATACACAAGCTTACAGTCAAACTGAGGTTGTGAATAGAAATAAGATGTACATTCGAGCTTTGTTGGTGATCATCTTGGGAAATGGTCCAATTGATGGTTGAATATTGTTATAATATAGGGTTCCATTAAGTGCTCCGTGCCACTTCTTTCAAAGAAGCTTATAGCCATTCTTTTCCTTAACTACTAGATTACTACCCTGGCTTTGCAAAACTTGAGGTTATGGATCAAGAGTTGAAGGACCAGACCAAATTGTTGAGTCCGCTTTGTAATTGCCTTCTTAAAGCTCAATCTACTATGAAATTGGTTTATAATTATCATCATCCTCTCCTACTTTCTAGTTGCCAATTCAATCATTCTTAAATTGCAACTTTATCATTAGAAATCTTTGAGGGGACACAGTAACCAAAGGTAGATGTTACATTCTTGTCACTATTTCTAAGAAGATAATTTTGTGGCTAACAAGTCAGATCTTCCTCCAGGGACACATTTGAATCCTTTTTTTCATGTTGCTTCAAAGCCTTTTCATAGTAATATCGCCATGGAACCTCCATTTTCCTCTAGTATGTGATGGTAACATCTTACTTATTTCTCAACCGATATTTGATTGCCATTTCCAACATGCCAATAGGAAGTTCTTGTTCATCGGGCTGGTTTATCTCCTAAGAAGCTTCTGGAACTTCTTTTATGGCAGCTCAATAGTCCACTTTCTTACTTGAGGACAAGCTCTTTTCTAAGGGAGAGACTGATGCTACGTATTTTTAAAGAATGATTTGCTCAGTCCACACCAAAAGAAGGAGAAGCTAGGGGATTGAAGGTTTATTGTCACTGCTGATGCTTGATTATTACCAAATAAGTTTATTTAGTATTTAAATTATTAAAAACATAATGGTTACTTCTAATTGTTCAGATGATGCTGTGTAATATGATCCTAGAGAATAGGATACGTTGTGTAAGAAGATCCTAGAGGTTACGACAAGAATTAAGATGTTTATCGCAGTTATTCCTGAAAAATAGGAATGCTTGTAATATTCTGATATAAGAGATCAGATCAGTGAAAGAATGAGAAACAAGAAAAATTCAGAATTTACTTTACATTTTTCAAAAGATCTTATGGTTCTCGCTAATGAGCCCTCATTGACCCAGAAAAAATGGGTTGAAAAAGGAAAATAACAAGATTTCATTCTTTCTCTGATTTTTTTGTTCATAGCCTTATTACAAGATCCCAATCCCAGGGACCACAACAGATATCCCCTATTCCTCCCTCTTCAAGTCAACCATAAAAAGACAGGTTACCAAAAAGATCAAAGGGTAATTAACCCTGGTCCTTTCACCTTAGGTGTTCCTTTTTTTTCTCCTTTATGTAGTTAATATATATTTTGTCTGCTTGGATTTTTTTCTTCAGTATATTTCTTTGATCTTTTAGGTGGCTGATTCTTTAAATATATTATATCAAATAGGTAAAGCATCTCCCACTTAGAAATCTCATCTTGACCATTTAGCCTGTTGAAGCTCCTTCAAGACAATAGTTGGGCTTTATCCTCCATATTTTGGTGGATCCAAAACCACTAACTCCTGCTTGTTAACAACCATAGTCACTCACTCTATGTTAGTTTTTTCCTAACCAGATAGGCGTCAAATTTCAACATCCGGGGCTCAAGCACACCTTGAACATCCTTTCCCCCTTTTGAAGATATAGACTGTATATCTTTCTAACCACACAAAAACTGCCACCACCATTAGCTTTCATACCCTATGGGAAAAAGATTCAAGAGATGCTGCCAATTTGTTCACTTTATGATCCAAAAAGCTTCCTCTAGAATTGCTGCTAGAATTCCTGCTTAACACCAACAGAAGCACCTTATATCTATCTTTGAAAACATAAAACAAGAACTCTTCCGACAATCCCAAATCAGCTCATGTAAAGAATAAAAAGCTAAACAATCTTTAGACCAAACCAAGCAAATCAAATGGCCCTAGTCCTACCAATCTTAGAGAATCGCGGAACATCTAACTTAAAAAGCCCCTCTTAATTGTTTTCCATGCCAAAAATGTGCATGGCCTAATGCAAAAGCCATTAATGAGACAATGAACACAAAAAGCAAAAAGATACACACATGATTTCTCTCTCTAGCTCATCTCTCTCATTTGATCATATAACATGATCGACAAACACTTCCATTTCAAATGAAAAAAGAAATGAGCTGCGAAAGAATCAGATAAAGAACAAATTTCAAAAAGTGGAATGATCCATACCCACATAGCAAGCTGAATCTTAGGACCTGTTGGCTCCTCTTCAGGTGCTGCAAAGGCAAAATGTAACCAGAAAGTAACTATGATAGTCAAACTTCAAACATCAGCTGAGCCCACCAAACATAAAAAATTTATCTACAACATACTATAAAATATTAGAGTCAAGCTTAGATCATGAGAATTTAGGATTCCAGGTCCACCATAATTTTAATGTGGTTGAAATTTTTAAAAATAATCATGTTTGCAAATGAAATCCTTGTAGACAAAAAATGCATTTGTCTCTCTATTTGGCTTAAATTTCAGTGCTAGGGCCGTCCAGTATGGGTGATTTCTCTGAGAAAAGTCTGCCCCCATCCACCATCTCACTTATTGCCAATCACTAGTTCATCAGCCCCATCGCCGTTTAGAGTGGTTTCTCAGAAGTGATACTTGTCATTCCATAGTCAAATCTTGTCATATGCCTCATCTTCTATCTGTTTTTTGTTCTAGTTAATCAATTTCAGTGATTTTTGTGGTGTTTTCAGATGGTTCTCTTTTTTTTCTTTTTTTTTTTGGGAGAAGAAAAAGTAGTCTTCAGATGGTTCTCTTTATAGCAGCAAATTCAGTAATATTGTTAGTGGAGGATTTTGTTATTTTGTTTTAGCAGCTATTCTACTCCCTGATTTTGGGCGTTCATAAGAAAGAACGGCTTCAAATAGTAGTTTAGCATCTAAGTTTGTCCAATGTACGTGATGAATGCATGATTCCATATTACTATCAAGCATCTAATTGGTTGTAATTACATGTAATGGGCTAAACCAGTCAAGATTTACCTTACTGGGCAGGGTATATTGCTAAATTCTTGACTCTACCCTAACTAATGATGTGAAAAGCTAATGCTTTTCAGTAAGATGTGTAAACAGTAAGCTTGTATGGAATTCCATGGAATCTAATGATTCATATGAAGAGTATGCCAACGCTTTTGAAGACAAGCAATACCACATGAAAGGTATGCAAGAAAACAATTGTTGATTACTTTCCCAGTTTACAGCGAGTCGATGAGAAATATTAATGTAGTTCGATCTATTGCAGCAAATGTGAAAGGTATGCAAAAGCAACAAGAGCAATTACTGAGTGTTTCTTGACAAGGTTAAAACCAGAATCTACAACTATATTATTTAGGAAGTTTTGAACTTTATTCTTGTCTTTTATTTAAGTCTACACACGAGTTTCGTGCTCTCCCTCTGTGGATACCTCCTTGTCAAAAAACCGCCTCTGGTGGTCTATTACAGAAGGAATGGGAAGAAGAAAAAATCACAAATAGGGGTAAAATAGTCTTTTTGCATGTACAGATTAGGTTTAGGGTTGATTGACCGAATCAACCGAGAGTGATAAAATCAGATCCTTCCTTTCCCCGTCGCCGCTGCTTCCAGGCGACTCAGGCCTCCTTTGCTGCTCTTTTCACCGTCATTTGTAGCCTGTAAAATACATTACCTCAAAAATCTCTTCTTTCTCTCTTTTTCCCCGTTTCTCTCTCAAGTCCGGAGCCATGAGCAAGGCTTCTAACACTCCCCCGCTCCGAGGATACCAATATTACCAAGTCTAGCTTGGTGATTCAGAATGAATATGGAGACTGAAGGAGAGGCCATGGCTAAAAGGGGATCTGGGTATTGAAAACTTCTATTCGTGAAAGTTTGTCCTTGTTTGTTGAACGGTTACGGTGTTTTCCTCCGAATCTAACACTTTATTTGATTAAGAGTAAATGTGATTTGCATCAGCATGGTTGGGGCTCTAAAATCAATCACCTACATTTTTTAGTCCCTCTTTCTATTTCTTTTCCTTTCTTCCTTTTCTCCAAAAGACAACTAGTTCCCCATTTTTTGAAATAAAACTAGTTCCCCATGTTAAACTCCTCTTTCTTTATCTTAAAATATTTATATTTCTATAAAAAAAGAAAAGTTTGCTACTTTCCCTCTCTACTTCTTTATCTCTTCTTTATTGGACCAATCCATGTAAGCATTCCCTTTACTGCCCTTGATCCCACCACAGTCTTCCCTTGCCTCCAGCAACAAATCATTGAACACTAATCAGAGTTAACATGGAAGGGTATCGCGGTGATATATAACCTCTTCTTCTCACCAAAAAGCAGTGAGTCAAAAATGCAAGTCAGGCGTCAGGGATATTTCATGCCTATGCCAAATTTGTGTCAATCAACATGATCATGAGATATAACGATGTTAAATGAGCTAGTTTTATTTGTAATCAAATATTTTTTTTTGAAATATAAGAAAAGTATTATTATGCACAAAGATATTAAGAGGGTGCCCATGTACAAAGTATAGTTACAAGTCAATCAAATGGTTCATGACAATCCCAAAATCATCCCAATCTTTGATGTCATGACCTAATAAAACAGAACCAAAAGTGTGAATTTATCTATCTCTAATGTTTGTAAAATTAGTCTCAATACTCTCAAAAGCCCTCGCATTTCTTTCTTTCCACACAACCTCAAAAATAGTTAGAGGAATAAGGAACAAATATTTTTTCTTTTTACAAAAGCCCGCCCAAGCCTACAGCTCTCGACTCAAATTATCAGCCATCACCCAATTTAATCCCAACAAGCTCAAAACAGTAGTCCAAATGCTGTAAGTTGTCGGACACCTCAAAAGTAAGTGGTTGCACTTCTCCTCATCAGATTTGCATAGGTAGCATCTGTTAACCATGATGTTACCTCTCCTTTTAAGCATATCAATGATCAAAATGCATTCCTTTGCAGATTCCAAAATAAAAAATGTCATTCTAGAAGGGGCACTAGTCTTCCGAATCTGTTTGAGGGCTGCTGTAATGGTATCATTTTTATCACTTATGCAGAAAAATTTGTATATCGAATTCACATAAAAACCATTTTTTTCATCAGGTTTCCATACTCTTTTATCTCTAGCATCATTCAACTTCATGTTGTCCAAACACAAAAGCATTGCAGTAGTCATTGATTTCCCAATCCTGTAAGTTTCTTTTTACTTTCACATTCCAGACCTTTCCCTCTCCCACTGTTTCATACATGTCCTTCATCCTCACCTCCTTATCACTAGCAATATCAAAAATTCTGGTAAAGCGTTCTTTAAACTTAAAACTTCCCAGCCATTCATCCTCCCAAAATCTAATATCCTCACCATTACCTAACTGCCACCCAACACAACCCTTGGAGGAATAGCTGTCATCCCTAATTTTCTTCCAAAAACTCATCCCATGAGGTTTGAATCTACCTTTCCTACTACTCTCCTTTTCCCAATCGCCCCACCTTGCCTGCACAACCTTCCTCCACAGCCTCCCCTCTTCCACAAAAGATCCCCATAACCATTTCCCATGAAGAGCATTGTTTAGCTCCCTAATAGACCTTAATTCAAAACCACCCTCCCTAGTCGGCTTCTTCACCTCCTCCCACCTAAGCAAATGGTAGTTTTTATTTCCATCCTCATCACCCCATAGGAATCTACATTGAATGTTTTCTATAATCAAATATCTTCATAGATCAGCATATCTTATCATGATACAAACCTCCAGTCCAAACATATAGTTCAGGGATATAATGGTGCTCAATGAGATAGTTTACACAATCAAATATCCGTCACAGATTAGCATATCTTTTAGAGTGGTAATGTAACACTACCTGAGACATGATTTGGCAAAACCTTTACTCTGGGATAGTTGATTTCCATAAGAGGTGACCGATTAAGTTTTTATGCTAGGTAGACAATGATTCACGTTATTTCGGACCCCACTTTTCATAAAAAGACTACAAATCTTTTGAGGTTGACTTTCATTTTAATTGAGAAAAGCTCGTAAATACCATGGTCAAGATTGCAGATGGAAAACCTACAGAAAATCTAGCTAATATATTCGCAAAATCCTTATCTCAAATTTTCTATATTGAATTTGGTCTTTTCCCTATCTATATAGATCCAATTCAAAGCATGCCTACCTTCTCCAAACATTCAATTCTATCTTCACCCCCATACTCTCCTACAGCTACCAAACTACCCTACACCTTCCTATCCAGAAAACAAGATTTGGCTTTATGAGGAGCCTGCATTAAGTTTACTTGTAACAAGCTATGTGCATATTACAATATATAGATATATATATTAATATGCATATGCTCCAACTTAAAGGGAAGTTTTAAACTGTAAGAGAATATTTCCTGTTTAGTATTCTTCAATACTGCATTTTCTTATATAAATTAGCTTCATGTACATTCCATAGGGATCCCTATTACTAAAATATACTCAAAACCAATGCCAGCCAACAGAGGAATTATAGATGGAACAAATAATCATGCTGCTGAATTCAAAGACAAATGAAATACTTAATACCTTGATCATATGGAAGAGATTCATCTTCCCTAGCAAAAGTTTAAGAACAAATGAGGATACAGCAATTACAAATAAATAAATAGATATATAAATAAGTGAAGATAAGAATTACTTTTGAAATTGATGGGTTCTACTGGATTGTCCTTTATGGGAATGATTGGTTTTATATCGCCTAGGCTTGTTGTGACCCATTTTTCTTGTTACCTGAATAATAATGAACATACAAAAATATAAAAGTTGTGCACTTGCTAATCCATGGTTTAGCACATATCGATATAAATAAATGTTTATATCCGTATACATATAAACACATATAAGCTCATGTATGTGGATTTTTCTATGTATGTGTGAACATCTAATTGAATATGTTAGAAACTTAGACCATGTTTTTACCATAAAAGCAGGAGTATGAGATGCCAACTCAATTTTTCGAATTCCTTTTTTCTATCTAGTAATATTATCGATATTTATTCTTTTTGTCAAAATTTTGTTTCTTTTTGTACTTGGGTGGCAACCCTTTACTGCCTTTTGTTTATAACACTTACTTTTCTACTAAGAAAAATTTTATCAAAATTGAGAAAGATTAAAGACTGTACATCAGGAAAAAATTCAAGAAGTTCTAGTTCTTTTCTTGATCAGAAGCACGTAAGGATTTTCTTGTTTCTTTTGATAAGAAAAGAAGTACTACTAAAAGAGATAAGACATGTATAAAGGTGAGAATAAGATATGCTCCTATAGAAGTAGAAAAAGTAGAACAAACAAAGGAGAAGCATGAATAAAACTGAGCAAGCCAATCACTTGCAAAGTAGACAAAGGCAGCCCCTAGAAAAACCATAAGCCATGAACCTTGGCCCTAAAGCAGCAGCAACTAAAGATTACAAAACTAATATATCTATATGTGTGTGCATAATGTATATATTTTGTCAAGATAATATTTTTCAACAGTCACGCCAACCATTTTCAATACTTTTTTTTCTGAAAGAAACCATCTTCAAGACCTATTACTGTGCAAAATGCTATCACTAATTTTTCAAGAGTTCAATGACTCAATATTCTGTATACTGATTTCAATAATTCTGAAGTTCAAATACTTAAAGTTGCAACAAATTGTCCTCTTATAGGGAGTTTTTGGAAGCTTTGGGGCATAGAAGTTTAGATAAAAATCTGCATGGACATCTATGAATTATATTCTACAGCTATTAAGTAATGTTATCCTTGGCTATTGGAAGCTACTATACTAAGCTAAACCTATGAGTACTTATCTTCTCATTAAATATTTGAATTTCAAATTTTGATTTTTTTTCTTTCTTTTCTTTACTGCTTCTCATATATACATGCATTCATATATATACATGCAGGTGCCATACGCTTGAACAGCATGTAAATGGCACAGGATATACCTAATTGCAACATTCTTATTCAGTGTAATACCAGTTGCAGAAAATGCTTCACAATATTCTCCTAAGAAAAGGTTCTAACATCCAATAATCTAATCAGTGAATTAATTTTCTTTACAGTTTGACCAGTATCTGTTTACAGACATTGCCTGATTCCCACTTCAATATCCAGAACTTATAATCCATAAACAAAAACAATCTCAGCAGTTTCAAACAGCAAACACATAAACATCACGAGGCAGATTAAAAACAAAACAAAAATAATCTCCCCAGTTTTAGTACAAATCAATTCATGGTCCCCACGTATATATCCTAATAATTTTAATATAAACAAAAACTAGATTAATTAACATAAATTGTACATTACACTAGTTATATCTTGAACCAAATAATACTTAAATAGTTAAGATTAAGGAAAGTATAACTAATTCAATAATTTAAATGCCTCCGAAAAACTCATAGTTGCAGCTGTTTTCTGCAGGATTTTCGAGTATGACAATCAACCTTGTTGCAGGTGAAGGCTCCCAGTGGAGGTGGCAACAACAGGCTACCGTTACCGGAGGAAAGTCGGTCACGATCCTGGCGGAACCACGGCTGCTCTTGGCTGTGTAATGGTGAAAATTACGGAGAGCTAGTTCCTCTGTGAGGAAGGAAGAAGGGAGAAGAAAAAAGGAAGAAGAAAAGTTGCAGTGGCGGCCGGGTTCTCTGTGGGCGTGCGTTGTTTATTTTGTGTGGTTTTTCTTTTTTCTTTTCTGGTCAGGGGATATATATATATATACACGGATGTAATCCGACCAACGTCCCCTAATGAAATTATTTTACATATGTACTATGATTTTAGTGTATTAATAAAAGTATATAATGTAAAATATATATATATATATAGTTATATAAAAAATAATATAAATTTTATTTATGTAAACAAATACTAATATATATATATATATGAATAATTTCATCTACCAAATTCACTAAATCTATGAACTCTTTTCATTTAGCCCAAAATCAACCCACCAGATCCATTAATTAAAACCCAATTTTCATTAGATTCACCCAAAAATCTACTTAAACTACACTCTCTTTCAGCCCTAAATTTAGCCCAATCAAACACAACCCACCTATGAATGGGGTTTCTGCATAAAAGGGAAACAGAGCAAAGAAGGTACGGATATCAAAATAAAAATAAATAATTATAATTATATAATATTATATTAAATTTAAAATAATTATTTACTATGAATTAAACATATTTAATAAAGCGTGCCGCATAAATAAAGAAAAGAGAATAGAAATATAATTTTTATTTAAGAAAGTATAACAAAAATTAAATATATTTTATAAAATTATAATAAAAAAAATTATTAATTTACCAAATATTACCGTCAATGATTTTTAAAATTTATTATTTAAATATCATCTACTATAATTCCATCGAATTAAAAGTAAAAACAAATAAAATTTTATTATATTTCTAGAATAATATACATTAATTTAAACAAACAAAGTGTAAGAAAAAAGCAAGTGGTATGCTAGGTAGAAACGTCTTTTTCCTCGTAGTGCTACAAGTCGCGGGGTTGCGAGTAGAGAAGTAGAGAGTATTTGGGTTTCTGATTAAGTATTTACGCGGAAGGAGGTTCTCTATTGTTCTTCTTCTTCGTCATGTGACCTGAGACGCAGGAAGAGGGAACCAAGAGAGAGCTTGACGAAAGAGCTTGGTTTACGTTCTGTTTTTTAAAATAAAAAAAAATCAGAGAGCAGAGGAAGCAGATTTGTGTGTTTTACGCAGAGTTTTTGGGTGTTTCCTGCTTAATAAATTTGTTTTAGGTTTCAGGTTTCTCCTTTGAACGGCAATGGCGTCAGTTCTCTCAAGGAAGCAGAAAAAGAAAGATAAATACACACTGAAAGAACTCAAAAATCTCGGTCGTGAGCTTCTTTCTTCGCGGGCTCACATCAACAATCTCCCTCTTCTCCTTTCGTTCATATCCTCGTCTTCTCCTCCTCAGTATGTGCTTGAGTCACTTCTTTCTCTCCAGTCATTCTTCACTCCTCTCCTTCCTCTGCTTCCACTATCTTTGTCAAAACGTTCGCGGACTGAGCAAGACCCCTCGGAGAGGGAAGAGGATCCTGAAGTGATTTACAGGACATGGCTGAAGTCCAAGTTTGATGACTTTGTTAGGTCGTTGATCGATCTTTCGGTGTCTCGGGGATCTGACGACACATTAAGAGTGAGCTTTTCTAATACTTTGTACACACATATATTTAAGTTGGTTTGGGATTGTGGTTAAACTGTTTGTTAATGTTATTTATTGCCGTCTGGAAGCAAAATTGTTACGTCTATTTCTTTATTTTTGCTTTTGTAAGCTGGGAATTGTTTATGATGCTAGATACAAATGATAAACTTATGATATTCTTGGAATCTGTGTGCTCGTAAGGTAGCTATTAGGTCAGGTATCAGAAGATGGAATAATGCCAATATCTTCAAAATGTTTCATAAGTAGTAGTGTCTTGTTTACTCAAATTTTGTGATGAAAAGAAATCTAAAACCAATTACTTAGGATCCTTTTTCAACGTTTTGTTTCTGGATTTTTTTTATTAGGAAGTTGTTCTGGATGCCCTTATGGAACTCGCAAAGCGGGGAAGTGGGGGAAGATTTAATTCGGCTATATACCACAGATTTCTTCATACTTTTGTGAGTTCCCTTCAATATTTTGTAATTTATTATGGTTCTTACTTCCTGAATTCATTATATGATTTAATTGTTTCTTTGAGTCTCAAAACGTATTATTTTTTTGTTTGAGAGTTGGAATGATGCTGAGATTTATTGCTCCTAATGTACTCATTTGCAGGTTCACTCTACAGAACCTGCTAGTTTTCTGCTAGACTTGCTTGCATCTAAGTATTTCAAGTACATTGATGTCCGGTACTGTCATGCTCTGCTGTGATGATTCTCTATTCTGGTCTTCTGCCGCTATTACATTGCGTATTCTCCATGCTGTTCCTTACTAGGGAAAGAAATATTTGGCTATATTTATGGACATTTTTTTTTTCGGGTTTATGTAGTTATTTTACCTACGTCAGCATGGAAAAACTGGTTAAAGCTTTGGAAGCCAAAAACATCTCTGGTATTTTTTTAACCATTCTACACATCTATGTATACATATATATATGTATATATTTTCCATAATTTCTTCTTGTTTTTTTTTTATTTGCATTTTCTGATAGTTGATAAAGTTCTACGGGAAACTGCTGAAAATGGTCTTCACTCGGGAGAAAGGTTAGTGGATATACACAAATCTCATATTAGTTTTTTTCTTTTTTTTTAAAGAAAGAAAAAGAGCAGTTCATTAAATAGCAGAAATAAGGTGGAATTCAAATAGAAAGGAATTAAAAGATAAAACTAACAAGATACTCAAGATGTCAATGGTGTCCCATAGACCTTAAACCAAACTGAGCGGATGGACTTTAAACAAAATACCAAAAGGATTGGAATCAACCATTTTCGACTCTATGAAAAGAATGACAAACATCCTCAAAATCTTCTAATCCTTTCCTTCCACATCTCATATTTCTGGCCTCTCTTTACTATTAGTAGATGTCACTGGAGGTATAAAGTGGAAAGGGGTTATTTTTACTGGTCAGTGGGGCGTTTGGCTAGCACACAATTCTTGAATTTTTAGTAATGCACACTACTTTTAGCGAATTGTGGAGCAGGTCAGACTTTTTTGGTTTCCTTATGGGCCAAAGCACTGAAACACTACCCTAACATAAGCATACCAGACCTACACCACAACTGGGACGCCTTTATTTTCAGTTATTAGCTTGTTTTCATTTCTGTTCTCTCCCCTTGTGGAAAATTCTGGTTTTTATTTCATATACATATATATTTTGTAATTTTGAGGAGGATGTCTTATTTTCCAGAATTGTACTTTATCTCTTTCCTTTCTCAATATACTTCTTTTAGATAAGAAAAAAACTAGGGGTGTAAATAATGCTAAATAATACTTGTGCTTTGGGGACTACTGGTTTTCGTCGCTAAAGTAATATAACTTACTTTTTTAGGGTCATCGCCTAGTACCTCTCTGTTCTCGTATTGATAGCATAGTCTAGGTAGGAACTGTTCTGGTCCAGCATGAGGCATTTCAGTCACAGTAAACATGATATTGTCGTTTCTACTTTCTTGCAGCATGAAACATTCTATTCACAATATACATGATATTTTATCACGCATCCCCGCTTTAGAAGGCACTGATGAAAAATCTGAGTACAAAATGTGGAGTAGATCAGGTAATTGCTTGTTCTTCTTAAACTTATCATGTGTATATATATTGCTTGATGCTTATGAGTGGAAGGGCAAGCTCATGCCTGTTTGCCGACCATGACATCATCGATCTCCCTAGATAGTGTGGGACAAGCTCAGAGAAATAAAAGGATCGCCCACCCATATGAAACTCGTAAAAAGAATTAATCAACTCAGTTTCTTGCTCGAACAACCTAACCTAGTTAAGGGTGAGGAAGTTAAGTACCTTATCTTGAAGGCATTAGGCATCTAGATTGCCTGACCTTTGCATTCAGTCTCTACTTATTGCTCGAGTTTATTAGCCATAGACTGGTGATATAAATGCACAAATGTACATTTAATCATACAATCGCATGGGCATCACACATATATACAACAAAAGTAACAATCACATTATTGTGCTATAGAAGGATTTTTTTTTTTTTTTTGAAATAAAAGAAGAGAAGATGTATTAATGTGAGATGTTAAGAGAGCACCACCCATTTACAAAAAATTTACATGTCAATTAGTATATCTACAATAAAATCTAGATTTTCAAAACATTCAAGATTATGCCCTAAAACAGTAGAGCCAAAATAATGAAACTATTTATCTTTGATGCTATTAAAATCTGGTTCAAGTCCTTCAAAAGCCCTGTTGTTTCTCTCCTTCTAAATAACCTAGAAAATGATAAAAGAGATTAATCTAAGCGTTTTGTTACTACTCAAACCTTCCCATACTAGAAGTTCAGAATAAAAAAAATCTGCTACTACACAAGAAATCCCTAGAAGCCCAAGTATCGTGCTCCAGAGTTTGTGAGATGTTTGACATTTGAAGAGTAGATGATTACATGATTCAAAAGATCGCTTACATAGAAAACATCTGTTGACAGTAATATGCCCTCCTTTCATCAAATTTTCTATTGTGAGGATTTTCCCTTTTGCAGCTTTCCAAGCAAAAAAAGCAATTCTTTGGGGGACACTCAATTTCCAGATAATTTTTTAAGGAAAATGATATTTTTCATTAGAGTTATAACCGGACAGAAAAGAGTAGAGAGAGCTGACACTGAAGAGGCAATTCTTTTTTAATTTCCAATGCATTTTATTGTTTTGATTTTGTAGTTGTGTGTTTGCCAATAAGTGAAGTAAGAATTGATAATCTTCTAATTCCTAATTTTGAAAGTTCCTCATCATTGGGACACTCCAGGAGGCAGGAATGACTGAACTAGCAATATCATTTACTATGATAGCTTTGTTTCTAGTAATCTCATAGATAAGGCGATATTTATCTTTTAATTTTTCTGAACCGCACCAAAAATCTTTCTAGAAACGAATCTTGAACCAATTACCAATATTCCATTTTGAGCACTGAAATATCACATTATTTAGTGTGATGATGTTCTTCCATAAACTGTAACTATAGTTGTTGTTTTTAATATAAGAGAGATTTTGTGGATTGTCATTATACCATTTTGAGTCTATCACTATTTTCCAGAGACTGTCATTTTTCTTCCAATACCTCCAAATCTATTTATCAAGAAGTGCCTTGTTTAGTTTGACTATTGATCTTAGTCCCAAACCTCCTTCTTTTAAGGATTTTTTTATCTATAACCAATTCACTAAGTGGTATTTCTTGTAATTTTCACTATCACCCCAAAAAAAGTTATATTGGATCTACTCTAGTTTCTTTGCCACCTTATTTGGTATGTTAAGCACCGATAAAAGGTAAATCGGGAGATTGGAGAGTGTACTTTTAATCAAGTCAATCTACCTCCTTTTGATAGAAATTTTTTCTTCTAAGTAGATAATCTGTTATTGAACAAATCGATCACAGGTTCCTAGCAATTACTATCATTGTGCTTGGTGCCAAGAGGAACCCCAAGGTAAGTGATAGGTAACTGTGTCTACTTACAGCCCAAAACCACACTGAAGTCTTCATTTCTAAAGTTGTTTCCCAGCAAAACCATTTCAGATTTTTAGAGATTTATATTTAAAGCGGAGACAGTCTGAAAGTATAGTAGAATACATTTTAGGAAGATGAGAGAGCTGAAATCCAGTTGACAGAGATTCAGTGCCTCCATCACAATAATGAATAAGAGTGGAGAAAGGGAATCCCCTTATCGTAGGCCTCTAGAGGCATTGAAAAAAGTGGAGGGCCCACCGTTGACGATCACAACAAAACTAGTAGTGGAAACACATGTTTTTATGGAGCTTCTCCATTTGGGTCCAAAACCAAGTCTCAAAAGTATATAATCCAGGAAATTCTAGTTAATGTGATCAAACATCTTTTCCATGTCAAGTTTACACAAAATTCCTTCCTTGTTGTGTTTAATGGCTTTGTCAACTGTTTCATTAGCAATTAAAATGGCATCAGGATCTATTTCCCATAAACGAATACGTGTTGACAGTTTCCGATGATGTTCTTTAATACATTTGATAATCTTTTTACTAGAATTTTGGATAAAAAATTGTAAATACATCCAATGAGACCTATAGGACAAAAATCATTATAATTCTTTGGCTGAACTCTTTTGGGGATCATGATAAGAAAAGCAGAGTTGAGTGATCTTACAAAGGTGTTGTAGCTGTGGAAATCATTGAATAGCTCTAATATGTCATATTTGATGATATCCCAAAAAGATTGAAGGAACTTGACGTTGAAACCATCCGGACCTAGGGATTTGTCCTCATCACATTCCTTAAGGCAGCCCAAGATTTCCTCTTCAGTGAATTTTTCTTCAAGCTGATCTCTTTCACTATCACTTAAACTGTTGAATGGAAGATTGTCAAGATTGGGTTTGCAGTTATATTCTTCACAAAACAATTTCTGAAAGTGTTCTTTTGCCCTTCTCTCAAAGCTTCATTACCTTTGATGCATCTATCATTCACAATAAGTTCGTCAACAAAATTTACTCTTCTTCTGTGGTTAGCTAACATGTGAAAATATTTAGAATTCTTGTTCTCGTCTCTAAACCATTTCTCTCTTGATTTCTGTTTCCAAGAAATTGCTTCTAAATGTAGTTTTTGTGCCAAATCAGTTTTCAAGAAGATTCGTCACAAAACAATTTCTGAAAGTGTTCTTTTGCCCTTCTCTCAAAGCTTCATTACCTTTGATGCATCTGTCATTCACAATAAGTTCGTCAACAAAATTTACGCTTCTTCTGTGGTTAACTAACATGTGAATATATTTAGAATTCTTGTCCCCGTCTCTAAGTCATTTCTCTCTTGATTTCTGTTTCTAAGAAATTGCTTCTAAATGTAGTTTTTGTGCCAAATCAATTTTCAAGAAGATTCTTCTATTCGTATCAGTTACAGACAATGAAACATTTTCCTCTTTTCTGTCAAGGAAATCAATCTCTGATAGGATGTCGTTAATTCTTTCCTCTTCCATTATGCTTGCATTTTTCGCCCAACTTTTGATTTCTATTTTAAGTCTTTTTAATTTTTGAGCAATTCTGAAGCTGATGGTGCCAGAAATATGAGTATGAGTCCAGACATTTATCACCAGGGATTTGAAGCTGTCATTACCCAGCCATTTATTATCAAGTCTGAATGGAATGGGACCCCATTTGATTCCGTCAGAGGAGAGCATGATTGGGAAATGATCTGAAATGGGTCTAGAGAGCACATTTTGACTGATCCCAGCTAGGTCAAGAAACAAGTCGGATGAAACCAGAAATCTGTCAATTCTTGAACAAGATGAATGTTCCCTTTGATTGCTTCACGTCCACCGGCCCCCTTTTAATGGAAGATCATTGAGATCCAAATTATTAATCAACTTTTGAAATTCCTCTATATCAAATTGTGAAGACATAGTTCTACCCGCCCTTTCAGAACTTCTTAAAACTATATTGAAATCATCTCCAACATCCCTATTATCCCATAAGTTTTTGATAGCAGATAATTCTTCACTAAGTTTTGTCCTTTCATCATTGTTACCCCTACAGTATACAACAAAAAAATACCAAGAGCTTCTATTATTTAAGTTGAAAAAAAGACATGACAGAGTGGTCTCACCTGGAAGGAAGTTGTGGCATAGAGAGTGATCTTTTCTCCACATAATTAAAATCCCACCAGCAGACCCTTTGGTAGGGAGAAACTGCCAGCCCACCTTGTCCATTCACCAAATGCTTTTAATTATCTTCTCAATAATCGTTTCCATTTTTGTTTCTTGGAGGCACACAATGGAATGTTTCCATCTGTTAAGACAACCTCTAATGATACTTCTCATTCTCTGGTAATTTAGACCTCTGACATTCTAAGATAGGATTTTTTCTATCATTTGATAATCTTGGTTTCATCACCTGATCCCTTAGTCTTCTTGCTGTGTGTCCATCATAGTTTATGGAGGAATGGAGTCTCTTTAATTCTCTTGACACATTTCGTTCTATTTCTTCTTTCCCGATTGCAGTAAGGGAGGCTCATAAATTCTTCCTTCTATTTTCTTTTGTAAGTCAAAAAATAGGTTCTGTGTTTCCATTTCATAACTAAAGAAAAAGTACCTAACTCTTCGCTGATGCATAGAATATTCTGCACAATCCATTCAGAAAATAATATAGGATAGTATTTTTTGTTGTCGTTTAACAACTTGTGAAGAGAGGCTGTAATTTTTTTAATGTGCATGATTTTATCATTCTGAAAAATGTTTTCTCCGATCGGTGCTTGTTCTCAAGCATGTATCACCATTTCCATCCCCATGTTCGGTTCCTGTGCATGTATCATCAATCTTGATTGAGAAACTTCATTTAAATTTATACTTGGGTTAGGGATTGATGGCATTTCATCTTGCCATTTGTTTGAGAGAAACATGGTCGAGGCAAGATCACATTCGGGCCTCCCGATTCCTTTTTGAAACTCAGATGAATCATGGTAAGGTGTCTGTTTAGGGTTCTGGGTTGCTGCATTTTCTTCTTCATCTTCTCTGTTCGGGCATTGCAGAAATTCTTCCAACAAGTTTGGACATGTGTTCAGGTTTGAGTTTGTGGGTTTTTTCTTTGTTCTCCAGACCCAATTTACCTTCAGAGCTTTCTTGATTGGGCTGCTCTTCTTGTTTGAGACTCTGCTCGGGCCCGCTTGATTGTGCCATTTTCCTTTCTCTGCCCAGGTGTATTTGGGCCTTAGATTGTTTGCTTTCCTGTCTGGAGTTGATGAGTATTTGGGCTTCTGGACTATAGTTTGGGCCGGAATTGTTTTGGAAGCATTCCTGCCGGAGTGGTTTATAATTTGAATTGTAAAAATCAGGTTTTTCATATGCAGGTTGGGTACTTTCTCCATCGCCCGACTAGGGTAGAGCGTAGTGGTTTTCAACAGTTTTGCGTATGATTTCTTGTCAACCATTGCAAAAAGGACGCTGAAACTGCTTTTGTAGGTAGGACAACATAAAGAAATCTGAGATGCGTCTACTAATGGCTGCTGGAAACATGAAGGAGGCTTTTTAGTGTTTATGGGAATTGTGAAAGGGTTTTGCAGGGGAGTTTCAGTAAGCTCAAAAATAGCTTTCATGATTTTCCACTAGCCCCCCGCCTCAAAACCATCAGGAAAGAAGATTCTCTTAACTAATTTTTCATTTTCTTCCGAGAGGACAAGATTTCGGCCTCGTTTGTTCCAAACTATGGTAATGAAGAGATGTCGATTTTGACTTCTTATGTTTCTTCCCCAGATTTTTCCGCCTTTGTTCCAGTAAAAATCGCTCAGACCTTCAACTATCCAATGGACTTCTTTTTTGTTGAGCGCAATGGATAATCTGTTGACTAATCCATTCTCGTAGATTCTCAGTCCATCTAGGTTCTTTCCATCACTAACAATATCGAAGGATTTTCTCCCAATAAGTTCAAATCTTTTGGCATTTGTTGGAGATATTATGAGGAGAGGAATAAGAGCTCGGTCGGCCTTTCAGCCGACCCAAAAAACGTTTAAAGCAAACTGTTATTTATGTTCAGTGAAAAGAATAGGAGAGAAGAAGAAGAAGAAATGGTGGTCTGGGTTGGTTGGGTACAGTCGCAAAAGGTAGAGAGAATTTTAGAGAGAGAGAGAGGAGTGAGAGCAGTATTTTCTTTCTAGACTCCTTACAGGCTCTGGTGTACAGAAATGAATTAAGAATTTCTTTGTTAGGGTTTTATTCTTTGTTATCTCTTTGTTTGTTGATTCTTCTAATTATTGTTCTGCCTAACCTTATCTCGTTTGCTCTATTTTGTGCTATAGAAGGAATAATAGATACAACACGCATACTCATTACATGCTAATATATACTAATGAGCAAGAGAGAGAATAACAGTTCATAATATGCATACCAAAATCAATAAACAGGAAAAGGAGAATGTATTGACATGGGGCGGTCATGTGCCCATCTGGTTAAGTCATGTGATTTTGGGTTTATCGTGTCGACTCTGAGATGAGTCAATGAGTGGACGTAAGTTAGAAACGCAGAAGTTGAGACACTGTCAAAATGCTAATTGGCTCTTCAATTAAACAAATGACAAAGATATAAGAGAAATTAGTATTACCCTTAGGTTTCTTGGTCACTCCAAAAGCGGGAATGGATTTCCTCGTGTTAGCTTAGCATCTTGAATTATGAAAGAAACTTGTAGGTTTCAAATGTGTAAAACTGTAGTAAATAAGGTAATGAGTAGACAAGTTGGTAGAATTTAAATTTGTTTTCCTGGTCTCCCTGAACAAGTTGGTGGAGAGCTCTAGTTATAGAGCTTGGGAGAGGGTAAAATAACTCTAAATGGTCTTCAATAGTATTACCGAGGGCACTTCTTCATTAGAGCTGATTGACCAACACTTAAATTTTGTCTAATGATCAGTTGCAAGTGTAGAACAATTGAATCCTTGGTTACACAACCAGAATGACTTTGATCATCGGATTTTATTAAAGTTAGACGTATAGAGCTGTCACAGGATTTTATTACTCGTACACTTTTTATTTTTTTTAAAAAAAGCTGTCATCAGGCATTCGAGTCATTGGAGGGTTGTAATGTTGGTCGAAAGGAACACGTGGTAAGAGGTGACCTAGTTGAACTTAGGTGATGCGAATTGTTTCAAGGTCGCATGGCTCTAGGTGTCTGGTTTGTCAATTTAGCTGAGCGCTGTGGGTGTTTTTGGGCTTTTCAGCTTATTTTGAGTCTACTAAGCAGAATTGGTCCATTTCCAAGAGAGGACCTGGTCATCCACAGATCTTCATCCGGTGTTCTGATTCTGTGTGTGCAAAAAGCAAATTCTTAATTTTTTTTTTTGTTTCTTTTTGTTATTAGTATACGTAATTTCAGTTTGCTATTTCATAGCTCCTACTATGTTGGAGCACTTGTCATTTTCCGTTGTCTATCTGGATTGAAGATGGAAAAATATGCTCTGATATTTGCCAGTGGCTCATCCTTACACCTCCCTGTATTATAACTATAACAATCATACTTTTGTAGTATGCTGACATATTTTTCATTTACTAAATGGAAGCAATTTTTTGGATGTAATTTCCAAAATTTACATATGTTGTCTACATGGAATATATAATATGCTTAACAGTGAAAAACAAATATGAACATGATAATGAAATTTGAAACTTTTGAAATGCTGTTGTTAGTGCTTCTTTAGAAAATTACTTCATTGTGTTTGATTAATTTACAGACATATAATCTATATGTGCTTTCATGAACTTATGGATACACACATTAGAATATCGGAAATAAAAACTAATTGTTTCCATATGCAAAATGAGCCTGAGTTTTCTCTTTTTCTTTGTTAATTTTCCATTAATTTGCTTCTTGTTTCTTTCTTGCTTCATCCAAAGAAGAAGCTGATTGCCAAGAAACTTCTACGCTTCCAAACATGGACGATAAGCAGCTCAAGACTCAGAAACATAACAGTAATGTATGTTGTCAGTAGTTTTCAATATAAGCATATTTTTGCATCATCTTGACATAATTTCTTAGTCTTAGATTATTTGTGTAGCTATTTTATAATTTGCTTGGTTGTTCGCTACTTGTTCAGGTCTTGTCTCCTACCATGATGTTCAAAAAGATGAAACTGAAATTTAGTAAAGCGTGGATTTCATTTCTTAGATTACCACTTCCACTTGATATTTACAAGGAGGTAATTCTTATAGTTTACATCCTCTGCATATGTTCATCACTGTGTTTTTTACCTTATCATGTCTATGATCCTTTCCTAATGGGATAAATGTGTAGTTTGGCATGCATTGTGGATTTATTGTGATAATATTGGGGGAAAATGTATGATTTTAAGTGTTCATGTTATGCCTCAAGAATTGACAAAGAAAAGAAAGTAGAAGAAAGAAAAGAAGTGGCAGAAGACAATTACAGTGGAGGTGCAAGGCCTACCCAGGAGGGAGGAAATCTGGACTGATCTCCATAAGTGTTCAATTGCATAATGAGACTTTCAGTAATGCATTTTCGGAGGCTAAAATTCCATATGAGGTTGAGGTTTTGGTTTGGTTTGGTTTGATGTTCTGAACAGGCTTAACAATAAGGATCTGTGCAAATTCACAGACCTGCCCTTTCCCGGGATTTTTGTTATATATCTCTAAGGGGCTGAGTCCTATAGTCACTTTTTTTTTGACACTATGAGGTGGCTTGTAGGTTTCGAACCTGTCTCTTTGTACTTTTGTTTTCAGGTGGGTCGCCTTGCCTCCCCTTGAGTGTTTCTTCTATATTCTCCTTAAGGGAGTTGGACAGAAGGAAGCTAGGGTTCTTTGAATGCTTGCAAGTTTGTGGGAATTGTTGTTGAGCATAATGCTAGACTCTCTAATATTATTATTTATTGTCTTTTTTTCCATGGAAGGGAATATTTTTCTTCGCTTTTTATGGGCCAAGGCTTATGGTTTCTTTAGGGGTGTCTTTTTGGCTATTCTGCAAAGGATTTGGAGCATTGTTGTTTTGATATTCTTCTTCCTCATCTTCTTTTGCTGTTTTAAGTGGATTTCTTGCCCTCCATTGTTGTGCATTTTTCTACTCATTATAATAATATTTATTTTCTCATAAAGAAAATTGGTAGAATTAGAATTATTGTACGTTAAGTAGGGAAACATGTTCAACTAAGGGCATTGAAACTAAGACTCTAGGGTTCATGGTATCTTTTGTTATTAGGAGGGGACTAAGATTTATGTACTATTTACCTATGAACATATAAACAATTTGCACCAATTAAATCAATTAGTATTAATTAATTAAAAATAGGTTGTAGAGTCTATTAACTCTAGGGATTCTTCTGTTCTCTTTAACTAGCCCTAAACCCTAAATTCCATATATCTCAAGCCGTAACTTAATCTCAAAGTACTGGACTATAATTGATTGGCATTCGAGCAGGATGACTGACTTCAAATCTTTTTGGCTGTAATTTAAATTTTCCTGCAGATGTACCTGTCAGGAACAGTGTAAATTGAGTGGTGAATCATTTAGTCAAGTTAGTTTTTAAGTTAGGTAAGATACTGCAGGGATCACAGGCTTGAAATCATGAAGATGAAAGCACTGGTTCTTTTGTTTTTTTTTTTAAATAACGAAACCACTGGTTCTTGAATGTTTAGATCTTGAATTTGCGTACAAGTAATAGTATATTGATTATGAAGTACTAATTAGTAGTACCACACCTTTTTAATCTGAAATTACTGATTTTTTGTGCTAAAGACTATTTTGTTACTGCATCATGCTTGTTTCCTACATAGCTATATTGATCTAACTTTTTTAATATTTTTGGACTTCCATGACCAAGTCACTTTTCTTTTACTATGAAAATTGCCAAGACGCCACTTAGACTCACAAACATAGTGGGTACCTGCACCCTAGTCCACATAATATAGGTGGAGGCTTAGTTTGCATATTTCTTTTCTTTGTTGATACATATTTCTTTTCTTTGTAGATACAAGGGATATTTTATTCTGTTCTCGACTTTGTTAACTCACCTGCATTATGTTCAGGTTCTTGTTAATCTCCATCAGGCAGTCATTCCCCATCTGTCTAATCCCATAATGTTATGGTGAGATTGCACATAAAAAATACACTCAATATGTATATGAGATTATTTATTACATAATTATTTGAGTTTGACTATTACATAATGTGGTGCAGTGACTTTTTAACAAGATCGTATGATATTGGTGGTGTTGTCAGTATCATGGCTCTTAGCAGCCTCTTTCTTCTCATGACACAACATGGTCTGGAGTACCCCAACTTCTATGAAAAGCTTTATGCTCTATTAGTACCTTCTATTTTTATGGCAAAGCATAGGGCAAAATTTTTTCAGGTAATGCAAAATGGTAAACACTGAATTGTTGATTGTCATATAAGAGGTAGCCATTACAAATGATCAAACTAGAGTACCTTGAGGTTGCTCTATTTTAATTGGAAGTTTATTTCCTGCAGCTTCTTGATTCTTGCCTGAAGTCGCCATTGCTTCCAGCATATTTAGCTGCTGCTTTTGCTAAGAAATTAAGTAGGCTGGCACTTTCAGTTCCCCCATCTGGAGCACTGGTTATTATAGCTTTGATCCACAACCTTTTGCGTAGACACCCTTCAATCAACTGTTTGGTGCACCGGGTATCTGGAAAATCTGACTTTTCAGTAGTTCTTTTGCGAATTTCTTAATAATTGAATGGTCGTTGACATTTGGATTTGCTAACTTGCAGGATTAGCAGAAATATTTTCATTCTCTTTCCTTATTTAAAAAAAAGTCCATTCTCTTTCGGTTAACTCCTCTTTTTCTACAAACTTTGTTTTCTATCAGTAGTTCTTTTGCGAATCTCTTAATAATTGAATGGTCGTTGACATTTGGATTTGCTAACTTGCAGGATTAGCAGAAATATTTTCATTCTCTTTCCTTATTTAAAAAAAAGTCCATTCTCTTTCGGTTAACTCCTCTTTTTTTACAAACTTTGTTTTCTATAAACCTTGTTGGTTATTTTTAATTTATTGCAATAATTCTCCTTGTTTTACCTCTCTGCATAAGTAGTTTGATCCACACACACACACACACATAGATATTAAGACACTATTTCTCACCTCGGTGGTCAGTAGTGAAATGGTTTAAATTGGATTTGTTACCTTAATATCTTTTCCCTGAAATTCTTCTGGAAGTGTTAACTTTGTGAAGAATCAGTTGTCTTCATAGGGAAGGACAGACTGTTTGGTTTATTAGATGATATCACTGCAATTTTCATAGGGAATGGTGTTACATAGCTTTCAGATTCTGTTGCACTTTATTTATAGAATTGGTTTTTGAATAAGTAAAATGTGATAATTTGAGTAGCATATATGTCAGAGAAATGAAGTTGTGGTAGTTGTGCAGGAAATTGGTGATGAAACTAGGAAAAGCTATTTGAAGGCTGAGGAAACTGTTGATAATGCAGGGGATGTAGCTCACACAGAAATGTCCGACAACAAACCTGGCGTTGACCACTTTAACAATGAGCAGTATAACCCCATAAAGTCTAATGCCATGAGTAAGCATGCTTTGCATTGTTTTGGACAGGTCCATGTATCTTTCTGTAAACATTAACTAACATTTGAGTCTTTGAAACCAACCTTAGACTGTCAGGATGTGACTTGGTCAAGCTTTTGCATGTCGAAGATATCCTTCTGTATCTTCTTGGTCTCTCTTGTTTGCCTAACTCTATTGACGACTAGGATCTTGTACTTGCTCCTCGAATTCTATGTAGAGAAATCCTCACTAGCTATTTTGTTTCAGGAAATTGTTCTCAACTTTGTATTTCTACTTTAAAAATTTTTTAATTGTTCTCTAAATTGGGAATAAATGTTCAAGAAATTTTCTAACAAAAGTTTCTTTGTTTTTGTCAGATTGAACATCTTTTTTAATGTGTTTAGTACACACATACATGCACATATACGTTTATTACAAAAACAAAAAAAAATTATTACTGAACAGCCAAAAATTGCAAATTCATTAAATAAAATAGATGCACTGTTTTTCGGGTTTAACATTGGCTATTTGCTCTTTCTGGTTCATAACAGAACCAAGTTTTTTTTTCTGATGAAGAAATAACAGAACTAAATAGTTGATTCTAAATTTCGACAAACAATATTCTTGGTGCTACATGTTTTTTAATCTTATCAAAATTAGTTTGATTGGCTTGGAGTTGCCTACTTTAGAAGCAAAATATATCTGATAATCTAGAGAAGCTCCTGGAGGTTTATTTCAAAAAAAAGAAGCTCCTGGATGTAAGAGCATTGAATATCAGACCTTTGCATGTCATAAAAACCATTGATTTGAATCCCTCTTGTTCTTAATGTTTCTGGGACATCCAATTTCATGCTATCATGTTTCTATGTGTACTGCCCTTTTTTTTTGGGTCTACAACTATACATGCCTGTGCTATATTTATGTGCCTCTAATGGACATTGTCAAATAGGAAGCTCCCTTTGGGAAATTGACACACTCCGTCACCACTACTGTCCACCTGTTTCAAGGTATGTAACATATTCCTGATTATCACACTTTATACATTTGTGTGTTTATAATATTTTATGTTTTGTTTTTAGGTTTGGTTTGTCACTGGAAAACGATTTGACTGTAAGGGCCAAAACCACCGAAGTCAACATTCAAGATTTTAGTTCTGGTTCATACGCAACGATATTTGGAGATGAGGTAACATAACTATTATTATGTTGTTTCACAGAAAATAGTTGTTAATGCTTAATTTTTGTGTGAATTCCTCAGCATTTATAATTTTGTTGAATGTTATTGTTAGCAACTGGCTATGTAAGAGTTTATTCATTGTTTCCTTCTCAATTGGTGTCTAATACCAAAAGTTGAGAATTGAATCCAATTCCTGTTCCAAATTCCAGTCTCAAACTTATATCAAACTTCAAATTGCAGATTCGACGGAGGGTAAAACAAGTTCCTTTAGCATTTTATAAAGCAACTCCTACCTCATTGTTTTCAGAGTCTGATTTTACTGGGTGGAGTTTCAAATACAATGATGGTGAGGGAAATTTTACAGAAAATGATGACAAGATCATTACTTGCACTTGTGAAGAAGATGATATTTCTGCAAAACGACAGAGAATAGAATCGTGATGAAAGTCCTCTGTGGAATCAAAATTATTTACAACAGCAATTTTGTAGGTTTGTATTTTACAGGTTAAAAGCTAATGTTCTAAGTGGATGGTCACCTTTGTACCTAGAATTTTGAAGGATGTTTTATTGCTCACACTTTTATTAGAGATGTCGATGAGGCAGGTTTGGAGCGGATTCTCAGCCCGTCCATATTACATACGAACCGGCTGTAAACCCTGGGCAGGTTCAGAAATTGTGATTTTGTTTTTACCAAATTGTCTCAGATTTGCAGGTTGTCCGATCTATACCCAATCTGTTAAGACAATTTATTACTATGTACAAAGATCGGAAAACCAAAAAAATTGAAGTGGGAAAGAAAACTGCAGAAAGTTATATATCCATTCAAAAAAATTCTTCAAAAAAGCATCTCCATCAAACTTCAAGGGCCAAAGTAAGAAAGATACTATGTATATACTGGGTTACTTGTTGCTATTGTTGGAGAGTTGAAGCAGTCAAGCATAGTCGTCACACACAGTGGAGCTGTGGAGTAGATGGAATGGAGGGCTCGAGCAGAACCAACTGTTGCTGGAGAGTTGAGGCTAAGCATGTGTCGTGCACGACTGGAGCCGTGGAGGAGGACAATTGGTGCAGAAACAGCAACTGGGGAGTAGAAATAACAGCTGCAAATGTAGCTTGAGGAGGAGAATTGCACGAGAGAGATTCAAAACCAGCAAGGGTAAATACTTTGGTCAAAATTAAATGAAAAGAACATTAGAGGGGTATACGTTGGAATAAATAAGATATAACATAAATAATTCACGTTTCCAAATGCTATCAAAATAGGTATACAGGCTCAATAAGAATCATATGACCTTTGAGAACAAACCCCATTGAAATAGGAAGCAATAATCAAGAGGGTTTTTCTCGATGATACCAAAATATTTCACATAAATAAAATTTTAATATCCATAATTCGAAACAGGTAGATATAATCTAAAAGTTTTTATTTTACAAAGATCACGCACAAACTACATTTGTCCATTGTCATCCGGTTATGGACTTAACAGAAATTCACACATAAAGTGGGGGAAAATTAGACTCTCAAGAATTAAAAGCAATGTAAAAACAAAAAACTAAAAGCTAAGTTTCTTCTATGATCTCTCTATGAAATTGGCTTCATTGAGTATTACATTTGATACATTATATTTGGTTCTTTTGTCATTTCTCTGAAAAGTGGCTCCAATCTTTTTAGGGTTGTAATTTGGAAAAAAAAAAAATGGTTAAAGAAAGAGGAAATGGAAAGAAGGGGCAATCATTGATTGAGATTATGGTAGTAATTTTATCCGAAAAGGGTAAAATATAGAGAAGACTAATGAATAATTATTTTGAAATAGTTACTTAGTGAGAAATATAATTTAAAATAAATATAATGATACGTGCACGTATAAATTCATTGGTACATTATTTATTTTTTCGTTTACCAATTTATAATCTAAAGTAATTATTAATTTTTTATGTATAATTTATTGAAAATTTAAAATGAAAAAATTTCAATGAATTAATACGCAAAGAAGAAAAAAATTAAGAAACTACCAAAGAGACTTTATTGCATACTAAAAAACACTCATAATAGATCCTAATGAAGTAGAAACAAAAAGAAAATCATTGTTAATTGTTCTTTTCATACTCAAAATAAAATAAAATGCAATTTGGAGAATCATTTAAAATTTTAGCAAAATTAAGAAAACCCAAAATTTATTAGTATTAAAAGTTAAAAGAAAATGAACAATTAAGATCAATCTTTAATCTCTTTTAATAAAATGTTGGTGGTAAATAACTTTGTAATATGAAAAAGTTTAGTATTAAGCATTTTGGATTAGAAAATCAAAATTTATAAAGATCATTATGAATGGGCTTATAGAAAGATAATCAACTTTCACAATGACAGATTTTTGTTCTTGAATCAAAATGAGAGTTCTTTTAAATAAAATATTGCACTTCTAATGTAACAATTAGTATGGTAGTGATGTTTTCGTGCAGGTTTTTGTCCTTTTTTTTTTTGTTTAATTCCCCATATCATTGAGAACCCTATTTTAATTTCTATAATGAAGATAACTTAAAATATTGAGTTCTATAAAAACTCAAACTGAGGTAGTTATACATGGTAAATTTTTACTCCGTACATCAAGATATAATATTTCTTTATTGAAAAAAATGGTGCATCCACGTGAAAATTGACAAATATCTCTTTGACATCTTCTTCCATGTCCTTTTTCTTAGCCTTATCAATTTTGGATAAAGAATTCTTATCATTACTAACCTTAGAGAAACATAACTTTTTAGTCCATGGATTCTAATTGTGTAAAAAAAAAAAAAAAAGTAGAATTGATTGGGAAAGCTCCTGGATCAAAAACACTTTTGACCTTGAACCCAATATACTTATGATGCAGAAACTTAATTATCTAAATTGGACCTTTCCTACAAGAATCGCGATCAATGTATTAAAAACTTATGCAGGTAATTGGAAAAATAAAAATGAATTGAAAAGACATCACGACTTACCTAATAAATTGATTCATGATTCTCCGAATTAACAAATTGGTTGAAGCAACCTCCCTTGAAGAAAACTCAAATTAACAAAAGTTAATTTGAACAACAAAACCTGAAATTTTATTATCACTCTGAAATTGATTGTGAATTACAGCCTAAGATGAAGCCTTTATGTTGACTTTCAATAAAATAATTTTAAATAATTACAAATACTTGATTTCTATCCAAGATCTAGATTTTTATTTAAATTCTAATATCAGAATAATATTAAAATATTCCTAAGGATAGAATTTTATATTAAAATAATACTTAAAAATTAATAAAATTGTAATACCCGTAATTAATTTTAAAAACAAAAATTTAAAATTAATATATAAAATATAATTCTTTAATTTATGAATTTTTATTTAATGTAAAAATTAGGAAAAATAGGTGGAGGATGAAATTGAAAATAATTTTAGGAAAAATTGGTGAAAATTTGGGTTGTGGAGGTGTTTTTGAAAGAAAAATTGAAAATTAAGGGGTCAAAACGTAATTTAAGAAAAATGTGTCACATAGGACCGTCCAGTCAGCAGCTCCAACGAACCAGACCACGTCGTGTGGTAAGGCACGTTGATGCAGTGCCACGCAAGAAGCCACGCTGGCAATCTGCGTGCCCACAATCAGACGGTCAGGATTTGTTCCCGCTCGTGTAGACGATCCGGATCTATTCCTTCCTCAGGCGTGATCATATGGTCCAGATCAAATCGTGATAAACGGTTTAAATTCATTTTCTATTTAAACGCGATCGGATGGTCGAAATCAAATGCAATGGACAACTCATATTAAAGGAAGACATATATAAATATCTCACTTCACACTGAACTCTAACCCTAGCTGCCAGCCCCCCGCCAGAAAAGAATAAGCATGACCAAATCAGAGTAAAAGAACCGATGGATGAGCCGAAAATCACAAGTAAAGCTCAGCGTCGTAGCTGCGGAACAAATAAAAAATCACATCCGATGAGGCCGTTCTCGATTCCCGTTTCGTGCAGGTTTTCCACCATTGTATTCATCATTTTGTTTCTCACAAGTTGACTGAAGAAAAATGCCAAACCATGAAGATGAGCTGGCAGAGCCGCCGCACCAAAAAATCCCGCAGTAAGCTTATGTTATTTGACTTTTTTCGACCAACTGAGACCCCTTAACGTATTTTTTTGCAGAGATGAGTACAAAATTGGTCGAAAATGGCCAGTCCGAGGTAAGCTGTCGCCACGGGCGACGATGCTGTTGTGCGAGAATTCTGAAATTGGCTGAAAAATGATTTTAACACTGGTTTTGAATTTTTTGGGGTATTTCTAAGTACTTGGAGCGTGTTTTAATCTCTGAATGAAATTTAGAGAACCCGAGGAATGCCAGTAGGCGCGGCTGAAAGTTTAGCATTTAGACACCGATTCAGGTTAGAATCCCTCACCTTATTCTTTGTTATGTAATTGAAGTCTAATTATAAATAATACGGTATTTTGCATAATTTAAAAAACTTCGATAACTAATTACAGGTTATTAATAGAGCTGAAACTGCTTATTTATTACTGTTTGTCATGTTTTAACTGATTGTTTAATTTTACAGTTTTAAATGCATGATAATACACTGGAATTGGTAATATGATTTAGTTGTGTTTCTTTTATGCATGTATTGCTTGTTTTGCGTGATTTATAGTTAAATTGTGAAATTGGAGATTAAATGTAAACGGAAAATTGTTTGATTAAGTGAATGAATGAATAGTAGCCTTATTGGATATCTTGGAAGATGGTGGATGGACCGGGTGCATAGGAAATTCTACCGTGAACGTTGCCTCATATTTGACGGGGTATCGAGAATTAGTATTTTGGTGTTCATACCGGACGGAATATGGGGACGGCCCGTTTCACCCTAATACCGGACGGGGTATTAAGGGATTGTATTTTTAGGGCTCATATTGGACAGAGTATGGGGACGGTTGGTTACTTGTAAATGTTGAATAAGGGTTCACGTGTAGTGGGGATATCCCAATGGACTCCCATGGATACCAGTAGGCGGATAAAAAGGAAAAGTTGTTATTCTGATTAATTGAATATAAGATTATAATATTGTTTGTGTTATTGCCTCTATAGGTTAGTTTTGGAAATTTCACTACGATAAGTGTACAATAAATGATTTTACTTATGATAAATGAATTTACTTAAATTAAGAGCTCTATTAGTTGTTTCATGATTTTTACCAACATTCATTATGTATCGGTGACTAGTGTGACATTCTTGCTGAGCTAGTGCGATTCATTCTTTCATTAACCATTTCATACCAAGATGATCAAGATCCAGATCTTGATCCACAAGAGGGTTACGAATAGGATGTTCAGTTGTTTACTTTTCATTTATTTCTTTGATTTTTCATTGTTCTTTTAGAAGAGTCATTCTCATAACCCTATTGGGTATTCTGAATTATTGTGTAAGGAATGTAAACCCTAACGTTATTATTTCGCTTTCGCATTCGATTTATAATTTATTTTATTTTTAGTTCCGGGTCATTACAATTGGTATCAGAACTGCATTTCTTGGAACCATTCTTTACACAAAAACTTAAAAACACCAAATACGAACTATCGCTTACCCCTTCCTTTTGAAAAATAAGTCGAAAGACACGAATAGATGAGGTCCATTACTGAACATGGCAACCCAAAATGGTCACCTTGAGAGGATGTCAATCGACTTTTCGAGATTTTAAAGAGACTTATCTCTGCTCAGTGGGCCAGGAAAGTGAAGAGGGAACTATCTAACCTTTCATCACTTTAAAACTATGAGTCACCCCTATAACGAAAGGATTCAATGCCACCTTGAGGCAACCTTGCTCCTCCGTCATATCATCCGATACCGTCACAATATAATTCGGAGCCCCCACCGTATTATCTGACACCATTACAAGGCCACCAGGTCCCTCCCCAGCAACATCTAGCCCTTCTTCTGCGGGACTCGGTTTCATCCATGATGGACCTGATAGAGATTGACACAGGAACCCTGAAGTATTTTTAAGAAGGAACTGGTTAGTGACGTGTCACGCCGCCGTAGATTGTTTCCACGAGAGAAATTGTATTTAAGCCTCCTAACAAAGAGTTATTTAAAAGCTAATAAAAGTTTCAAATATTATTCTTCCTTAACAAATTCCTTAATATATAACGTTTTAACTCGATTGTTTTCTTTATAATATACAAACTTAAGAAAAAAATTTGTATTCAAGAGATCCCGACGGTCTAGCATCCACCCTATTTCGATTGCCTCTTACTGCATGAGTCGTGTTGAGATGGAGGAGTTGAGAAAAAATATATCAATGAATTGCAGGATAGTGGATTCATCTGATATTGTGTGTCCCCTTAGGGTGCCGGAGTCATATTTGCAATGAAGGGGGATCGGATGTTAAGGTTATGCATTAACTATAGAGGACTAAACAAGGTCACGATCAAGAACAAGTACCCCATCCCCAGGATCGATGACCTTTTTGATTAGTTATAGGATGCCCAAGTCTTCTCCAAAATAGCCTTGCGTTAAGGTTACCATCAAATAAAGATCAAAGCAGAAGACATTCCCAAAATAGTTTTTCAGACTAGGTACGGACACTATGAATTCCTAGTCATGCCATTTAGACTAACTACCATACCAACCATCTTCATGGATTTGATGAATAGGGTTTTCAAATATTCCTAGATCAGTTCATCGTTGTATTTATCGATGATTTCCTGATCTATTCAAAAAGCAGAGAGGAGCACGTTCACCATCTGACTCCGGTTTTGTAGGTTCTCATAGAAAAGACGTCGTATGCAAAGCTGAGCAAGTGTGAGTTTTGTCTCGAGTAAACTACCTTCCTAGGGCATATTATATCAAGGGATAGAGTATTAGTGAACCTTGAAAAAGTTGAGAAATGCTCGGCTGGGAAAAATTAACCTCGATCAAGGAGATTTGTAGCTTTCTGGGAATGACAGGTTATTACCGCATATTTGTAAAAAAAAATTTCTAGTCTATCTACTCTTTTCACTCAGCTCACAAAAAAAAACGTCAAGTTCGAGTGGAATGAGAACTGTGAAAGGAGTTTTTAAGAACTAAAGAAGCAGTTGACTACCGCACCTGTGTTGGCCTTGCCGACTGGACAGGTAGATATAGAGTCTATAGTGATGCCTTTGGGTTGTGTTATGATGCAGCATGGAAAGTTCATAGCTTATGGGTTTAGGCAGTTGAAGAGTCATGAGAAAAACTACCCAACCCATGACTTAGAACTTACTGCGATTATATACGCCTTGAAGACTTGATGCCATTACTTTTATGAGGAGACTTTTCAGATCTATACCGACCATAAGAGCTTGAAATGCATATTCACTTAAATGGATCTCAACATTCATCAGAGAAGATGGATAGAACTCGTCAAGAATTACGATTGCAACATCTTGTATCACTCGGGCAAGGATAACATGGTAGTCGACGCACTCAACAGAAAAAGTACAGGTATATTAGCTCACATAATGGTTTCAGACTGCAGGACAATAGGGGCCACACAACAGTTACGACTTTAGGACCTAAAGAGAGTCACATATTTAGCTCACCTAACTGTTCAACCTGAGTTGATTCAGAGAATAAAGGAAGCTCAACCCGCTAATTCTACCATAGCAGCCCTCAAAAAAGATGCAAAATAGGGAGTTAATTCAGAATTTCGAGTCTCTGCCGATGAGTTGCTTAGATTTCAAGACAGGGTGTGTGTTCTATGTGATAGTGAACTAAAAAAGTATATAATGACTGAGACTCATAACTCAAAGTTTGTCATAAATTCCGGAAGTACTAAGATGTATCAAAGTATGCGACTCCAATTTTGGTGGAACGAGATGAAAAAAGATGTGGCCGACTTTATTTCCAAGGTTTAGTATGTCAGCAAGTCAAAACAGAGTATCAATGCTTAAGCAGGCTACTTTAGCCGTTACCAATTTCAGAGTAGAAGTGGGAATACATCATAATGGATTTCGTGACAGGATTACCCAGGCCACCCTTAGGACATGATGTCATTTGGGTAATTGTTGATCGGCTTACCAACTATTACCTTTATAGGTCAGTTTTGCAAATTTCGCTACGGTAAGTATACAATAAATGATTTTACTTAAGAGATTCATTAGCTGTTTCATGATTTTTATCAACCTTCATTTCTGTATCGGTGAGTAATGTGATATTCTTGCTGAGCTAGTGTAGCTCACTCTTTCATTAACCATTTCAGATTAAGAGGACCAAGATTCAGATCTCAATCCACAAGAAGGTTGTAAATAGGATGTTCAATTATTTACTGTCCATTTATCTCTTTGATTTTTTGTTGTTCTTTTAAAAGGGTCATTCTTGTAACCCTATTGGGTATTTTGAATTATTGTGTAAGAAATGTATACCCTAACGCTATTATTTCCTTTCTAGTTCTGGGTCGTTACAAAAATATTAACTAGATAAATTTTCACCCTTCTACCATAATTTTAATATGCATAATTCTACATATAGACTTCAATTTGAAGGAAAGTCTTTCTTGGAAAATTTAGCATAAAAAAAACACATGGAAAAAATGGAAAAAAGTAGAGAAAAAAGTCATCACGAGAATCCAACTCTAGCTCGCATGTTCCAGGCATGTGGGAGGGCTCCTGCAGGTGCACGACACTGTTAGCGTGTGTGTCTTCATCCATGTGTGTGCCAGTTTCCTCTCGTACATCTCATGCGTGCATTCTATTCTTATGCACATGCAAATTTAGCCCTTGTGTGCATAGTTTCCCTATGCGTGTGCGGCTTGCTATTCCACACAAGCGTGTTGCGCAAAGTGCAGAGGAAAGGCCTTCTCGCACGCTTCGCGTGCTTCCTTCACATGAACAAGTGGCCCACGGTTGTAAGTGTAACATCCTGAATTAGAGTAGTTAAATTTTGTTATGAGGCAATGATTTTAATATAATTTTAAATTTAATTAAAGGATAATAACAATAATAATAATAACAATGATATTAAAATAAAATTAAGTTTAGAAAGAAAGGTGGAGAATTAACTAAGAAAACCCATTTGGGACTTTTTTAAAAATAATTGCCCCTTCATAACTAAATAGGGGTCTATTTGAAGAGGAATTGGACAAGTATGAGCTAAAATGTAATTTTAAAAAAAGCAGGTCACATGGAGGCCGAGTCAGCAACTCGACGAACCAGAGCAAGCCACGTGATGGCTACGTCAGCAGACTCTTCACGCGAGAGTCCATACTGGTAATCCACGTGCTAAGGTGATTGAATGGTCTGCGTTCGTTCCTGCGCACATGGATTGCCCCAATCACCTCCTACTGGAATTTAAAAGAACGACCAAGATGGATCATGTGATTGATCAAATAGTGGCGCGATCAACGGCTCATATTTGTAGGGCTGACTGATCAGACGGACCAAATCATGCACCGGAGAAAGATCCAAATTTCCCTTAAATGGTCCTGATCAAATAGCTCCCACTGCGCCATGTAAGCCCGATCGAACGACCAAGACTAAATAGGGAGAGGTATGTAAACCTCTCTTTAGCCAGCTTCCCAAACCCTTGCCGACCAGTTGAACAGAGAAGAAGCAGTAAGGAGCATCGAAGAGAGTTTAAGCATCGGAGAAAAGATAATGTCGCAGTGCAAAAAGTCAAAACTGACACCAGTAAACACAATTTACTCCCATTTTTTCTATTTTACCATTCTCGACCATTTTTAACTATTTTCAACATAGATTAATTCAAGAAAAGTCAGAAATCGAGAGAGAGGAGACTAGCAAGTCAAACCCGATTTCGGATTTAACATAACCAAGAGGGAGGAATATAAGAGAAGAAGAACCAAACGGCAGAGTCCGGTTGCGTCTCCATGCCAGAACCCCAAATTGACCCTGGTGAGTGTTCTTGCTCCTTTTCACCGCCTTTTACTTATTTTTGAATCACATTAACACAAATTTCCTTAATTCCATCAAAAAACTTGAAAATTCGAGAGTTATGAGCCACTGCAAATCGCAGTTGAGAGAAGCAGTGTTCTAGTCTTTGATTCTGAGGTAAGAATACCTCAATCCCTCCCTTCGTAATGATTTAATCGAAGCCTGGACTAAATAGTACTAAAAAATTTTAAATTAAATTTCAATTTAATCCATGTTGTATGTTGTTTAATCTGATCTTCTAGGTTGCTAATGGAGCTAATAAACTCTGATTTTTCGTTTTAGTTTATAATGCCCGTTCTTAATCTTAATATACATTTATCCTTTATTTTTATTTTATTTTTACTTTCATTCTCTGTACTTATTTATCATTTAATTTTCTATTCCTATTCAGTTTATCAATTCTGTCTTTATATTTATTTCTTATGTTTATTAAGAATTGATGTGTTGATCATATATGCTTAATCACCCTATTTTTTTATTTATTTTCATTTATCTTGTGATGATTATTTTATTCTGTACATTTCTTCTTTTTATTTTGTTGGTTTTATCTTAACATTTATTAATAGTGCTGGTTTAATTTATGGAATGTGCATTCCACTTGCATCATTTTAGTTGAATTTTGATTTGGTCCTTAAATGAATGGCAGAGCATGATTCACATGTTTCTCGTTTTAGTGATGTACAGGTTTTGTATGTCATTAATCTCTTGAATAGTGTAAAGTTATATAATTAAATGCATGTGTAAATATGAATATAAATCAAGGTCTTGCCGGTATCCTGAGTGAGAGTGTACAGACTTTGTACATAGGGTAAACCCTATAGTGGATGTGTCCTCAGTTATATGGGCCTGGTAAGTCTCATACAGAACGAGGTTATGAGTTAATTAATTACGCTCATACCGGATAGTGTATTGAGATGATCTTTAATTGTAGCACCAATTATCGGACGGGGTATGTGGATGACTAATGATTTACAAATGAAATATTTATGTATCTACGTGTAGCTGAGATCTCTATGGACCCACAACGATACTAGTAGTAGAAATAAAAATAATATGACAGAAATGGATATTGTGAATAACTCTAGTTTGGGTGAGATGTTAAAGAATTAATCGTATTTTTACTATATTCCTGAATATATCTTAATGTTATGTATGAATATTATTTAATAAAAAAATAGGTAATAAAATAGTTTTCATAAAAAGGAAGAGTGTGACCACACCAGTATTATTTTTAATTAAAAATATACTCTATCAGTTGTTTTATGACTTTCTATAACCCTTTGGTTATTGTGTCAGTAGTAAAGTTTTTTGTATCCTTATTAAGTTAGTGTACCTCACTCCCTTTCCTATTAATCATTTCATATCAAGATGATCAAAACTCAGATCCCGAATAGTGAGAGAATAGTTAGGATAGTATTCTTTTCCGTTCCGTCAGATTTGAATTGAGATTAATTATTATTTTGTAGTAGTTTTATTGTTTTAGGTTCTAAATATTCTATTAGTCTTTTTTTAGGTATTTTTAAGTTAACATATAAGGAATGTAATCTTTAAACTTTAAATTCTTTTATGAAATGATAATTTTAATATTACTATATTATTAGAATCATGCTAATTACTCAAAATCCTTAATAGGAGTTTCGAGCTTTTACAGTAAGACCTCCTTCTCGCACAAGTGGATGCCTGCACGTGTGGATAAGTACATTCATATGTGTAGCACGTGCTACCCTCTATTCTCCAAGGTCGAATGGGTTATCTTGGTCCCGCTCTTGGACCTTCCATGTAGGTCCCTCATTCACCCATTCTTGGGCCAGCATATTGAATACAGTTTGGAATTTATTGGCTCAGCTTCTTGTGATTGGTCAGGAAAACACTTGGATCCAATTTCCTAGCTCCCCATGTCCATCTTGAATATCCTTACCTTCTTTTGGTTTGCACATTTGAATTTTCTTGTAAGAATTTCCCTTGTTGTCTGGATTCACATCAAGAATCTTTATCAACTTCTTGTTACGATATCAATTTTTCTTTTTAACTGTATATGTTGTATTGATTTCCTATAAAATGTGGTACAACTATGATATATGAGATATGGACTTGATAAGGTATTGATGTTAATGGAATAAGAGGAAATCTTATTTCTTTTACTCCTTTGGGTGCCTTATGGATGGTTTGGAAAGGAAGGAACCAAAGAAGTTTAAAAGATGTTTCATATTCTTTTTTGATAAACTAAGGGCATCTTATATACTCAGTTATCTCTATTTATTACATCGGTGGTATTTTCTTAGTCCCTTATTTTATATATTTTCTTTTATACCCAAATATACATACATGTTACAATTTTGATATGTGCTACACATGCAATCATTTTATTTTACTATTTTATTATTCATTGAACACTAGTTTTTTTTTTAAATATATTTAATGTAAATGATTATTATCTTTTTTTTTTTTATTAGTTTCTACTTTTCAATTATTTTGTTATCTCGTATATGTTTTATAATTTTTTTATTGTTAATATATTGAATCAATATATGCTTATACTTCTTAGTTTAAACTATTTTTCTATGAATAAAAGTAATTATTTATCAAAATAATAAATTAGAAAATAAAACTATAAATTCAGAAAAATCCTTTATATTTAGAAGGAAGGAAGTAATTAAGAAAAATAATGATCATGGCTATTCAACATCTAGATAGATGTTATCTTTTTATTTTTGAATATCTAAAATATTAATATGGTGTGTGTTTTTATATATTAAAGTAGTTAAAATGTAATTAAAACCATATTATAGATATATTTATTGAAAGTATTAATTTTAACTTAATTTTATAATAAAAGCTTTAACGATTGGCTAAACTAATATATTTTGTTAATTTTCTTGTTTTTTAGTTCAAATTATAGGTTACTCATTATTTTTATTTTAGCATCAATTTTTTATTTACAATTTGATTAATTTTTATTAATCATTTTAGTATAAGATTTTTGAACATTTTGCTATTTAATAAGATCATTCAATTTATTTTAGAAAATGCTAATTTTAAAAAATAATAAAAGTATAAGAGAAATATAAATATAGTTAAATAATACTTTTAACTTAATTTTTTAAGTAATATAAATTGTTTCTAGTTGGGTCAAGTTTCAACTTGTTCTTTGTGTACAATATATATATAATATCATAGTTCTTAAAATAAATATCTTTTTATTTTCCACATCAAGCAATTTGTATCCCTTAACAAGGAATGGGCAACCTAGAAAAACACATGGGATTGAATTTATGCCTGTTGTTGTTTAAGGTGGATGGAAATGTTAAATATAAAAAAACTTTGAGATATGTGTAACTTAGTTTCATCCTAAATAGAAGTTCAAATGAGATTTTATGCTTAATCATAAATGAGAATATTCTATTAATCAAATACACTATTGACAAGATAAAATTACTCTGATATTTTAGACCAATGTCACTTTAGAATTTTAATGTCCGAGTAATGTTCAAAATCTGTTGATATTTTCTTTATGCTCTCCCATTTTGCTCAAGTACTTTTATACAACTTGTGAATGATTCTCTTTTTCAGGTAAAAATCGTTTATTTCAAATTCTCTCTCATTATCACTAATTTTGATTTTGGCTCCGAATTATGTTTCTATGAGGGTATAAAAGTTATATAAGGTAAAGAAGCGTTCATTCGAACTTCAGTAGATAAATCCAAGTATATCAGCTAAAATCATCTATAATAGAAAAAAAAATATCGATAGCCATCATAGGATACTTTATTGCATAATTCACAAATATCAAAATGTATAAGATCAAAACAATGCTTAGATTTATCTTAACAAATTGGAAACAAAAATATATGAACTTTGGCAAGATGACAAACATAACAAAGTTTATGTCTAGTATCTTTAGAGTCATGTCTTAAAAAGTTTGACCTAAACATCCTAAACAGTAATACCAGAGGTCAAATCCACCATCATGATTGAATTCAAGGTTATCAGTCGCAGATAAAGCTTGCCAACATCCTGTATATTGGATTTTGTGTTACTATAACTGAAAGAGATAATAATTCACTTTACTAACTCGAAATTCTCTAAATTAAGAGTTCTTTTATTACATAAAGTTGTGGTAAAAAAAAAAAACAAAGCAATATCTTGCATCCTTAGCCAAATTCCCAGCTGATATGAGACTGAAATTAAAACATGAGACATATAAAATGTTATAAAGAACTAATATATCAAATCTCTTCATAGTCACAATATAAGAAATATTAACTATATCACAATTTGGTAAAAAAGCTATGGAGGAAATATCGACTATATTTCTCGTGTACAGACATGAGGAAGATACAATGTGATTTGAGGTACTAGTGTCGATAATCTAAGGAATTATGGGATGATTTTTTTATTGTATTAAATGATCTGAGAGGCAGGGAGGTATACCAAAAAATTTAGACATATTAATAACTTGGGGGGAAGCAGAAGATGATTCTACTAAGTATGTTGAAATTGGTTCTGCATTAACATGATGAGCTATTATATTGCTCTTATGTATTAACTAGTTAATTTTTAGTATTATTTTATCGATGTAAAGAATATGATGATACTTGATTGATACTAGACAACTTAACTCTTCCAAAGATTTTATACCATTTTGGATATCCATATAACTTATAATAAGTTTTGTGTCTAAGCATGTTGCAATGATAATAGTTTAACTTGTCTGGGTTGACTTTAAACATCGCTCAGCCGAGTGACTTACCACTTTACAATGTGAACAATGATATTTTTATCGACTTGTACTAGATCCTCTAATATTTATGTTCAAATCCCTAACATTGATGGCTAAAACTCTATTAGCTTAACTATCCAATAAAATTTTTTACATTTTTTTTCTTGTTGGATAATAGAATATGTTTCATTCAAATTAGGGAAGATTCTTACCAATAGTATCTATGATTTGATACTCTTATATGACTTACTTAAATCCACAAAAAATTTTATTATCTAGTTTCTTTATTGATACTCGATTACAACTCTTAATCCTCCACACAGTTTGGAATATATTTATAACTAAGTAGTTTTAAGTTTCGAGAAGTATATACTTATAATACCTTAATTATGTATTAAGTTTGTTTTGCATGTTGTACCTTATAAATTCTATGGGGCATTATGTTATGCATGTCTCTACTCTAGCTTGATCCAAAGTTCATGAGCTATATTCGCATAAAAAGTGTCGCACTTGATATCAACCAAGAACGTATTTTTGTATCCAGGTAATGATGATATTGTTACATTGAAACCAATGTTCCATGAGTGGATTATCTGGATATAAGGGTTCCTTCGAACTCTCATTAATAAACCTAGTTTGTTCTTGATTCATAAAAGCCACTTTATCGATCTCGTCCAGGTTTGATAATTGTTCGAATTAAGTAACTGCAGTACAAGCAACACTCTTAAGTTTTTATTTGCTCTGATTTAGCATAAACTATTTGGATGAGATGGATCGAGAGTATTTCTACTTAATGACGTTGGATTTTGAACAAGAGTCGAGCTTACAGTTTGGTTTGAGTTTTTCTTCTTTATTATTACTTTGATACCATGTAAGGAATAAACAAGAAAGTTTTCATGCCAAGAAAATAAGAATTCAAACAGATCTTGGTGAAAAGAAGATGAAAAGACAAAGGAAAATGTGAGAAGTAGCTATTTGAGGAAACTCTATTCAAGGTTCTCCTTTTCCTTCTTCTTACCTATATTCCTAAGAAAAAACGTACTTATATGAGGTACATAAATAGGGTATATCTACATATTAGACAACACATTTATATTCTCCTTTCAAACTCTATCTCTACATACATCGTATACACAGGGGTTCCATTCAGGGCTCTCTGACTTATGGTAAGTCCCACTTGGGCTATCAGAATCCCCAAATTTTAACATTTGGTGTAATATAATTCTTGCTATATAAAGGGACATTGAACTCTTTTCTCAAAGCTATAGAAAAATTATATATTATTAGGTCAGGGCTAGAAATATTTTGATAAAATGGTGAAGATGTTTTGGAGTTAGTAAAAAGATTAAGGAATCGACAAAAATATTTTGATTAAGACATTTTCGAGGATCGTTGAGAGAGAAAAAAAGAGACTAAACAAACAAGGAGATCTAAAAGATGAGGTGAAAAAGAGGATTTTATAAAATATTGAGGGAGAGAGCAAGTTGATGATGATTGTTGTCGATGGTGGATTTAAAGGTTGATGGTGATGATGATACTTTGTTACATTTCAGGGTTGACTTGTGTGTATCATGTATTAATTTCCTGCTTCATTTTGTAAATTAGGTTATCGGATACTTTATTTAGAGCTAACCATGAATCTGGTTGCGCTTCTTTCAACCTTCATGCTCTTTACTGGAGTATTTTCAGAAAGTTGAGGCCTGCTATTGTTAGTGTGGGAGCTATATTCTCATTCAGTACTATTAATGGAAAAGTTTCAAAAATTGCCATGAAGGCTGCTCAAGATGATATAAATTCTGATCCAAGTTTTCTTGGTGGAACAAAATTGGCTATATAACCTTGAATGATTCCAATTACAGTGGATTTCGGAGTATCATGGGAGGTATAAAATATTTCGAAGTGTTTCCTCCCTGCCCCTCTTCCCTTGTCTGCTTTCTTAGTTATTCCTGAGTCTTTTTATTTATCTTGTTCCCTTTGATTGTCCAATTTAAAATGATATTGCTCACTCTTTATATTTTCACTGATTGCAGCATTACAGTTCATGAAGACTGATAGTGTAGCGATAATTGGCCCGCAGAGTGCTGTAATGGCTCATGTCCTCTCCCATCTTGCAAATGAATTCCATGTCCCTCTGTTGTCATTCACAGCTCTTGAACCGAGTCTATCGTCTCTCCAGTACCCTTACTTTGTTCAAACAGCACCAAATGATCTTATACCAGATGACAGCCATTGCAGAGATGGTAAGTTACTATGGTTGGGCTGATGTTGTCGCTGTTTTCAATGATGATGATCAGAGCCGAAATAGCATAATCACATTGGGTGATAAGCTGGCAGAGAGACGCTGCAAAATTTCATATAAAGCAGTTCTTCCTCCTGCTCCAGCAGTAACTCAAAGTCAGATCACAAGTGAGTTAGTTAAGATCCAACTGACGGAATCTCGGGTTATTGTTCTAAACACAGTCTCTGAAGCAGGTCTGATGATTTTTGACATTGGCAAAAGACTTGGAATGCTGCAGGATGGGTATATTTGGATAGCTACTACTTGGTTGTCACTAGATTCAAATTCACCACTTCATTCAGACACTGCAAGCTCTATCCAAGGAGCTCTCACACTTCGACCACACACACCTGATTCAAAAAGGAAAAGATATTTTATGGAACGGTGGAGCAAGCTGAGTAATGGCTCCATTGGGTTCAACCCTTATGGTCTGTATGCCTATGATACTGTCTGGTTGATTGCAAGAGCCATAAAATTGCTTTTAGATCAAGGACAAACCATTTCATTCTCCAATGACACAAAATTAAGCAACCTAGGACAAGGAACAATTAACTTTGCTGCATTGAGCATATTTGATGGAGGGCAGGAGCTACTTCATAAGATTTTGCAGACTAATATGACTGGTCTTACGGGTCCAATTCAATTTAATTCAGATAGATCTCTGATTAATCCTTCATATGATATTATTAATGTACTTGAAACTGGGTATAAGCAGATTGGATACTGGTCTATTCATTCTGGGCTATATGAAAAGCCACCTAATAGATCCACTTCAAACAAACATTTGTACAGTGTGGTATGGCCTGGAGGAGTGACAAGGAAACCTCGTGGATGGGTTTTTCGACGCAATGGAAAACAATTAAGAATTGGAGTGCCAGATCG